>NC_133458.1:39967926-40286926 GCF_048565385.1 Saimiri boliviensis
AAAAAAAAGCAAGAAAAGGGAACAGTTGATGCTAGGGAATATGGATAGGTATCGAAGGGGATTTACAATTTTAAAGGGTCATGGAAGGCTGAACCTAGAAGGTGACATTTAATTAGAAACCTGAAAAGAGTGTGAGTATGCAGCTTTCTAGAGGACAGTACACAGAACAGATAGTTCAACCAACGCTTGTATACTGTAATTTATATCATAAAGAGAAAATGGTCCGCCTATCTTCTACCTCCCTTTATTTTTTCTGTGGAATTCTAACAAGCTAGATCATTGTGACATTTTTTAAAATGTTGTTTCCCCTGTGTGCATATGACAAAACAAAACAAAACAACAATAAGCCCTTAAAGAAAGGGAACTGATTCTTAGGCACAGGCATAGCTAGTCTGCTAAACAAAAGTAAAAGGAAAGAGTTTACCCTGAATAGAAAGAAAATGGTCCAAAAAAGATAAAGAGCAAAGCTGAAAGAGAAATTACTCATTTTTACTCATTCACTTACTCACTAACTCGACAGAGAAATCAAAGGTTAATCACCAATCTCTATACTACACACACACACACACACACACACACACACGATTTTCGATCAATCGATGATCACCAGACACAAGGAAAAAAAAATATTTTTTTGGAGACAGGGTCTCACTTTGTCACCTAGGCTGGAGTGCACTAGCACAATCAAAGCTCACTGTAACCCTGAACTCCTGGGGTCAAATGATCCTCCCACCTCAGCCTCCTGAGCAGCTAGGAGCACAGGTACATGCCACCATGCACAGCTAATTTAAAAAAAAAAAAATTCTTTTTTTTTAAGAGATGAGAATCTCACTTTATTACCCAGGCTAGTCTCAAACTTCTAGCTGCAAGCGATCCTACCACTTCAGCCTCCCAAAGTGCTGGGATTATAGCCTCATTTGAGGAATATTTCTAACAAAATACTAAGGAAAACAACAAACAAAACACTTCAAAAAAAACCTCAGAGAGGTAAGATGTTAAATCCTTGGAATAAGAACAAACGCTGTTTAAAAGAGAGGGAGTAACATAATTGCACACTACAATGGGTGAATTTCTTGTATATAAATGATACCTCAATAAAGACTGAGAGGCTATTGCCTAAATCTCCAGCGTACAGCCTAGTAAAAACGCTAAACTCCACAGCTGTGCTGGGCTCCAGAGCTACACTGTCCAAAAGGGTAGCTACGAGCTTCATGTGGCTACTGAGCACTTGAAATGTTGCTGATGCAAGGAAAGATGTGCTAGAAGTGTAAAGTACACACTAGATTTCAGACTCAATACCAAAAGCAACCTGTAAATATCTCATTAATAATTTTTATATGTAATACATTTTGAAATCATATCTTGAAATATGGGGTTATACAAAATATATTATAAAAATTAATTTCATTTTTCTCTTTACTTTGTTAATGTGTCTTCTAGAAAATTTGAAATTTCTTATGTGGCTGGCTCATATGTGGCTTATATGTCATATTTCTATTGGATACCACTATGCTAGATCATACATTTGTTGTGGACAAGCGTTGTATCTAAATCATATTTGTGTCCTGTAGGGAGCTTAGAGCATCATAAACCCTCAGTAGGTATTTCCTATTTGCTGAATTTTATATATATATATATATATATATATATATATATATATATATATATATATATGTTTCACAGCATTAGTGTCCAAATCTGTCATGTTAAAAGTGTGCATTTTGGAAGTTCAACCTGAGGTAAGTTGAACAGTCAATTCAAGTAACCACGTCTCCATTCCTGTATTTTGTTGATTATTTAAAGTATATTTGGTATCCTTTATAGATTATGATTTACACTTCCCATATTTAATCAGAACACAACAATCATTTTAATCACTACCTTCAATTATTTCAATATCTATGATCATACAGATTTCAAAAAGCGAGAAATGAAAAAAAAACTTCCGCTTTATCTTCTAAAGAGCGCCCTCTAGTGATCATATTAGAAACATTGGTTCACAAAGATCATTTGCTTTATAAAACTTAAAAATAAATTTGACTATGAAATCTGTACATAATGATGTTAAAAGACTCTCTGAAAAATATAGTAAAAACTAAATGTAGCAGATAGTTAAAATATTGGCCTCAAATGAACCCAGTTTAATGAAAGTAAGCAGAAGAGAAAATATCCCTCAGTGTCATTTTTTTAAATATCAATAAACATTCTATTTTATAAAAGCGAGTAAACTCACAACCTAATTTTCTACCAATACTACTACAAAGAGATCCACATAAACACTGACCAAGTTCATCAAAGCAACTAATGTAGCTGAGGTATGGGCTGATTCAGGAAAATACTCAGGAGGCCTCCTACAAAATTATGTAAATATTTCAAGCAGTTTGGATTTTCACATTTAATAACGAGTTAAATAGCCAGTACTCCTGAACTAGCAAAGGCGAACAATGATTCATTATATTAGGACTAGCTAGGAAATTTTTAGAAGATAAGAAAAGGTAGGCCAGGCGCTGTGGCTCATGCCTGTAATCCAAGCACTTTGGAAGGTCGATGTGGGTGGCTCACTTGAGGTCAGGAGTTCAAGACCAGCCTGGCCAACAGGGCACAACCCTGTCTCTACCAAAAATACTAAAATTAGTAGGGCATGGTGGTAGGTACCTGTAATCACAGCTACTCTGGAGGCTGAGGCAGGAGAACAGGTTGAACCTGGGAGGCAGAAGTTGCAGTGAGCCAAGATCGCACCATTGCACTCCAGCCTGGTCAACAGAGCAAGACTCCATGTCAAAAGAAAAAAAAAAAAAATGTGGGTGATTTCTGGTACCAGAGAGAGACTGATGCCAGAAGTGAACAAGAGAAGCCCCTGGTAACAGGCTTCCTGTGAGGTATTTGTCTGAGCCAGTAATAAGGTCAGAAATTACTCTGCAGAAATGTGGCCAATATAAGTGAAGGGATTGGTGCTGAGAGCAATCTTACGGAAAATCTGTACATATGAAGTTCACAGGATGATGCAGAGTCAGAAACCAAATCAGAGGCCGATTTTTAGTGACAAGAATCTGAGACTAGAAAAAGAACAATAAAAGAGGAGCAGTTTTCTTGCTGCAGCCTTGAACAGCCCAGCCAGTGATGCCACAGCAGGCCCAAAGGCCCAGGAGGCTCCATGATAGGATGTGCACAGCCAGTGAGTCTACTCCTGTGCCTCCAATACATCCCAGTTCATGGGGACTCACCCAGAACCCAGTTAGATGCTTAACGATGAAAAATGCCCAGCCTATGTAGATGGCTCTATGTGGCATGCTAGTACTTATTTATTGCTTACAGCCCTTCTTTGGGGTGACTGAGAATAATGAAGAAGAGAGAGTCTTCAAATAATACATCTTCTTACTCTGTCTGCCAGAAGGAAAGGCATAAAATCAGAATCTATATAAATTCCTGTGCAATGGCCAATGTCCTGCTGAAAAAGCTGAACTGAAGGATTGTGGCTCAAAGGTTGGAGATTAAGAATGTAGATAGGCGGACGATGTGAAAGGGCTCAGAGAATTTGAATATACACATGAATTCTCACTTAAAGACCCAGCAGCAGTTCTTTTTTTTTAAATTATATGTTTTGGGGTACATGTGTAGAACATGCAGGTTACATAGGTATACACGTGCCTTGGTGGAAAATCTTCAACATTTGATGTTGACATTTCTTTCTTTCTTTATTTATTTTGAGATGAAGTCTTGCTCTGTCACTCAGGCTGGAGTCAGTGGCACGATCCAGGCTCACTGCAACCTCCGCCTCCTGGGTTCAAGCAATTCTACTGCCTCAGCCTCCTGAGTAGCTGTGATTACAGGCACCCATCACCACGCCCAGCTAATTTTTGTATTTTTAGTAGAGACATGGTTTCGTCATATTGGCCAGGCTGGTCTCAAACTCCTGACCTTGTGATCCACCCGCCTCAGCCTCCCAAAGTGCTGGGATTACAGGCGTGAGCCACCATGCCTGGCCCACAGCAGAATTTCTTAATCATCCTTCCCAGTCTCCTTTGCCAGTTCTTTCTCCATCCTCTTTGGCTTGGAAGCCCCACGATAACAATTTAAGGCCTCTCAGGTATACTCGCTTCTTTAGTAAGCACATCTAATCCCATTACTTTAAATCCACCTATCTAAAATCTCTCTCTCTCTCTACCTCTAGACTCATACATCCAACTACCTACCCAATATCTCTATTTGAATATTTGAATCTCTTCCACTCACATCCAAAACTAGGGTTTCCCTCAAAACCTGCTCCTCTTTTCCCTCACGCTAGCCTTCCCCATTTCATCTGACATCAACTGGCATTGGTACTTGGATGCACTCTCCAAAGAATATGGTATTCAGCAGTGATTTTTTTTAAATAATAAAATAAAAACTGAAGCAGCTGGAATTCATTTATTCTTACAGTGGCATCCTGAGAAAACTATTTATTAGTTCCTGCTACCTACATCCCTGAAAATGCTCTTGACTTTGTCCTTTCTAAAATTGAATTATTCAGCTTTTAATTAGATTCTGAAATTTTTCACTTTTCCTTAAAATAGCCAGAGTCAGTTTCTGTTGCTTACAAATAAAACCTCTTACCCTACATGACCAACATCTCTCAACTCATTGACTCTGTTTCAGCACCCCTCAACTCTCAAGTCACCACCAGCCCCATCCCCTCCTCTCCTTTCCACTTACAGTTAGAATGAAACAGCAGAATCATCCCACTTTCAACTAAAATAGACTCTACTCACACAACCCAGAACCACTCTTAGTGCTGAGAAATTCTGAAAATTAAAATTATCACATGGTGGTTCACATCTGTAGTCCCAGCACTTTGAGACACTGAGATGGGGAAATCACTGGAGGTCAGGAGTTCGAGACCAGCCTGGCCAACATGGCAAAAACCCATCTCTATTAAAAATGCAAAAATTAGCCAGGCATTGTGGTGCATGCCTGTAATCCCAGCTATCTGGGAGGCTAAGACAGAAGAATCTCTTGAACCTGGGAGGCGGAGGTTGCGGTAAGCCAAGATCACAGCACTGCACTCCAGTCCCAGCAACAGAGCGAGACTCTGCCTCAAAAATGAAATAAAATAAAATAAATGACCAAACTATTCATTTCCAAACTGGTTATGTCAGCTATTTGTGGAAAACACAGAGTAGGAAATCTTTAGCAGGGATCTCCTCGAAGCTCATCTAAAAGAGTTGTATAACACAAATTCTGATCATCCTTCCTCTGATCCCACACAATCTCTATTATACCAGCTAACCTCAGTCAAACACAATTATTCCTAACTTCATGAAAGAAGGGATCATGTCTCAGCTCTATATCCCCATGTGAGGCATGTTGAATTTGCTTGAATTTTTTCAGAAGATAAAACAAAAATTGCTTTGTATTTTTTTATGTTACCATACTTCAAATGGTGTGTACTATGAGTTGCATGTGATGTTGATTATCCACTACTAGTACATCTGAGTGTCAAATGTCTGCTAAGCTTTTCTGTTCATATTGAAAAAACAAGACGAAACTATATGGGCCTAAAGATTGCTTAATTATATTGATACTTCTAACAAATTCATGAACTAGCCTAGGTCCAATTTCATACACATTTCAAAAATACAAATACCATATTACCCACATTAATTCTTCCCATCTTGTCCTTTTTTTTAGTAAGTATCTTATATTTAAACTTAGGAGTTGGGAATTATATGTGTAAACAAAACTATCTAAACTTTAAATTTCCATCAAATTTCTGCCCCTACCCTAAATTTTACCCTTGAAAACATCTCAACAAAGTGAACATGAGTATCAATACCACTATACAATTCTCAAAGGTCAACAAGACGTATTTTACCCCCAAATAATGTAACTTTATATAGGAGAGCCTCATAAATATATGGACAAGCACCATCTAGTGGCAAAAAGAATTACTCTGGCTAAACAGTTACCATTGATGGTACAGCTAAATTACCTGCCAAAATTCAAATGATGGGCAGTTCTTATTCAGGACCCAATTTTATTAACACATTTAATAATCATGTCACAACTAAATCAAGGGTAATGCCAGTTTTAGGGTAAATATTAAGTCTGAATGGTCATGTGAACAGTCCAGATCCAGCTATTTTATTAACAACCTTGCATGAATCTCTTAACTTGCAGTAGAGGGAAGCCAATGCCTATTTTGAGCACTGAGTCTGCACATGTGTTGGGCATATTTATGTATGTTGTATCTCATTTAATTCTCACAGAAACAGGGTAAAACAGTTATTAAAATCCCCACTGTACAAATGAGAAAACTGACCCTCAGATATTAAATAATGTATCCTAAGTCATACAGACATTAAGTGATAGAGTCACCTCCCTATCTACACCCTCACCACCCTCATCTAACTATTACTGGGTCCTTGGGAAAATATTAAGTAATACAAACAGTGACATGCAAACAAATTCACTGAGCACTTAATTTAGGGCACACTTAACAGACCTCAACATGGAAAAGAGAAATGTGCTGTTGTATAACAGATAATCCCACAGACTTTGGGATTAAGTGGACTGCTGCTATCTTAAAAGAAAACAGAGCCTGTATTAGTCTGTTTTCTGTTGCTCAGAATACCTAAAACTGGGTAATTCATAAAGAAAAGAAATTTATTTCTTACAGTTATGGAGGCTGAGAAGTCTCAGTTTGACGGGCCACATCTGGGGATGTTTAAGGACCATCACAACAAGGGAGTCCTTTATAAACTATTCATCCCAATTTCAAAAGTTTCTCCTCTCTCTCTCTCTCTCGTACACACACACACATACACAGACACCCACACACACACAAACATACACACACACACACACACACACACACACACACAGAGACAGAGAGACAGAGAGAGAGAGACAGAGAGAGAGAGCTGACTTATATACATACAAACCAGAGTTTGCATTTAACTGCTGCTTTCCAATAGACATGCTTTTTGTGGCAAGGTTTGCAAGGTTTCTTCAAGGCCTTACATCCTCACATAATTTGATCAAGTCCACCTTAAGAACAAAAGTACGTAACAAATAGATGAAAACTTAGCTTGATGAAAGAGGACAAGACTTTGGAACCAAAAATGAGACCATTATTAAAACTTTAAGTATGTAGTAACTGATTAATATATTATTTGGATTTTTTTAAAGGTAGCAAGAAAGATAGGCCAGGCATGTTGGCTCACGCCTGTAATCCCAACACTTCGGAAGGCTAAGGCAGGTAGATCACCTGAGGTCAGGAGTTCCGGTCTAAACAATACGTGAAACCCTGTCTCTACTAAAAATACCAAAATTAGATGGGCATGGTGGTGGACGCCTGTAATCCCACCTGCTCGGGATGCTGAGGCAGGAGAATCACTTGAACCTGGGAGGCAGAGGCTGCAGTAATCCTATTGGACCATTGCAATTGGGCTATAAGAGTCTCAAAAAAAAGAGAGAGAGAGAGAGAGAGAGAGAGAGAGAGAGAGAGAGAGAGAGAAAGGGGTGGGAGGAGAATCAATCATAAAGATGAGTCCACCTCTTCTTTCTCTTCCCCTTCCGAAATAGTTCTAAAGTCATAAGTGGGGCCAAGTGAGGTAGGTATCTATGCCTGGGTGAAGACAGACAGTGGGGGTTTGTGGCAGCACTGAGACTCAGCAAAGTGAGGAGAGCACTGATGCATGGGGCAGCCCTGCTTAGGGTTTCATGGACCAAGCAGAGGAAGGAGGGTACAAGAACAGGGCGCAGGCTGCACATGGTGTCAGAGCCCAGTGTGTATAAGGAAGCAACTCCTAGGGGAAAGGTGAAGGATATAGAAGATATTGAATGCTGGAGCCCAAACAAATGAGCAGGGCCTCTGAGGAGGATGCTCAGCATGTGGTTTCAAAGTCCAAGCATGTGATATCAGAGCCAGAGTGAGGCTGAGAGGGAATATTAAAAGATACCGGTTACATACAGATGGGTTAAGCTAATAAATAAATATATTAAAGATAATGGGACCTAGGTTTCTGATTTTCAGGAAATAAACAAGTATGAAAAGAAGGAAACTGGAATGAACCCTGAAGAGATTAGATGAGAATGTAAGGTATCAAAATGAACTTATAATTTCAAGAGAGACAGATAAGAACTAGATATAAAAACAAAATACGTGGCTGGGTGCAGTGGCTCATGCCTGTAATCCCAGCCCTCTGAGAGCCAAGGCAGGCAAATCGCCTGAGGTCAGGAGTTCGAGACCAGCTTGGCCAACACAGTGAAACTCCATCTCTACTAAAAATACAAAATTAGCCAGGCGTGGTGGCACATGCATGTAATCCCAGCTATTTGGGAGGCTCAGGCAGGAGAATCGCTGGAACCTGGGAGGCGGAGGTTGCAGTGAGCTGAGACCACACCACTGCACTCCAGCATGGACAACAAGAGTGAAACTCCAACTCAGAAAAATGTGTGTGTCCAAAATTAACTCCAGATGGATTAAAGACTTAAACATCAGACCTAATACCATAAAAACCTTAGAAGAAAATCTAGGCAAAACCATTCAAGACATAGGTGTAGGCAAGGACTTCATGACCAAAACGCCAAAAGCAATGGCAACAAAAGCCAAAATAGACAAATGGGACCTAATCAAACTCCACAGTTTCTGCACGGCAAAAGAAACAGTCAGTAGAGTGAATCGGCAACCAACAGAATGGGAAAAAATTTTTGCAGTCTACCCATCTGACAAGGGGCTGATATCCAGAATTTACAAAGAACTAAAGCAGATCTACAAGAAAAAAACAAACAAGCCCATTAAAAAATGGGCGAAGGATATGAACAGATACTTTACAAAAGAAGACATACGGGAGGCCAACAAACATATGAAAAAATGCTCATCATCACTTGTCATCAGAGAAATGCAAATCAAAACCACATTGAGATACCATCTCACACCAGTTAGAATGGCGATCATTAAAAAATCGGGAAACAACAGATGCTGGAGAGGATGTGGAGAAATAGGAACACTTTTACACTGTTGGTGGGAATGTAAATTAATTCAACCATTGTGGAAGACAGTGTGGCGATTCCTCAAGGACCTAAAAATAGAAATCCCATTTGACCCAGCAATCCCATTACTGGGTATATATCCAAAGGATTATAAATCATTCTACTACAAGGACACGTGCACACGAATGTTCATTGCAGCACTGTTTACAATAGCAAAGACCTGGAACCAACCCAAATGCCCAATGATGATAGACTGGATAGGGAAAATGTGGTACATATACACCATGGAATATTATGCAGCCATCAAAAACGATGAGTTCACGTCCTTTGTAGGGACGTGGATGAACCTGGAAACCATCATTCTCAGCAAACTGACACAAGAGCAGAAAATCAAACACCGTATATTCTCACTCATAGGCGGGTGTTGAACAATGAGAACACATGGACACAGGGAGGGGAGCACTACACACTGGGGTCCGTTGGGGGGAAATGGGGGAGGGGCGGGGGGTGGGGAGGTGGGAAGAGATAGCATGGGGAGAAATGACAGATACAGGTGAGGGGACGGAAGGCAGCAAACCACACTGCCATGTGTGTACCTATGCAACAATCTTGCATGTTCATCACATGTACCCCAAAACCTAAAATGCAATAAAAAATACATATATATATAAAAAAAAAGAAAAAAAAAAAAAAGAAAAATGTGTGTGTGTGTAAAAGTGCATAAACCTATATATCTATATATACATATATTCCCTTACTCTCTCCTGAGAGTACTGGGAGCAGCAACAACTCAATGGTAACAATATCACCTTGTGCCCAGATCTTGGCTTCTAAATATTTTTCTCCACTAAAAGGAAAAAGGGATCCTCAGAGAAACTGCTGATTCTAAGACTAGAACAGGAAAAGTACAAGATGAGACTGGGACATCTTAGAAAGCAATTAAGTCCTCAAAGAATAACAGGGACATGTCAAAAGGATACAGAAGTTAGCCTGACGAGGCTTCCATAGGTCAAATCTAGGAATATTTGAGTATCACAATAATTATAGGCTGGGTACAGTGGCTCATGCCTGTAATCCTAGCACTCTGGGAGACCGAGGCAGGCAGATTGCCTGAGCTCAGGAGTTCAAGACCAGCCTGGGCAACACAATGAAACCCCTTATCTAATGAAACACGAAAAATTAGCCAGGCATGGTGGCGTGCCCTTGTAGTCCCAGATGCTCAGGAGGTTGAGGCAGGAGAATTGCTTAAACCCGGGAAGTGGAGGTTGCAGTGATCCAAGATCACACCACTGCACTTCAGCCTGGACAACAGAGCAAGACTCCGTCTCAAAAAATAAAAAATATATATACATATGTGTGTGTGTATGTATATATGTGTGTGTGTGTGTGTGTGTGTGTGTGTGTATAAAATAGGCTATATCCCACTGAATAAAACAGAAAAGCAGGGGTCCACACTGGTTTAAAGAAATAAATGAATACAGTCATGCACCACATAACAACATATCTGTCAATGACCACATTAAACAACAGTACAAGAGTATATACCAGAAGATTAAAATAGAACTGAAAGATTCCTATCACTTTATGATGTCGCAGCCATCATAACATTGTAACACAACTAGTTACTCACTTTGATAACCTACTGCGCAATCTGCTGTGCTGCCAGTTAAAGTACAGCACATACAATTATGTACAGTACATTATACTTGATAATGAAAATAAATGACTATATTCCTGGTTTATGTATTTACTACACTTTTATCATTATTTTAGAGTATACTACTTATAAAAAAAAAATGTTCACTGCAAAACAGCCTCAAGCAGGTCCTTCAGGAGGTATTCCAGAAGGAGGGCATTGTCATTAAGCAACACCTGACTAAACATTAAAATCTGATAAAGAATTTACACAGTTTCAAAGTGCATCTCCAAAAATACTTATCTACAAAAGAGAACAGAATAACTTACAATAAAGAATCCTCACAGGCACACTCTTAATCAAGTAATCACAATGAGAATTATCAGTAACAGGACCAAGAAAAATCATTTGCTACCTGACAGGATTCTATAAGAAAAACAAAGCATCACCACAGCCAAGGATACATGTATAACCTGAACTCAATCATGAGAAACCATTGAGGCCAGGTGCAGTTGTTTTTACCTATAACCCTGGAATTTTGGAAGGCTGAGGTGGGAGCATCACCAAAGCCCAAGAATTTGAGATCAGCCTGGGCAAAATAGTGAGAACCCATGTCCACAAAAATTACAAAAAAAATTAGTTGGGTGTGGTGGCATGAGCCTGTGAACCCAGCCACTTGAAAGGCTCAAGGGGAGGATCCTTTGAGCATAGGAGGTTGAAGCTGTAGTGAGCCTCGTGCCACTGCACTCCAGCCTTGGTGACAGAGCAAGAGTGTCAAAAATAAAAATAAAAATAAAAAAAAGAACTATTGAACAAATTCAAATTGAATGGTATTCTACGAAATAACTGACATGTAGTCATCAAAAGTATCAAGGTCAAGGTCATCAAAGTCAAGGAAAAATTGAGGAACTGTTGTAGAAAAAAGAAGTCTGGAGCAACACAGCAACTAAATGTAAGGCATGATTGCGCACTGGATTCTTTCACTGTAAAGCACATTATTGCAACCATTGGTGAAACTTGGATGGAATCAAGTTTCCATGGTGTCTCTATACCAATTTCTGATTAATAAATCTAATTAATTTCTTATGTTGATGGGTGTACTATGGTTATTTTGAAGAACATCTTTGTAGGAAATATACACCGAAGTATTTCAGAGTGGTAAAATATCACATCAGCATCTAATGGTTCTGGGAAAAAAAAAACTACTGTACTTTCAACTTTTCTACAAATTGGAATTATTTTAAAATAACGATTTTAATTTAAATTAAAGGTGAGTGAGGAATGCTAGAGAGGCCTCTATATAGACTGCCAGCTGTTCCTTGTGACAACATCAGCTGGAAGGGCTCAGCCTGTAGACCAGGAGTCCTCAAACTTTTTACACAGGAGGCCAGTTCACTGGTCCCTCAGACCGTTGGAGGGCCACCACATACTGTGCTCCTCTCACTGACCACCAATGAAAGAGATGCCTCTTCCTGAAGTGCGGCGGGGGGGCCGGATAAATGGCCTCAGGGGGCCGCATGCAGCCCGCAGGCCGTAGTTTGGGGACGCCTGCTGTAGACAAACAAGCACCGAGGGGAAAAGACCCAGAGCATGTCAGAGCCCAGAGGCTTCCAAGCCAGGCTGCACCGTGAAGCAGAGTAAAACTCTGGAGGGAAAAGTGAAGCTCCTGTGAAGGAGACACAGGACAGGGAGACTAAGGAGCCAATGTGGTATATTGCTTATGTGTGATATTTACAATGTGGGATATTTAGAAGTGTTTGGACTCAGATAAACTACAGGTGTCTAACTTGCAGATAACTCATCTGGCCTCCATGACAACAAAAGTGAAGAATTTTAAAGGTGATCATGAATATGAGGGCTGGGTGCAGTGGCTCTCATGCCTGGAATTCTAGCACTTTGGGAGGCCAGGAGTTAGAGATCAGCCTGGCCGACATGGCAAAACTCTGTCTCTACTAAAAATACAAAATTCAGTTGGGCATTGTGACGGGCACCTGTAATCCCAGCTACTCAAGAGACTGAGGTAGGAGAACTGCTTGAATCCAGAAGGCAGAGGTTGCAGCGAGCCAAGATCATGCCATTGCACTCCAGCCCATGTGACAGAGTAAGACTGCCTCAAAAACAAAAAAAAAAAAAAAAAGAAAGAAAGAAAGAAAAAAAGAATATGAGCATGATAACTACAATAGAGTTACATTTAATAAAGTGTACTCTGAATGGAGCATGGTATATAAAGGAAAGCAGTGAGTATCAAGCCAGAAACGTGCAGTGGCGGTCACTGTAGAAGGCCTAGGATATTAGGTTTAGGTGTCTCTATTTTATTTGCTAGGCAATAGAAAGACACTGAAGAATTTGAAAGTAAGATCCTAGTATATAGGATAGATTAGGAGAGATTAGAGGCAGGAAGACCAGTTGGGAAATTAATAAGATTATAAGGGTTAAAATAAAGGCAGAAGTAGGAAGCAAAGAGAGATTAACGCAATACGAAGTTAATGGGATTTACTAACTAAACGTACATAAAAGAAAGAACAGATGAAGATTATTAAGAGCCCTGAAGAGAAATTACACTCTGTTAGAAGGAAGAGATGGAGCTAGTAATCCATGCCTCAGTGAAAATATAAAACAGGCCATTGAAAATGCAAACCTGGAAGCTGGGAGAGGTCAGAAAGGAGAAAGATCTGACTTTCATTTACACAAGCTTATTGAAACACACAGCATAAGAAAAGAGGACTGCTGTAAATGGAATCCTGAAAAATGCCTCTTGCTAGGAAAAGAGAGAGTGAAACAAAAAATATTTCAATGAGTCAGTGAAAATGTCTTCTGCTAGTTATTTTCCATTTGTCCCTCCCCCTCCACTTTCCCTGCTGCTTGCCCTAGGCTTCTGGTTGGGTTCAGCTAATGAAAGACCCCAACAGGGGATCAACAGGGTAGGAGAAGAATAGGCACAGAGCATTTTCCCCAGGCTCCCAGTGCACAGATTGGCTGTGTCTCTCCACTGAAGGCCACAGCCTTTCCACATGGCTGTTGCTTCCCTTGCCCCTTCATGTCCAAGGATGTTCATGGTTCCCTTCTGCTGCTTGCTCCAGGGTATTGTGCTATCCTTTGTTACCAATAAATCACTCTTTATTATTATCCTGCCTACCTTTGTAAATAGTCTTTTATTGAATTCTCTTCAGTTGCCAATTTGAATGCATGAACTGGGCCAGGCATGGTGGCTCAGGTCTGTAATCTTAGCACTTTGGAAGGTCAAGGTGGGCAACTCCCCTGAGTTCAGGAGTTTGAGACCAGCCTGGGCAACATGGCAAAACTCCGTCTCTACTAAAAATACAAAACATTAGCCGGGCCTGGTGGTGCACGCCTGTAGTCCCAGCTGCACGGAAGCCGAGACATGAGAATCGCTCGAACCTAGGAACTGGAGGCTTGCAGTGAGTGAAGATCATGCCACTGCACTCAGCCTGGGCAACAGAGCAGGACTGCCTCCAAATAAATAAATAAATAAAAATAAAAATAAAAAATGAACGTATGATATTTCCTGCTAGGACCCTCACTTGAACATAGTGCGCTATCTTTGACAGTGATAATAATCTCCATAATATATATCAAAGCATTTGATTTCTCCCAATTTCTTTAAAGTTCTAGTCAACAGCCTTTTCTAGAATGTAATTGGTCCATCTATCTTTGATCTCTTCTGTTGTCTTTCAAGATGCTGGATTCTGAGATATCAGAAGTGGAATATATCCTCAACAAATCCTGTAGAAGCTGGTGCCTCCTGGGAAAAGGAAATCTGAGGACTCCTGGTCTACAGGCTGAGCCCTTCCAGCTGATGTTGTCACAAGGAACAGCTGGCAGTCTATATAGAGGCCTCTCTAGCATTCCTCACTCACCATTAATTTAAATTAAAATCGTTATTTTAAAATAATTCCAATTTGTAGAAAAGTTGAAAGTACAGTAGTTTTTTTTTTTTTTTCCCAGAACCATTAGATGCTGATGTGATACTTTACCACTCTGAAATACTTCGGTGTATATTTCCTTCACTGAAGGAGGTAATTAGGTCCTGATAATGGAGTGCTCTATAAATAAGATTAGTGTCCTTATAAGAAGAGACATGAGAAAACTTCCTTCCTCTTTCTGCTCTCCTCTATGTGAGGACACAAGGAGAAGAAAGCCATCTGCAAACTAGGAAGCAAGTCTTCCTGACACAGGATCTTCCATCCCCTTAATCTTGCATTTCCCAGCCTCCAGAACTGTTAAATAATAAATATTTAACAGAACATATTTGTTGTTGAAGCCACCCAGCCTATGGTATATTTATCAGAGTATCCTGAACTGACTAAGCACAAAACTTATGTAACAATTGACCCAACAGTCAGGACTTGACCAGTAAATAACAGCTTCCCTAATTTCTGTACCCACTTTTAAGTTAAGACTGGCTGGAGAAAGCAAAATATGTACCACTAACCAATAACACAGGATGCTCCACCCTCTCCATGTCAGCTGCCTCCAAACAGGGCCTAACTGAAGCTTCCCCTTTTTTCTATGGTACAGCTTTCCTACTCCTCTGATTGACTTTGTTATAGGAGGCTTTGAATAAATAGCCTTTACTTGATCTCATTTAGATAGTCCTCATTTACTTCCACAAGGGGAAACAAAACTTCATTCCTTAAGTGTGGCCTGTTCAAAGCGAACTCATTCCCAAGAGCACAGTCTGAAAGGAGGAAGTAAAGCGTAACTTTACAATGAGGAAACCTGATCAATACTATCTCTGCCAGGGGATCAAGGTCAATATCAACAGTGATAAATCAAGTTGATACTATGTCGTGACAAAAATGGCACTTGAACTTTGTAGTCTTCCTCCCAAAATCTCATAATCCCAGAAAATCATAAGAATATCAAACAAATCTCAATTAAGTGATAGTCTAAAAAATTATTGACCTGTACTCCACAAAACTGTTAAGGTTATCAAAAACAAGGAAAGTGTGAAAAACTGCCGCATCCAAGAGGATTATAGGATATGATTCTTAAATATAATGTGGTATCCTGGATGGGATCCTGGAATAGTAAAAAAAAAAAAAAAAAAAAAATTATTATATACATACTAAGATAATATGAATAAAGTATGAACTTAATAGTGAATACATATTAGTTCATTAATTGTAATAAATATAACGTACTAATGCAAGATGCTAATAAGGGCGTCAGTTACATGAGAACTCTTTATACTAGCTTCACAATTTTTCTGTAAATTTAAAGGGGTTCTAAAAAAATAGAGTTTATTTGAAAAAAGGGATAGAGAGAAAGCAGTATGAGCACTTATGGCAAAATTTAACAAACGTTAAATATGGATGATGGGTCACCCATTATTACTATTTGTCGTGTTATTTCCTATCTTTTTCTATAAGGTAAACTATATTAGAATTTCAATTATTGTTAATCCTTCAAAATGAACTCCAATTTAACCCCAACAGATTCCAGCTTTTCTCTCTTTTTCACCCTCCCATCTGTGGTACTGGCAGTTTTCTGAAGGGACCAAGCAGATGCACATTCTCACATTCACCAAGCAGCCTAGCAATTCCTAAAGTTATTCCAATAACTACCGCTGTGATTTGAAAGCTTTCTCTCATCACCTTGTTTTGGTATTTATTTCTCCTTTGTGCTCTACACATTTTACTTTGGATTAGAGTTGGTTTTGTGCACTGTGACTTGCTAATAGTATAACTCAATGAATTTAGTATGTGATTGTAAGAGCAAAGAGGTTCAACATAAAGTCCTTTCCTAAGCCAGGCATGGTGGTGCACACCTGTAATCCAACTACTCAGGAGGTTGAGACAGAAGGATTACTTGAGCCCAGGAGTTCCAGTCCAGCACAGCAACACAGTAAGAACTTGTCTCAAGAAAAAGAAGAAAGAGGAAGGAAAAAGGAGGAGGCGGAGAAAGAGAATTTGTAAAAAAAAAAAAAAAAAAAAAAAAGAAAATGAAATTAGAAAAAAATATTTAAGTCCTTTTCCACCTTTTCAATAGTGCAACAAAACATTAAAAACAAAATCTGAGAAATGATTAATGAAATTTGCCTTTGAAATTACCAATAAGATTTTAAAGGTTCCAGGAAAATTATAAAAGCAGGTAACAATACAAAGAGTTAAGGAGTAAAGTTAAGAAATAGACAATATAAGCTTATTCATTTAGATCAAGAGTAGAGCTTCTCATGCTGCTATCATATTTCATCTCGAAACTGAATGGAAACAGAAAACATACAGAGGACATATATCTAACTATGAAAACAGAGAACAGATGTATTCAGTCTAAAAACTGACTTAAGAGAAAAAGGTGATTGAGTTAGACACCAAGAATTACAAAACAAAGTCGATATTATAGTAGGAGCCACAACAGTAACTACAACTAAACATCTAAAATGTATTGAGCACTAAAATGCGCTGGCACTGGTTAAGGCTTTCTTCATAGTATCTCATGTAATCCTAACACTCCCATGAGGTACTCATTATATTACACTCAGTTATAAACATAGTAACCAGTGATAAGATCACAGAACTGGTAAATGACTACTGACCTTTTTTGCTAGAATGTGGTAAGGGCGCCATCATTTTTTATTGCAGGTCAGTAACTCAAGAATGGAAAGGCTGGATACAATTAGAAGAAAGGTCCACTGGGACTGGACCAGCTAGACCTGCCTCTGGGACTCTGACCTGCACAGGCTGCCTGACCGAATTCACTCCTTAATGTCCACAACAATAGGAACTGGTAAGACAGGAAGAGAAGACAGTGGTCCTAAGCACCAGGAACCAGAAGTGAGAGTAGTGTAACTGGAGCACTCACAGGCAGGAGTGGTCATTAATGGTCACCATTGCAGGTATGTGAGCCCTACTGAACTCTTCAGGGGAACGGGGTTTTCCAGAACAGGCTCAGAATTATTACCTATTCATACCAATATATTCTTCATCCTATACATCCAGGGGAATATCACTTGAGAAACCCAGGTTTATATGAGTTGCTTTGTAATTGATGCCCCCCCCCCAAAAAAAAAGTAGGAATGACAGAAACCCACAAATAGCAAATTGAATCGTTTGATACTTTGTAACAGTTTTATCACATACATCAAGGGGTCTGGTTTCCTAACCTCCATTTTTATTTCTAAAAGTAACAAGTGATACATTAATTTTTAAAATAATTTATTTATTTTACTTTAGGTGAATACTATATCTGGCATTTCTCCCCATGTTATCCCTCCTCACCCTCCCTTCCCTCCCCACCCACCATTGTCTCTCCCCTACCCACCCCAACTGTCCCCTGTGTGTGATGTTCCTCTCCCTGAGTCCACATGTTCTCGTTGTTCAACACCCACCTAGGAGTAAGAACATGCAGTGCTTGGCTTTCTGTTCTTGGGTTAGTTTGCTGAGAATGATGGTTTTCAGATTCATCCAAGTCCCTACAAAGGACACGAACTGATCATTTTTTATGGCTGCTTAGTATTCCATGGTGTATATGTACCACATTTTCTTTGTCCAGTCTATCATTGATGGGCATCTGGGTTGGTTCCAGGTCTTTGCTATTGTACACAGGGTTGCAATGAACATATGTGTGCATGTGTCTTTATAGTAGAATGATTTGTAGTTCTTTGGGTATATACCTAATAGTGAGATTGCTGGGTCAAATGGAATTTCTATTTCTGGATCCTTGAGAAATCGCCACATTGTCTTCCACAATGGTTGAACTAATTTACACTCCCACCAACTGTGTAAGAGTGTTCCTATTTCTCCACATCCTCTCCAGCATCTGTTGTCTCCCAATTTTTTAATGATCACCATTCTAACTGGCATGAGATGATATCTCAGTGTGGTTTTGATTTGCATTTCTCTAATGACCAGTGATTATGAGCATTTTTTCATATGTTTTTTGGCCTCATATATGTCCTCTTTTGAAAAGTGTCTGTTCATATCCTTCACCCACTTTTGAATGGGGTTGTTTGTTTTTTTCTTGTATATCTGTTTTAGTTCTTTGTAGATTCTGGATATCAGCCCTTCGTCAGATGGTTAGATTGCAAAAATTTTTTCCCATTCTGTTGGTTGTCGATTCACTCTAATGATGGTTTCTTTTGCGTACAGAAGCTCTGGAGTTTAATTAGATCCCATTTGTCTATCTTGGCTTTTATTGCCAGTGCTTTTGGTGTTTTAGTCCTGAAGTCCTTGCCTATGCTTATGTCCTGGATGGTTTTGCCTACGTTTTCTTCTAGTGTTTTTATGGTGTTAGGTTTTATGTTTAAATCTTTGATCCATTTGGAGTTAATTTTAGTACAAGGTGATAGGTAGGGGTCCAGTTTCTGCTTTCTGCACATTGCTAGCCAGTTTTCCCAACAATATTTATTAAACATGGAGTTCTTTCCCCATTGCTTGTTTTTGCTGGGTTTGTCAAAGATCAGATGGTTGTAGATGTGTGGTGTTTCTTCTGGGGTCTCTGTTCTGATCTGTTGGTCTATGTCTTTGTTTTGGTACCAGTACCATGCTGTTTCGATTACTGTAGCCTTGTAATATAGTTTGAAGTCTGGCAGTGTGTTGCTTCCAGCTTTGTTCTTTTTGCTTAGGATTGTCTTGGCTATGCAGGGTCTCTTGTGATTCCATATGAAGTTTAAAGTGGTTTTTTCCAGTTCTGTGAAGAAGGTCATTGGTAGCTTGATGGGGATAGCATTGAATCTATAGATTACTTTGGGCAGCATGGCCATTTTCACGATATTGATTCTTCCTAACCATGAGCATGGAATGTTTCTCCATCTGTTTGTGTCCTCTCTTATTTCATTAAGCAGTGGTCTGTAGTTCTCCTTGCAGAGGTCCTTTACATCCTTTGTTAGTTGTATTCCTAGGTATTTCATTCTCTTTGTAGCAATTGTGAATGGGTGTTCAATCTTGATTTGGCTGTCTGTTATTGATATATAGGAATGCTTGTGATTTTTGCACATTGATTTTGTATCCTGAGACTTTGCTGAAGTTGCTTATCAGTCTGAGAAGATTTTGGGCTGAGACGATGGGGTCTTCTAGATATACAATCATGGCATCTGTAAATAAAGACAGTTTGACTTCCTCCTTTCCTAATTGAATACCCTTTATTTCTTTTTCTTGCCTGATTGTTCTGGCTAGAGCTTCCCATACTATGTTGAATAGGAGTGGTGAGAGAAGACATCCTTGTCTAGTGTCTGATTTCAAAGGTTTCCAGCTTTTGCCTGTTCAGTATGATATTGGCTGTAGGTTTGTCATATACAGCTCTTACCATTTTATGATATGTCCCATCAATACCTAGTTTATTGAGCATTTTTAGCATGAAGGATACATTGATTTTTTTTATTGATTTGAAAATTTTACATCCTATTTTGGATAATTTGCTACATCCTTGGTAAGTAAACTAGGACAAAGAATCACAGGCATACCACATTGTGCTCCAATAAGCAATAGTTACTTGTTCTCCAGTGCCTCTAAAAAAAAAAAAAAAAAAAAAAAATGGTGAAAGCAATGTGTGAAAGCAATATGCCAGGGCTAGAAGGGAACTGCTTTCAATTAAATGCAAGGTGAAAAAATGTCATTTCACAAACACAGCTGGGCTTCCTGCCTAGTAGGGTACGTGAACTTTGCTTAAACTACTTAAAATCTCCAGTAAGTAAATCCATTTGAAAGGATTGACATTGCCTGTCTAGCTGCCACATTTTAATCTTCTGGGTGACTAGTCAATACTGAAAAGACATTTCCATAAAACCAAGTGTCAACAGCATTTACTTATAAATGCCATGTTTTTAATGAAACACAAAACATATTAGCAGCTGGGTGCAGTGGCTGAAGCCTGTAATCCCAGCACTTTGGGAGGCCAAAGCGGATGGATCACCTGAGGTCAGTAGTTTGAGACCAGCCCGGCCAACATGGTGAAAACCTCATCTCTACTAAAAATACAAAAATTAGCCAGGTGTGGTGGTGCATGCCTGTAGTCCCAGCTATTCGGGAGGCTGAGGCCCAAGAATTGCTTCAACCTGGGAGGTTGCAGTGAGCTGAGATCTACTACACTACAGTCCTGGCAACAGAGGAAGACTTCTACCTCCAAAAAAAAAAAGACAACATATATTATACAAATAATAAATGACTGCAACAAATAAGTGTAATCCACTAAAAAAGATACTGTTTTAATGTCTACATGTTTTTACATTTTCTTTTGTTTTTACAGATGTTACAAACAGAAGAAAACACGTTAAAATAGACCTTATATTTTACTTCTACGTCATATTTATTTCTAGAAAGTGAGCTGGCCATGAACCAACAGCTAGCTGAACCAATAAGCCATGTTCAAGACACGATAGGGGAAAATCTCTTGCCTGTGACCACCACTACACAACTACATTTCCCTGCTAGATGCATCCTGCTAATCACTGCACTTATAAATATTATTTTAGTTTTCTCTTTAGACTGAGCAATAATAAATCTTTGTTTTCTCTTAGCAGCTGACAATATTTCATGCAAACTTTGAATTTAGGTCCTCTCTAGCCCCAACAATAATGTGTTGTTTGCCTTATCTTTCTCAAATATCTTATTACTTTTCTTCATCACATTTATTCTTATGGTAAAACTAAACAAATTCATTCAAGAACCATAGTTCCTTTAACTATCCTTTAAAAACTACCAGAAATTATTACATTATTTTCTATAGACAAGCAACAACAAAAAAAAGACAGTGTAAAAAACAAACATTTATAAGAATACTTTTTAAATTTTTATTATACTTGAAGTTCTGGAATACATGTGCAGAACGTGCAGGTTTGTCACATAGGTATACATGTGCTATGGTAGTTTGCTGCACCCATGAACACGTCATCTAGGTTTTAAGGCCCTCATGCATCAGGTATTTGTCCTAACGCTCTCCCTCCCCTTAGTCCCCACCCTCCCAATAGGCCCTGGTGTATGATGTTCCCCATGTGTCCATGGAATACTTTTATAGCCTAAATTAAGTCTGCGTATCTCTGCTCTAACTTAAGTGATGTTACGTTGCCATCACTTCTGTGCTTTCCCTCCAAAAACAGAATTTGATTGTTCAAATAATATAAGAGAAAGAAAAGGTTTTATCTTAGGTAATAACTTTAATTGGTTATATTTGCTATAAGATTTTTAAGATTACATTTTCAGCATTTTATTGAATGATAATGCATATACAGTTTCCAGTTTGGGGAAAGAAGGACTGGGCAGAAAATTTTCTAATATTTCAAAATTGTAATTTAGCCTCTCATGCTTCATCTTTCAAATGTAAGGGTACAATTTAAAATACTTTCCATAAAATGCCTTATGAAAACAGCCAAATATTATATTTCTGCAACATAAATAAGCTAAGACAAAAATTCTCTCTAAATCATGCCAACTCTGGGCCTGAAACGAAAAAAGTATAATTTGTTTTATTTTGCTTTAAATAAAATATACCAATGATAGAGGATAGGAAGTCTACACACACAACATACACAGGCTCCCAAACCCAAGCCCCAGGGAAAAGTGCAAACCAGATCACACTAGTTCTTATTATGTAACACTATGCAAATCTAAACATGTCACAGAAAGAGAATCAATTGAGTTGAGTGGGTGTAACAAATTGCAAAACACCCCTAGAGCATTATTTTATTAGTTCTATTAGGAATGTTCAATAAGCAGTGTCTATCAAATAAATGAAAAGATCCAATTTGTAGAGAAGTAAATTTCATTCTCTTATTCGAAGACCAAGTCTAGAAAGTGGAAAAGTTTAACAGAATTGTAAGCATCCTACTATTATGTATTGCTAATAAAATAATACTTCAGAATGGTATTAACAACTGACCAAAATAAGACAAAACTCTAAATCAAGGTCATACAATAACCCCAGATACAAGCTGCATATTTGTAAAAACTACTTCCCTTTTAAAGACTATTTTGTACCTCAGAGTGTTTCTACTGTTTATGCTGTTTTTAAATGTTAATTTTTTAAAATAATAAAACAAATAGTCCTTCCTCACTGATCTAAGCAATTCCTATAAAGTCCTTTAATGCTCTACAACCTTGCTCAAAATTTCTGAAGACTGATATTTAACTACAATCTTTTAATAGATGTGGAGGTCAACTTAAGAACCAAAGTTAGGGTTCTCCACAGAATGTAAGTGTAACCAGTACACTTTGAGTTTGCTAAAATTCAGAAGGGGAAAAAAAATGCTTTCTCAAATAAATGTTGCTTTATTTTGCTAAGAGAATTTAGTAACTGCAATTAAACAGTAATGCTTTCTCAAATAAATGTTGCTTTATTTTGCTAAGAGAATTTAGTAACTGCAATTAAACAGTGACACCACAGCCACAGCAACATAAAATGCTGCTACAGCTAACTAACTGAACCTGTCAGTTGCTTATTTTAGCACAGTAGGTAGTACAGGAATGCCTGCTACTTTTTTTTTTTTTTTTTTTTTTTTTTTTTTTTTTTTTTTTGAGACGGAGTTTCGCTCTTGTTACCCAGGCTGGAGTGCAACGGTGCGATCTCGGCTCACTGCAACCTCCGCCTCCTGGGTTCAGGCAATTCTCCTGTCTCAGCCTCCTGAGTAGCTGGGATTACAGGCACACACCACCACGCCCAGCTAACTTTTTGTATTTTTAGTAGAGACGGGGTTTCACCTTGTTGACCAGGATGGTCTTGATCTCTTGACCTCGTGATCCACCCGCCTTGGCCTCCCAAAGTGCTGGGATTACAGGCTTGAGCCACCACGCCCGGCCTCTACTTTTAAATGATGGGTAATAGTGACACATCAGCAACTGTCTGGCTCCACTGTAACACAAAAAATGAGTGTTATTACAAGTTCTCTTTTCTGGAAAATCCAAAGCCCTTTACAGATATTTTTACAAGAACATCTTAAATACAATAATGATGTTGGGAGATATTATTCCACATTTACAACAGTCAGTCAGTAGTATGGTTTCAAACAATCTAATAACTCATTATCTTGCTTGGTGAGGTTCTAGAAAGAATATCCAGGATAAAAAAGATTCTATTGTATAGTTTAACCTGCCATTTCACTGTGAGAACCAAGCCTGTAGAATATAGCCTTCTTAGGAAACAACCTACTACAATGCCTTGGATTTAAATAGTATTTTACAGTCTACAGGGCACTTTCTCATTCATTGTTCAATCTCTTATGAAGATTGCATTCTAGTCAAGGGACCAAGTCTATCATCAAGGTGGAAGGCCAAAGTCAGTAACTATTTCAAACACACAAATATTTGTAGTATGTCCAAGCATCCAAAGAGGAAGAGAGGAAGTCAACTACCCCTGTTTGCAGACAACATGATCTTATATCTAGAAAACCCTAGAGTCATCTAATTAAAGAGCTTCTTGTAGAAGCTCAAATAGCTAAGGCAATCCTAAGCAAAAAGAACAAAGCTGGAGGCATCATGCTACTCACTACTTGACTTCAAACTATACTACAGGGCTACAGTTACCAAAACAGCATGATACTGGTACAAAAGCAGACACATAGACCAATGGAACAGAACAGAGAACCCAGAAACAATGCCATACATCTACAATAGCAAAAGAAACTTTCATCAGAGTGAACAAGTGACCTATGGGAGAAAATTTTTGCAATCTACCTATCTGTCAAAGGTCTAATATCCAGAATCTATAAGGAATTTAAACAAATTTATAAGAAAAAAAAAAAAAAACCACCCCATTAAAAAGTAGGCAAGGGATACCAACAGACACTTTCAAAAGAAGACATACACATGGCCAACAATCACATGAAGAAAAGCTCAACATCACTGATCATTACAGAAATGCAAATCAAAACCACAATGAGATACCATCTCACACCAGTCAGAATGGCAATTATTAAAAAATTAAGAAACAATAGATGCTGGTGAGGCTATGGAGCAACAGCAACGCTTTTACACTCTTGGTGGGAATGTAAATTAGTTCAACCATTGTGGAATACAGTGTGGCAATTCCTCAAGGATCTAGAACCAGAAATAATATCATTTGACCCAGCAATCCCATTACTGAGTATATACCCAAAGGAATATAAATCATTCTACAATTAAGATACATGCACACATGTTTATTGCAGCACTATTTACAATAGCAGAGACATGGAACCAACCCAAATGCCCATCAGTGATAGATTGGATAAAGAAAATGTGGTACATATTCACCAGAGAATATTGTGAAGCCATATAAAGGAATGAGATAATGAGATCATGTCCTTTACGGGGACATGGATGAAGATGGAAGCCATCATCCTCAGCAAACTAACACAGGAACAGAAAACCAAACACTGTATGTTCTCACTCATAAGTGAGATTTGAACAATGAAAACAAATGGACATAGAGAGAGGAACAGCATACACCAGGGCCAGTGAGAGGGTAGCTGAGAGGAGGGAGAGCATTAGGACAAACAGCTAATGCATGCAGGGCTTAAAACCTATATGATGGGTTGACAGGTGCAGCAAACCGCCATGGCACACATATACCTATATAACAAACCCACACATTCTGCACATGTATCCCAGAACTTAAAGTATAATTTAACGAAAAAAAAAAAAAAAAAAAAAGAAAGAAAATCCCATAGTCTCAACCCAAAAGCTCCTTAAGCTGACAAACAACTTTAGCAATGTCTTAGGATATAAAATCAGTGTGTAAAAATCACTAACATTCCTATATACCAACAACAGTCAGGCCAAAAGCCGAATCAAGAATGCAAACTTATTCACATTTGCCCCCCAACATACACACACACAAACAAAAACGTAGGAATATAGCTAACCATGGAGGTGAAAGATCGCTACATGGAGAACTACAAAACGCTGCTCAAAGAAATCAGAGATGACACAAACAAATGGAAAAACGTTTCATGCTCATGGATAGGAAGAGTCAATATCATTAAAATGGCCATACTGCCTAATACTGCCTAAAGCAATTTCTAGATTCA
Source organism: Saimiri boliviensis (assembly GCF_048565385.1). NCBI lineage: Eukaryota > Metazoa > Chordata > Mammalia > Primates > Cebidae > Saimiri > Saimiri boliviensis. The sequence goes on from NC_133458.1 coordinate 39,993,495, forward strand.
ATGCTATTCCTATTAAACTACCATTGACATTCATCACAGAACAAGAAAAACTGTTTCAAAATTCATATGGAACCATAAAAGAGCCCAAATAGCTAAAAAGAACAAAGCTGGAGGCATCAAGCTACTCACTACTCGACTTCAAACTATACTACAGGGCTACAGTTACCAAAACAGCATGATACTGGTACAAAAGCAGGCACATAGACCAATGGAACAGAACAGAGAACCCAGAAACAATGCCGTACATCTACAACTATCTGATCTTCGACAAATCTGACAAAAACAAGCAATGAGAGAAGGATTGCCTATTCAATAAATGGTGCTGGGATAGCTGGCTAGTCTTATGCAAAAGATTGAAAGTGGACAGACCCCTTCTTTATAGCATATATGAGATCGATTAGAAACTTAAATGTAAAACCAAAAACTATAAAAACTCTGAAAGATAATCTATGCAATACCATTCAGGACCTGAGAATGGGCAAAGATTTAATGATGAAGATACCAAAAGCAACTGCAATAAAAGCAAAAATTGACAAATAAAATCTAAACCAAAGAGCTTCTGCATAGCAACAGAAACTAACAACAGAGTGAACAGAAAACCTACAGAATGAAGAAAATTTTGGGAAAACATGCATCTGACAAAGGTCTAATACACAGCATCATTAAAGAATTTAAACAAATGTGCAAGAAAAAAACAAACAACTCTATTAAAAAGTGGGCAAAGGACATGAACAGACACTTTTCAGAAAAAGAAATACATGTGGCCAACAATCATATGAAGAAAAGCTCAAAACCACAATGAGATACCATCCCACACCAATCAGAATGGCTATTGTTAAAAAGTAAAAACAAACAAACAAACAAACAAAACAGATGCTGATAGGCATTGCAGAGAAAAAGGACACTTATACACTGTTAGTGGGAGTGTAAATTAGTTCAACCACTGTGGAAGACAGTGTGACAACTCCTCAATGACCTAAAACAGAAATACCATTTAACCCAGCTATCCCAATATTTGGGTATATTACTGGGTATATACCCAAAGGAATACAAATCATTCTATTACAAAGACACTTGGTTCTCTAGTCTGTTCCATTGGTCTATGTGTCTGTTTTTGTACCAGTATCATGCTGTTTTGGTTACTGTAGCCCTGTAGTATAGTTTGAAGTCAAGTAGTGAGTAGCATGATGCCTCCAGCTTTGTTCTTTTTGCTTAGGATTGCCTTAGCTATTTGGGTTCTTTTATGGTTCCATATGAATTTTGAAACAGTTTTTCAAAATTTCCACGTATATGTTCATTGCAGCACTATTGATGATAGTGAAAACATGGAATCAAGCTAAATGCCCATCAATGACTGAATCAAAAAAATGTGGTATGTATACATTATAGAACACTATGCAGCTATAAAAAATAATGAGATCATATCCTCTGCAGATCATATCCTCTACATGGATGGAGCTGAAGGCCATTATCCTTAGCCACATAAGGCAGGAACAGAAAACCAAATACTGCATGTTCTCACCTATAAATGGGAGCTAAAATATGAGAACATCTGAATACACAGAGAGGAACAAAACACACTGGCATCTACCAGAGGGTGGAAAGTGGAAGGCAGAAAGTGGGAGGGAAAGAATCAGAAAAAAAAAAAAAACTATTGAGAACTAGGCTTAAAACTTGGGTGACAAAATAATTGGTACCACAAACTCCCATGACACAACTTTATATAACAAAACCTGCACATGTACCCTGAACTTAAAAGTTAAATGTTTAAAAAATCAGAAAAAAATAAGAATGCCCAGGCATGTGACTATTACGGGTTATTTAAGATATGTGAACATTCTTTAAGTTGTGATATTTGTACAACTGCACTCTATCAATACCATTCCAGCCCCACATCTAGACAGTCATGTTTACACCACACTATCCTTTCTTCTCCTTATGTCTCCTGCTCTGAATTTCTCCATCAATTCCACCTCAAGCAACCATCTCTGAATATAGAGCAATATTCTTTTCCCTCCCTTGTCTTTGGATTCCTGCATCACATGCCTCAGGAGAATCCTTCTCTCTCTCTGAATTTCCAATATAAGCCAAATAATAAGCCCAGTCTTGAGAGCTGAATATTTGCAAAAAGAGAAAGAAAAACATTAGGTGGGCCAGGCACAGTGGCTCACACCTGTAATCCCAGCTCTTTGGGAGGCTGAGGTAGATGGATTGCCTGAGGTCAGGAGTTCGAGACCAGCCTGACCAACATGGTAAAACCCTGTCTCTACTAAAAAATAAAAAAATTAACCAGGTGTGGTAGCAGAGGCCTACAGTCCAGCTACTCAGGAGGCTAAGGTGGGAGGCGGAGGTTGCAATGAGCCGAGATCATGCCACTGCACTCCAGCCTGGGCAACAGAGTAAGACTCCATGTCAAAAAAAAGAAAAATAGGTGAAGAAGTGATATTAAAAAAAAAAAAAAAAAAAAAAAAAAAAAAAAAAAGACCACCAGTGCCATTGATCATGGAAAGTCTTAAAAACACCGAAAGTAAGCCGGGCGCGGTGGCTCAAGCATGTAATCCCAGCACTTTGGGAGGCCGAGGCAGGTGGATCACGAGGTCAAGAGATCAAGACCATCCTGGTCAACATGGTGAAACCCCGTCTCTACTAAAAATACAAAAAAATTAGCTGGGCATGGTGGCACGTGCCTGTAATCCCAGCTACTCAGGAGGCTGAGGCAGGAGAATTGCCTGAACCCAGGAGGCAGAGGTTGCGGTGAGCCGAGATCGCGCCATTGCACTCCAGCCTGGGTAACAAGAGCGAAACTCCGTCTCAAAAAAAAAAAACACCCAAAGTAATTCATGCATTCATCTTGTTATGTGTCATCACCACCAGCAATAACTACATGATGGAGATACAAAGATGAAAAAGTCACAATCGTCACTCTCAAGCTCTTCTGAGTGTACTAGGGAAATAATCCCTTCCAGAAGTACTCCAAAAATCTCCACCAAGTTCTCATTTTCATTCGTAGGGTAAGCTGCTTTCCCAACAAAATGCATTTTTAAATGTGTTCACTTGTATTATTTAATAGGACAACTAGTATGAAAACAGCACTCGTTTTGTTTTGAACAATTTCCATTCCATATATACAAAGAGAGCTTCAGATATATTATGGGATATAGACAGACTTGTGAACAAGACCATGGAGCCTAACAACCAATGATGGTAAAGCAGGCAGCACACCTCCTGACTCCTATAAGAACTCAATAAAAGTTATTTCTCAGCCTGGTGTGGTGGCTCACACCTGTAATTTCAGTACTTTAAGAGGCAGAGGCTGGCAGATCACTTGAGCTCAGAAGTTCAAGGCCACCCTGAGCAACAAGGCAAAACCCCATCTTTACAAAATTAGCTGCATGCGGCAGCACACACCTGTAGTCCCAGCTACTTGGGAGGCTAAGGTGGACGGATCACTTGAGCCCAGGAGGTCAAGGCTGCACTGAGCCAAGATTATGCCACTGCACTCTAGCCTGGGCAGCAGAATGAGACCATCTCAGTATTTGAAAAGAAAAAAAAAAAAAAAAAGCCAGGTGCAGTGCCTTACACCTGTAATCCCAGCACTTTGGGAGGCTGAGGAGGGTGAATCACAAGGTCAGGAGATCAAGACCATTCTGGCTAACATGGTGAAATCTCGTCTCTACTAAAAAAATTTAAAGATTAGCTGGGTGTGGTGGCATATGCCTATAGTCTCAGCTACTCAGGAGGCTGAGTCAGGAGAATCTCTTGAACCCAGGAGGCGGAGGTTGCAGTGAGCCGAGATCGTACCACTGCACTCCAGCCTAGACGACAGAGCAAGACTCCATCTCAAAAACAACAACAACAACAACAACAACAAAAAAAACTATTTCTCATGCCTTTCTAGTTCAAGTCAATATATTTATACCCAAACTTATTTTAAAGCGTGACTTCTACTATGCATGGTCCTTGTTCATAGGGAGAGAAACACACCTGGAGGCATTAGTGAACAAAACAGTATTCTACAGGATGCTAATTGTTCAACACAAAAAACAAGTACAAAAACTTGGAGCAATATAACTGACATGAGAATGTGTGTTCAAATAACTGACAGAAATAATACAGCTTCAATTTTACAGGCACCTGCCTCTCCAAATGAATGAACAAAGTAACTAGTTAAGTGAACTAACCAATGAATGGACATAGTTTAGAGTCATTAAAATGGACTAGGAGATCCAGATATACAAATACGGTTTCTAATATACTATGCTCAGGGCTCAATACTAAAAGCTATCTTATTTCAACTTCAAAATAAATGTATGAAATAGAGATTGCTGTACTCATCTTGTAAATGAAGAAAGAGGCTTACAGAGTAATTTGTCCAAAGTCACTCAATTCATGGAAAACTAATTTGAACTCAAATCTTCTGATTCTAAATCTAATGGTCCTTTCACTTCATCACATCTGGTATTTATGTCTCTCAGTAGATATATTGTATTTTGTGGAAAAACAAAAACTCCAGTAAAACTGGTTATAAAGCAAATTTCCATAATGCTAAAACAATTTTCACCAGAAATGGTTTCTATAGTTACAGGGAAGGGTATGCAAACACATAAAATTGTGCTGAAGTATTTCTAATCACTTCAAGTTTCAATTCTGTCTGTTAAGTTTCATTTTGCCTGCCAATATTATTCTAAAGAATTTCCCAACCAAATCTTTCTTTTACTACTGTATCATTGTTCACAGACAACAATTTTTTCCATGTTGGTAGAACCCTGAACTCCATCCATACAGATAATATGAGGCACTTAACTCTGTATATGCCTATGTTTGAAATAAAAGTTTCTGTTAAAAAAATGGGCTCTCCAATTCATCAATTTTTGACTCTTAACATTCTTTATATAAAATTTACTTTACAGACTGGGTACAGTGGCTCACACCTGTAATCCAAGCACTTTGGGAGGCTGGGCCAAGAGAATCATGGGAGTATTGGAGTTCAAGACCAACCTGAGCAACATAGGGAAACCCCATCTTCACAATAAAAAAATTTTTAATTAGCCAGGTATGGTGGTGCATGCCACCACAGCTACTCAGGAGGCTGAAGCAGGAGGATCCTTTGATCCCAAGAGTTTGAGGCTGCAGTGAGACATGATTGTGCCACTGCACTCCAACCTGGGTGACAGAGTAAGACTTCATCTCTAAAAAAGAAAAACAAAACAAAAAAAAACTTACAAAAAGGATAGCCTCCCTCAATTCTACTTCCAAAGAAGGATTAAAATGTATCAATATTTTGGAATAGTAAACATTTTAGGATAAACCAGAGAAAGTAAACACAATTCCCATCCTCAGAAAAAACTACACGAGGCGTCCTAAGTCATTGTCTAATACAATCTTACTAATGAGTCACCACAATCGACATAGCTTTTTATTCACTCAACAAACACATTCTGAGCACATGTTGGGCCTATACATTTACTGTTCTAGACCCTGGGGATATACAGTAAGACAGACAAGACAAATGAGATCCCTACTCTCATGGAACTTACAGTCACATGGGAGACAATGCAATACACTGATTTTATTAAAAACAAGTATTACATTAAACAGTGCTAAGTGCAATGCAGATAATTCAAATATGGTGAGATTATAGTGACTGGATGATCATTTTGCATTGAGGCATCCAAGAAAATCTCTCAAAAGAAGTGAATTTAAGCAGAGATATGAATGGCAAGAAGACTACCATTCAAATATCAATTAGAAAAGCATTCCAGGTGGAGAGAACAGCTCATGCAAAAGCCATAGGCAGGAAGAAGCTAGGCATGTTTACAAATAAGAAAGAATCTCAGGCCGGGCACTGTGGCTCACGCCTATAATCCCAGCACTTTGGGAGGCCGAGGCAGGTGGATCACGAGGTCAAGAGATGGAGACCATCCTGGCCAACATGGTGAAACCCCATCTCTACTGAAAAAAAAAAAAAAAGTAGCTGGCCCGTGGTGGTGCCCCATGTAATACCAGCTACTCGGGAGGCTGAGGCAGGAGAACTGCTTGAACCCGGGAAGCACAGGTTGCAGCGAGCCAAGATTGCACCACTGCACTCCAGCCTGGTGACAGAGCAAGACTGCATCTCAAAAAAAAAAAAAAAAAAAAAAAAACAAAGAAAAAAAGAAAGAATCCCAGGCCAGGCCAGGCACAGTGGCTCACACCTAAAATTCCGGCACTTTGAGAGGTCAAGAAGGGGCAGATGACTAGAGGCCAGAAGTTTGAGACCAGCCTGGGCAAGATAGCCAATCCTGTCTCTACTAAAAATATAAAAATTAGCCAGGCATGATGGCATGCACCTGTAATCCCAGCTACTGGGGAAGGTGAGGCAGGAGAATTGCTTGAACCCAGGAGGTGGAGGTTGCAGTCAGCTGAGATCTCTTCTCTGCTCTCTAGGCTAGGCGACAGAGCAAGATTCTGTCTAAAAAACAAAAAAAAAGAATCCCAGCATATCTGGAGGGTGGTGATCTAGAAGAAGAGAGGTGGAAGTTCAGATTCAAGGGGTAGGAAAGAGCCGTATCAGACTTTGTAAAGGAAGGTAATATATTTAGATTTTACTTTCAGTGCAATGGAAGTCACTGAAGGGAGTCACATGAAATCTGGACTTGTATTCATTAAGAATTAAGAGTCCAAACTGTAAAAATATATATATACTCATTAAGTCCATGAATTTTCTTGGTGCTACACTTTGCATTCACTGAAAGTCACCCTAAGACAGAATCCCATAGCTAGAAGGAAACCGAATGAATGTAAAGCTACTATTTTACAGATACAAAAACTCAAGGTGAAAAAGCAATGCATCATTTGGATTGCTTTATTAATGGCTGCGAAAAATATCTCCAAAAATAACTAAGGGCAACTAAGATGTCTGGGATATGTTCTAAACTCAAAGCTGACATTAATCAAAAAATAGTTATTTTATACATTCATAAACTGAACCACTATGCTTTAGATGCATATGACCCATCATAGAATATAAGATTTTGTAACAGCCTCTGACCACAATCTAAAGCTGCAAACTTAGGTGGGACACATACTCTGTAATGGGTTTGATCAACTGTATTGTTCCAATCCCAGCTCACTAATACACTGTAACTTGGAGATTCAATCATCTAGTGAATAATAAGGACCTACCTTGTACAAGGAATTACACTAGAAGATGAAGAACTAGAGTCTGGAAGAAGTGATAAAACATACATATACAAAAAAAAAGATGTATATATACATAAACACTGATCCACATATATTACACACATAAACCATAATTCATGTAAGGTAAAGTAACTGCAGGCACAGCATAAACAGCAAAATAACCAGAATCAGAAGTGAAGCTTTAAAATGTGACTGAATTGTTATAATTCCCTGTAAAATTTGAACGGATGAAGAACTGTTTCTTGCTGATGAGCAAAGAGTTTTGAGTAGAATCTATTCCTGGTGAAGATGCTGTGCATATTGTTGAAATTACAACAACAAAGGATTCAGAATATTACATAAACATCATTGATGAAGCAATGGCAGGGTGATAAAACTGACTCCAATTCTGAAAGAAGTTCTATTGTGGGTAAAATTCTATAAGACGGGTCACATGTTACAGAGAAATCTTTCTCTGGAAAGGAAAGCCAATCCATGTGGAAAACTTTATGGTTTTCTTATTTGAAAAAATTGCCACAGTTACACCAACCTGTAGCAACCACCACCCTGATCAGTCAGCAACCATAAACAAAGCAAGACTCTCTGCCAGAGAAAAGATTATGACTGAGGCTCAAATAGCAATTTTTTTTTTAGCAATAAAGTAATTTTAAATTAAGATATGTACATTGGTCTTTTAGATATAATGTGATTACACTCTTGATAGAATACAATATAGTGTAACTATAACTTTTATATGCACTGGGAACCCAAAAATTTCATAGGACTCACTTTATTGCAGTGGTGTGGAACCAAACTCACAGTATCTCCAAGGTATGCCTGTCTTTTCTGCAGCTGAAAGGATCAGAAGGCAGCATGCCAGCTGATCCTTGATGGATAACTGGGATTTACAGATAGGGGAGAACATTTTAGCCAACAGACACAACAGGGACAAAAGACCTATGTAAACTGCAACCAGACCCTCTAGAAGGGATATCCAATTTTAAGTAAATTAAAATCAAAATGTTAAGTAAATTTAGAACAAAAAATTCTCAACATGAAAAAATGCCAAAACTGAGCTGCACCCTAAGTTATATATCATGTCAACAATATAAGAGTTTTACATCTGTATTTATCAGCTTAACACAAAAAGATTTCTAAATAACTTGGCCAGGCATGGTGGCTCACATCTGTAATCCCAGCACTTTGAGGGGCCGAGATGGGCGGATCACGAGGTCAAGAAGTCGAAACCATCCTGGCCAACATGGTGAAACCCCTTCTCTACTAAAAAACACAAAAATTAGCTGGGCGTGGTGGCGCATGCCTGTAGTCCCAGCTACTCGGAAGGCTGAGGCAGTAGAATTGCTTGAACCAGGGAGGCAGAGGTTGCAGTGAGCCAAGATCGCGCCACTGCATCATTCTAGCCTGGCGCCTAGCAACAGAGCAAGACTCTGTCTCAAAAAAAAAAAAAAAAAAAAAAAAAAAAATTAGCCATGTGTTGTATGCTACTAATACTGAGGTGGCAGGCTGACACGGGAGGATTGCTTGAGCCTGGAAGTTGACGCTGCAATGAGCTGTGATTGCACCACTGCACTCCAGTATGGGTGACAGAGTGAAACCTTGTCTCCAAAATAAGTAAATAAATAACATTAAGCCTAGGTCAGGCTATTAGATTACATTTGTTTTCCAAAAGGAACAAAATCGGACTTCAAAGATCTCTGAAAACTTGCTTTTCAGAAAATAGAGAATTGGAAAATTACTTACACTGCTTTTTGTAAAAGTGGCAAAGTTGCCCATTTTAGGAAAAGGTATATCTTGCAAAATGTTTAAATTCAGCAGCAAAAACTTTATAACAAAGGGTAGATGAGAAATGCCATCAACACCACTCTGTAAGTTATGGTGCTATTTTTTAAGACTCATCTATTTTAATAATATCCTGCATGACTGCTCCAATATACAATTAATTTTCTGCCCTTTTGGAAACGTATTGCTTTATGATATTAATTCACTTGAAAACTGACAAGTAATATAATTTTGGGTCTTTTAAAAATCTTATTAAAAGTGCATTCTATTTTCAGTAAATCATAAAACTATTTTAACAATCTTCTATCAAAATCAAGGGCAGAGTCTCAAAAATCAGTAATCAGTAGCTAGACACAGTGGCACATACCTGTAATACTAGCTACTAGGGAGGCTGAGGTGGGAGGATCACTTAAGCTCAGGAGTTCAAGTCCAACCTAGGTAACATACTAGGACTCTTAAAAAACAAACAGAAAAAAATCTATTATCAAAGCTAACCACTATGTATTATTCCTATTAAATTTGTTTTCTCCCTTTTCTTTTTTAAAATTCATTTTTCATTACAAGATGTGGTTGCCTATGCAAAGGTTTCTCTGTATGGTTTAATAGAATACCGTGGAATTCTTTCAGCTATATCCCTAACCTAAACGGCACTGGCTCAACACAATGAAGATCACACAAGCCAAGCTGATGGGAATGGGGAAGTAGAACACCTTAAAAACAGCATTCAAAGCATTTTTACTTGGAAAACTACACACAACATAAGAGCTAAAAATGGCACGGTTGTTCATCGAAGTCCTTTGTATTGTTTTAGATTAAATTCCATATGATTCGCAGTTCTCTGAATCTGATCTGCACTTTCACAGCTTTGTGCCTTTGTTTGGGAGGTCCACCTCCGAGTCCTCGGTCATGGAATTCTCCTCACCCTCTCAGGCTCAATTCAAGGGAAGCTCTCACAGCACTGCCCAGCCCCACCTTACATATGGGAAGTTATATTCATGTTGTAAACTCCTTATTTATCCTGAGATTTACAAACTCGCACATCTTTCTTATCATAGCACCTGTTATAGTACATTAGGAGGCATTTAAGAAATTCAAAAAACAAATCGAGTTAAGCTCATTCACCATAAAATACGATCAAATGAGGATTAAAATTGTAACAGATGGCCAGGTGCAGTGGCTGACGTCTGTAATCCTAGCACTTTGAGAGGCTGAGGAGGGCGGGTTGCCTGAGCTCAGGAGTTCAAGACCAGCCTGGGCAATACAGTGAAACCCCATCTCCACTAAAATACAAAAAATTAGCAAGGTGTCATGGTGTAATGGCGGGCACCTGTAGTCCCAGCTACTCAGGAGGCTGAAGCAGGAGAATTGTTAGAACCATGGAGGCAGAGCTGAGATTGTACTACTGCACTCCAGCCTGGTGACAGAGCGAGACTCCATCTCAAAAAAATATAAAAAATTGTCACAGATGGTCAAGATATTGAGAAGATACCAAGCAGATATCCAAGAATGACTCTAGAACACTTTTACCAGATTGCATACCCCTATAGGTGCAGAGCTGGGCCTATGGAAGCCCTGGCTCCTGGCTGCCTGATTGTGATGGTGTCCTGGGCTTCCTTGAGAAGGGAGGCCTGTGCCATCTGCAACTCCCTCAAAGTAGCTCCAGAGTCAGTTACCTCTCCAGGAACACACTTTCCTTCAACACAGAGAGTAGGCACTACAGGGCTTAAGAACAGCAAAATTAGTCCCATCAGAACTGTTTTAGACCTCCCTGCAAGACAAGTTAGACCAGGCTAGCTCCTGCCTCCCTTCTTGGGGATGCTGGCTAATGACTTTTTCAGGTCTTCCTTGACAATAACTTCAGTACATAAAAGTTTTTCCCAAAGGGGAGGGGAACTGGCAAGGGAAGGAGGGAATCATTAAGTTGACAACAACCTTTTGGCAATTTTCCTACTATAACTTCCCACTGTTACTTAAAAGGGAAGAAAGTAGGCCTCCAATGTCTGCCACTGTCTTTTGAAAAACCTAAACTGTTCTGGGATGGTTTGCAGCTGTAATTTCATGTCTTAAAATTAATGCCAAAGTCCTCCTTCCACCCCAAATCCTGCTACATTCTCCTAAACACAGCAGAGAGGTGAGTGCGCTGTGTGTGCTTTCCCTTCTATCTTCCTTTATGACTAAACTGATTATGAAATCACACTGAAAAGTCCAGCACCACCAGGAAAAGAGCCTCAGGCTCCTTCTACCACACATCTAACAAGGTACAGCCTGGATGGCACGTTCACCTTCCTATTTTCTCTATTTCTTAGAACTGACCCTACACAAATTAACAAGGGCATCTGTGAGAAATGGAAATGGTAGATTTAAAGTTGTTAGGAGAAGACCCACCAATGTCCTTCCTTAACAACTACAGATTTTCCCAGCAGGTATTTTGCTTCTTGCCTGATGTGTCCAGAGCACTGGTATGTGACGCTTGCGCATATACATGGATAATTATTTAACCTAACTGATAAAAATGTGATATAAAAATGTATATTATGAAATAAAAGTTTTAAATGTGTAATGAGAAACATTAATATTTTTTAAAACTCTTGTGTTCAAAACTTAATCCCAAGTGCAAAAGTGTTGCAAGGTGGGACCTTTGAGTGGTAATTAGGTCATGAGGGCTCTGCCCTCAGCAATGAATTAATTTTGCTATTGAGGGAGTAGGTTATAAAAGTGAATTTGGACCCCTCTTGTTTTCTCATGTTCTCTTGCCCTTCCACCTCCACCAAGGGATGACAGCAAGAAGGTCCTAATCAGATGCCACTCCCTTAATCTTGGACGTCCCTGACTCCTGAACTACAAGAAATAAAATCTGTTCTTTAAAAATTACCCCATCTGTGGCATCCTGTTACAGCTGCACAAAACAGACTGTTACCAGCAAATACGTAAGTCCATTACAACATAAATTCAAACTTCTTAAAGGTATAGAACTTTGAGACCAGAAGGTATCCTGGAGACATACTTGTCTAAAGCAAAGACAATACTGCAACAAGCAGCCACCCAAAAAGATGAAAAGTCAGAAAGCCATGGTCTTTTTGAAGACAGACTCCAAAGGGCTGAGCAGCACCTATTCAAATGGTGAGACAGTTCTATCGTGCTGAATCCTATCCACCTCCCAGGGACACCATCCCGAGGATACCACGAAACAAATGTAAACATGAACACGAGTTCAAGTTAGTTATCAAGATACTTAAGTTAGTATCTGAAAGGAACAAGTTTCCTAACAAAATGTGTACATTATCTCAAGCGTTTTAAAAAGCATTTTAATGCAGCTAAACACCTGAGGAAAATGCATTTCCAGACCTGCACTCCCAGAGTATTGAGATTAACAATGTGTATATATCTATTTTCAGGGCTCTAAGAATTTCCCAGAGTCCTGTGAAATTAAAATTTAAAAAATTTTAAAACTCTACCTTGGAATTTCCACATTTGAAGGACTGTAACCCTTAGTTCGAAATATACTGTGTGTTTCGGAACTCTCTGGAGCGTTAGGGTTGGCGTGTGTTTTTTAACATCCTTGCGGGTGTTTTTTAACGACTCAGTGGGCTGGCTGCAAGTTTGTTAGGATCTTGTTCTAATTCCCTCCTGCATTAACCACCGACCACGGATGGGAGGCACGCGGCACTCGCTTGACATATGCAGCTTCAGCGGGAAGGGAGGCCAGCAGAGATCGCTTAAAAACTGCAACCCAGACCCTCAGAAATCCCAGCTCTCCGGTCTCCCCTCCCGTCCCTTCGACTTTCCGTCTGGTGACCTGCCACGTCATCCAAACACTCCTAAGAGTGCTGCGGGAACCCCTCTCCCCACTACCCCACCAGAGAGGCAGACCCAAGCCAGGCGAGGCGCAGCTCCGGACCGCGGAGGGCGCCGCCAGGACAGCGCGGCCGGGTCGGGGGGCTTCGCCGCCCGGCACCCTCGGGCCTCCGCGGCCGGGCGGGAGGGCGCCTCTCGACTACACTTCGGCCGCTCGCCACGGCCGGAAGGGCGTGAGGGAGGACTCGGTCTAAGCCCGTGGAGCCCTCGGAGTTCCAGCGCAGACGCCCGAGGGGGTGTCCCCGGGAACTCCTTCGCCCGTGACATCCGCCCTTCTCAGGCTCCTGACCCCAGCAACGCGGCAGGGCGGCCGCGGGCCCCGGCCCGCCTCGCGGTCTACGAGCGGCGCAGCTCCTCCTCCGCGGGGCCGTGAAGGCCGCCGGCTGCCCCCGCGCGCCCAGCCGCCCGGCCCCGCCGCCTGAGACGCCGCGTAACTGGCGGGTGGCCGCGGGCGTCCGGTGCGCGGGCCCCGGCGCGTCCCCGAGCGCGTGCCCGGCCGGCCGCCCGCCCCCGCCGGCCGCGGTCCCGCGCGAGTTGTACTAACTTTCCGGGGCGGGGGAGGGGCGGGCGCTGCGGGCCCGGCTCCCCGGCCTTACCTGTGCTCAAATTGTCGTTGATTTTCAAAGGCACTCGCAGGATGTAGACCAGGAAGAGCACGATGAAGAACCACACGGTCCACAAATACGTCCAAGACCAAACTATGCAGGACTTGAGCTGCTCCAGAAAGCCCGTGCCCGCTTCAGCCATGTTTCGGCGCTGCTCTCTGCTGCCGCGGCTCTCGGTGTCTGCCGGGATGATTCACCGGCCCCGAGGCGCAGCTCGCGCCGCCGCCGCCGCCGCCGCCGCCGCCGCCGCCGCCGCGGCCCGGGCGCCCCCGGTGCCCTCCCGCCAGGGACGCGGGCGCGGCGGGAAATCGCGCGGACCGCGGGCGTGCCGGCTTTTCCTTCTCCAGCCCTTTTGCTAACTCTCTAAAGGCCCCTACAAGTGGCTTTCGTGGAGCGATCACGTGGCCCCTGCCCCCTCGCGTTCTGGGTCCATTTATATTTATTATGCTAATATTTAGAAAGACGAGGCCAAGTGGCGCGCCGAAGGAAACTCCGCAGGCAGTTACAACCCGCATAGGTCGAGCGTTGACCACACGCCGGGCACTGCTCCACGCTCCGTGCAGTCTCATTTAACCCCTGCGACAATCCCCACCAGGATCCTCTTTCCATAGGCGGGGAAACTGAGGCTCAAAACAGCTGCGTAGTTTACCTTAAGGTGGAGCCAAAATTCAATTGCAGTGATGTATTCTGTGGCCCGACGTCTTAAACCCTACACTCAGGATTCAGACTCAAGGAATGAATAAACTCGGGACAGCTAGGAAACGGGAGGAGGTGCGCTCCTGTCGCCAGCTAGCTGGCCTGCAGATAAATCACTCTATTCAGCAAGATTTGGGTGGCAGATGCTATTTAGCTTTGTTCTGTCTCTTTGAAGCAGCACAGGGATTTTCCATAGTAATCTTGACAAGCTGACTATCCTCCAGGTGATTACAAGTCAAACGATTCTCAGCCTGTTTTTAATATAAACAATTCTCTGGAGTAATTGAGGCTGACTGTGAACTGGACACCATTAACAAAAAGTCCGTTTGAAACATTTTTTTTTTTTTTTTTTTTGGTTTTTTGTTTTTGTTCTGCCTGTGCTGAATAAAATCTCTTTATTTTATTGCAAAATGTTTTCTCAACTGAAATTTTCAAGTCTGTTTCTAGGTATTAAGATTTTCTATGTATTAGATTGGTAATAAGGCAATTGCAGGTTTTCCAGTCTATAGCTATTTTTAGAATTCTGAGCATAAAAATATTTTATTATAAATTTCGTTTTGCTTGTATAATAGTTTCCTCCATAATTAAATAAGCTCCTTTAACTTTTCACATATAGGGCCCATTATGGCAGACATTATGGATGTAACTACTCTTACATTTTTACTGATTCTAGCTTCTCTCAGCTACTGTTTCTTCCTCACTTTTGATCTACTACAGTGAGAGTCAGGCCGGGATAAGTGAAATTGGCACACACGTACTTTATAGTTATTTATGGCAGCACATGACCAAATGATTTTTGTGTCTAACACTGATAAATGAAGTCTCAGTAAAATAAAACAACACTGTCACTGGTAGAGGGTTGTGACTGCAAGTTGTCCAAGTTCTTTAGTGTTTTGAACAAAGAATTGGACAAAACACCCTGCAAAGCGACAAAAGAAAGAAAACAGGGATTTATTGAAAACGAAAGTACTCTCCACAGTGTGGGAGCAGGCAGAACAGTGGCTCAAGGGTCTGGATACAGAATCTTCTTGGGTCCAAGTACCCCCTAGAAGTTTCCCAGTGGCCACTTCATGCTCACCTCATGTAAATGAAGGTAGCCCACAGTCAGTCTGATTGGTTGCAGAAAGCAGCCAACCAGAAACTGAAATGAAGTTACAAAGGTAACACTCCTGTGCAAACATTTGATTGGTTGCAAAAAACAAGTAATCAGAGTCTGGAGTGAAGTTACGAAGTTATAACTCTATGCAAGCGAAGACACCTGCAGTCTGGTTGTGGAGAGCAACCATTCAGAGGCTGGAGTGAAGTTCCGAATGAAGACTGGACCTGCCATCAGTCTGATTTGTTGTGGGCATCCAATTTTCCATCTACTAGGCAAAAAAGGTCAAAGGGAGTGGCCTCTGATCCTTTAGTTACTTAGGTCTGGAAAGTTAGGGTGTCCTTTCAATTTAGTTCTAGGAAGTACTTAGGTTCCCTGCCTCAACGTGAGTACATGAACCACCTATTTTATATGATGATTAAATAACCCACCAGATTCTCTGTAAGTCACTGAATTAGGATATTGACTACTTAATTTGAATGAACATCATCCAGAGGCCTAGCTTTTTCTGTCAATGAACCTCAATGAATGGACATGAATATGACTCCACTGAGTCACAATCTTCTGATTCTCTACTAGGCACTCCTGGGAAGTCAGCCCTATATTACTCATCATTGCCTCTCCTGGTGTACATCCTGGCATGCAGCAGAGGTTGTACACATGTCTTTGTGCTTCAAAACAGAAGTGAGTAAGCATAATCTCTACCAAACTGTGGCTGCTTCAGAAGAGCTGGAGTGCATGCTCTGCACAGTGGTGTAGGTAGAGACAAGGCTAAAGATACAGGCCTGAGTCTGATTTTTAGGGCCCAGTAGAAACACTAAGGTGTTTGTAGCTATGGGGCATTGCACACTTCAATCCAAATGACCAACTCAGAGATTTAAGTGAAGATTTAAGAAACATTAAAGAAGTAGGTAATTCACGCCTGGAATCCCAAACTCTGGGAGGCTGAGGTGGCAGAATCACCTGAGTCTAGGAGTTTGAGAACAGCGGAGGCAATGTAGTGAGACCTTATCTGTACAAAAAAAAATTTGTAATCAGCTGGGTGTGGTGGTGTGCGCCTATAATACCAGCTACTCAAGAGGCTGAGGTTGGAGGATCATGGGAGCCTGGGAGGTCGAGGCTTTAGTGAACTCTAATTGTGCCAGTCCCTCCAGAACAAGATCGTGTGGAGAGAGAGAGAGAGAGAGAGAGAGGAAGGAAGGAGAAAAAGAGAGAGAAGAAAGAAAAAGGAAGGGAGGGAGGGAGAGGAAGGAGGGAGAGAGGGGAGGGAGGGCAAAGGGAGGGAGGAAAGGAGGAAGGGAGGGCGAAGTGGGGAGGGAAGGAGGAAGGAAGGAGGGAGAGAGGGAGGAAGGAAAGAAGAAAGGATAGGCAGAAGTGACAGGCCTTGCTGACTGATAAGACAAGCAGGAGAGGCTCCTGTAATCCCAGCACTTTGGGAAGCCAAGGTAGGAGGATTACCTGAGTCAGGAGTTTGAGACCCACCCTGGCCAACTTGGTGAAACCTCATCTATACTGAAAATACAAATACAGCTGGGCATGGTGGCACGTGCCTGTAGTCCCAGCTACTCGGGAGGCTGGGGCAAGAGAATCTCTTGAACCCAGGAGGTGAAGGTTGCAATGAGCTGATATTGAGCTATTGCACTCCAGCCTGGGTGTCACAGTGAGACTCTGCCTCAAAAAAAAAAAAAAAAAAAAAAAGGCAGGGCAAAGATAAAGGGGGCTCTTGAGTGGGACTATTAGTGAACTATTAGTGAAACAATGACAACCAGATATGCCTAACCACCTCTTGACAAGCTGTCAATGGAATGGCGCACAACCACCACAGCATCTTCACATGCAAAGTGGAATGCATTACTCCTTCACCTCACATGTTCCTTTTAAAGTTCCATCAAGGAAGGGGCACCATCCTTCCAGTTCCCTACTTCAGAAATCTGAGCATCATGTACCTCCTTCCTCTCTACATTCAACTGTGCATCAAGACTCAGACTGACACTTCTCTCAGCCTTTGGTGTCAGCCTGATCACTCATGGAGAACAAGGAAGCAGGCTCCCTGACTCTAGTTTCACCACCGCCAGCACCACCACTACCTTCTTCCATCCACTTCCTGCACTTCTCTGCCAGTTACCTTTTAAAGCACAAATCCAATAACTCACTTCTCCATGCTTAAAATTATTTAAGGCCCCATCTTTACTGCACTCTTACTTTTATCCCAGTGTCTACCTAAAGGATGAAATCGAGATGGTATCCAGGCCTTCTGCAAGGGCATGTCTACCTACCTTAATAGCACAAGCATTTTGGCAAACATGCTTTTCTCTTTCACACTTTTGGACCTGCTCCCCACAACCTCCCTATAATACACTTCTCTGTGCTCCACTTCCCTGACTAACATTCTTTTCCTGCCTCAACTGCCTGATAACAGGCTATTTAGAGATGCACTTGAAATACCACCTCCTTTGTGACACCAGATCCTCCACGCCACCACCCCCACCCTCTGAGTTCACTGTCTCTTCCCTATGAGATACAGCACCAGGAAGCTTAAGGTGGGTCATTAAAAACCAGGCTTAGACACTGCTGGGCTGTCTTCCTGATCCTGCCGTTCACTAAGTGGGTGCTCTTTGGCAAGTTACTAAGTTACTTCATCTGTGCAATGGGTTACACTTACAGCTTTTACATGTGGTTGTTGTGAAGACTGAGTGAGATGCATACAAAAAATGCTGAGTAGAACGCCTTGTTCATATCTCTCCTCTCTGTTATTAAATGGTGGCCTTTAATATTAACTAATTTGTTATTGTCGTGGTTAATTTCAGTCCTCTGCATTTTAATCTAGTATAAATTGTGCAGTGTTTGGCACATGGTGCACGCTGACAAATACTGAGCATTGTATGAAAGAAAGAAAGAAAGAAAGAAAGAAAGAAAGAAAGAAAAGAAAGAAAGAAAAAAGCCAGGTGCAGTGGCTCACTCCTGTAATCCCAGCACTTTGGGAGGCTGAGGTGGGCGGATCACCTGAGGTCAGGAGTTCGAGACCAGCCTGACCAATATGGTGAAACCGCATCTTAAAAAAATAAAATAAAAATAATAAAAAATAAATCAATAAATAAAAATCAATTACATGAAAAGAAATTTCAAATCTTACATATCACAAACACAGACACAAAGGATACTATTACTAAGATTTAACTCAAGGGCAAAAGTTAAGATTTGGCCACCACCACATGGTAAGCTTTCTTGAGAGTTTATTTCTAACCGCCTTTGGAATGGATAATAGTTAAATGACCATTAACTTATAATAACTATGTCAAAAGCAATATGCTCCTAAATTCCTCTTAAATTGATTTATATATTGGTTAAAGTATACATTTTAGTCTGATAAACTACCTGAGCTGAATAAGAAACCAGTATTTAGCAAAGAACTTTAAAACTATTTCTCTTTTGTTTCTTGTTTTGTGATATTTGGAAGGACATATGCTTATAGTGGCTGTCATAGTCTTTAGTCTTATACTTTGTTATTAAGAATCCACTTTTGTAAACAATTTTCAGAGTTCATCTGAAATTTAAACACAATAAATAACTGTTCTGACTTTTTGGGTTTTATTTTAAAAATCTCATCCATGTTCACTGGTTGGATTTTTGAATTGGTCAATAACCTATACTCATGAATAACATCCTACATAACTGTTTATCCTTATTTAGTGACTTACCTAGACCCGAATAAGTACAAATCCAACCTGTTTGGTTTAGAGATATAGTAAGAGCAGAAAAACAGGTTTGGAAGGGAATTTGCCACTTCTAACTTCTTCAAGTCAACACACTCTTTCATGAAATATTGAAGAGAGAGAATTTCAACAACCTGTATATAATTGAAAAGATGATTTCAGTAGCAGAAATATTGGGGAGACGTTCTCTAAGATAAAATTCTGCATGTATAAGGGATAATGCATTTCCATAATCAATCAACATACACTGGGCATACATCTTAATCTGACAGTGAAAGATTCACAATGACTAAGTTCAGACATTATATAACACATTATTATCACATTTACCTTTTGTTTTGCCATTCCTTACAAATATATCTTAGTTTCTATGTAAAGCCTTTCACAGACATGTCAACACTCAGTGACGTTCCTTAACATCACTGATTTGTTTAAAGTATCAAAATTATTGTAATAAAACAAGCTATGTTGATATATAAAATAATTATTACTTCTTTTTAAATTAAAGATGGGGTTTCACCCTGTTGTTCAGGCTGGTCTTGAACTCCCGACCTCAAGTGATCTGCCCACCTTGGCCTCCAAAGTGCTGGGATTACAGGCATGAGCCACCGTGCCCGACCTGATAATTGGAATAATTCTTTTTTTTTTTTTTTTTTTTTTTTTTTTTTTTTTTTTTTTTTGAGACGGAGTTTCGCTCCTGTTACCCAGGCTGGAGTGCAATGGCGCAATCTCGGCTCACCGCAACCTCCGCCCCCTGGGTTCAGGCAATTCTCCTGCCTCAGCCTCCTGAGTAGCTGGGATTACAGGCACGTGCCACCATGCCCAGCTAATTTTTTGTATTTTTAGTAGAGACGGGGTTTCACTATGTTGACCAGGATGGTCTCGATCTCTTGACCTCGTGATCCACCCGCCTCGGCCTCCCAAAGTGCTGGGATTACAGGCTTGAGCCACCGCGCCCGGCTAGAATAATTCTAATAGCAAGAATACAAAATAAAACAATCAGGCCAGGCGTGGTGGCTCCCTCCTATAATTCCAGCACTTTGTTGGGGGAGCCGAGGTGGGTGGGTCACCTGGGGTCAGGAGTTCAACTAGCCTGACCAACATGGTAAGACCCTGTGTCTACTAAAAATACAAAAATTAGCTAGGCATAGTGGCCCGTGCCTGTAATCCCAGCTACTCAGGAGGCTAAGGCAGGAGAATCACTTGAACTGAGAGATGAAGGTTGTAGTGAGCCAAGATCACACCACTGCACTCCAGCCTGGGTGACAAAGCAAGACTCTGTCTCCAAAATAATAATAACAAAATAAAAAATAAAACAATCAGAGCCTTGTATAAAAAATCTGAAAGCAGCTGGGCATGGTGACTCACGCCTATAATCCCAACACTTTGGGAGGCTGAGGTGGGCAGATCACGAGGTCAGGAGATCGAGACCATCTTGGCTAACATAGTGAAATCCCGTGTCTACTAAAAAAAAATATTATCTATATCTGCATCTATCTCTATATATATATACGCACAAAAATTAGCTGGACGTGGTGGCACATGCCTGTAGTCCCAGCTACTGGGGAGGCTGAGGCATGAGAATCTCTTGAACCTAGGAGGCAGAGGTTGCAATGAGCCGAGATCACGCCACTGCACTCCAGCCTGGGGGACAGAGTGAGACTCTATCTAAAAAACAAACAAACAAACAAAAAAAATCTGAAAGCATCCTAATGCCATAACGCCATCTCCAACCTAAAAGCCTGCCCCAGCCAATGAAAGATGTTTTCTTGTTTTCAAAGAAAAAGAAAAAAGAAAATTTCTTTGGAAAGAAGTAGAAAAATGAACATAGCCTCTCCTTCACACTGCTAAAATATAATCAGGAGAAAAGACCAGAGGAAGATGGATGAGATTTAAAAAAAAAATCTCAGAGACAACAGGGATATCAGATGTGTTCAACTAAAAGACCAGAAATTTATTTTAAAGAACCCTCTAAAGTTCTGCGGCTCTCTTGCTTCTCAAGCTAACTAATCATGAAAGGTAACAATAATACCCACTTTCTTTACTTTATTCTTTCCTGTGGTACTCAGTCTCTTTACTCTTGGGAAGATACTCTAAGATGTGGCAGTTTGTCATTTGCACTTTAAATAGTGTGGAAATATTATGGTATACATTTTTTAATTTCTTGACACTAAAACCCAAAAGGTTTTATTTTTATTTTTTATTTTTGTAACACTTTTAATCAAAATAAAAATCCATTGTCTAAAATATTCTGTATATATGCCAATTTTATTACCATATTTTATGTATTTATATATATTTTTTTCTTTCTTTTTGAGACGGAGTTTTACTCTTGTTACCCAGGCTGGAGTGCAATGGTGCGATCTCGGCTCACAGCAATCTCCGCCTCCTGGGTTCAGGCAATTCTCCTGCCTCAGCCTCCTGAGCAGCTGGGATTACAGGCATGCACCACCATGCCCAGCTGATTTTTTGTATTTTTAGTAGAGACGGGGTTTCACCATGTTGACCAGGATGGTCTCGATCTCTTGACCTCATGATCCACCTGCCTCGGCCTCCCAAAGTGCTGGGCTTACAGGCGTGAGCCAAGACACCCAGGCTACTTTATTTTAAAACTGCATTTTTGGGTCCATAATTGGCTAAGATTACAGGGACCAAAGCCACATCTAGATACCACTTTGAAAAATTACATGATTTCAAAAATACCTGGCACAAGTGATAACCATCACATTAAATGATTCCAAGCCAAATACAAAAATTATATGCTATCTATTTACTTCTCATGTGCATAGCATGCTGTTTCCTGGTTTTGGCTTCCAATTTCAAGTTCATGCATATGAATCTCCAAAATACCTGATAGGTTTAGACGAATTAATTAAACAAGCTTTTGCATAAAAGAAAATCAAAAAGCAGGTTAAACTGATGCTATAGAATTAGCAATAGAATTTTTTTTTTTTTAAATCAGCTGGCCATGTTGTAAGCTTAAATTTGTTTCTATTGATATAGAGCATTTATTCCTAGATTTCTGAAAATTCATTCTATTCTCTTAATCAAGATGTATTCCCTTATACTTGATACTTGATCACTTATATTTCGTTTTTTTCTACTTTCTAATACACAAGACTATACTTAGGCACGTAAAGTGGAAATTTCACAGTCATCTGGTATATTTGGCCACTGTAGAAACCTAAGCCAAAAAAAAGGAAAGAAAGAAGAGCCAGATTATTTTATCTTAAAGTACATTTTAGGCTAATATTAGGTTAAGTGGTTGCCCACTCCAACTGAAATTAATTGTATTTTTAATATTAATTGTAGCCTCTCTTCTTTACTTTGCATTCCAAAAATCACTCTAGGTTTCTGTTTCATTCTACATTCCAATACCATTGCATACCTGTTAAATTTAGCACCTTATGCACATTTAACCATAATTGGTTTCATATCCTTGTTAATAATGATAGTGAATATGGATTATAATTGTAGCTGTGGCTTCCCTGAAGTTTTTCCTCCCCCTCAGTATTATCTTCTGTGTTTTTTTTATTTTTAATTTATTGAGACAGAGTCTCACTCCTGTCGCTGAGGCTGAAGTATAGTGTCGTGATCATGGCCCACTGCAGCCTTGATTTCCCAGGCACCAGTGAGTCTCATCTCAACCTCCCAAGTATCTGGGACCACAGGCACATGCTATCATGCCTGGCTAATTTTTTGTATTTTTACAAAAGAGAGGGTTTCCCTATGTTGCCCAGGCTGCTCTCGAACTCCTGGGCTCAAGGGATCCACCTACCTCAGCCTCCCAAATTGCTGGGATTACAGCTGAAAGCCACCATGTCCAGCCTTCAAAATTATCTTTGCAATACTACTTTTACAGTACAATTTTGCCTTTTTGAATAAATTTTTCATTTACCCTTTGAGCTGAAGATGTCCACATAATCAAGCCAATTTGAATTAACTTGCCAAGTATGAGTGATTTAACAAACTATAGGAACTTATAGCAAACTATTGCAAACAGCTGGCTACAGTCTGGATTTAGTTATCCACACCTATATTTCTTAAATTATTACACTTTTATTCCCCAAGAGGCACTATTTTGGGCTACTATGTTTAGACGCATTTATCAAATAGTCTTTCTAGATTTGTTCATTTGTCCATGATCTGTATTAGATCCCCTCCTGGGCCTAGCACAGGTACTATGTGCTGAGCTAAACTGAAATGAATATGCAGTCTCTGGCCGTACCACCCTGAACAGGCCCAATCTCTTCTGATCTCAGAAGCTCAACAGGGTCAGACCTGGTTAGTACTGGGATGTAAAATGAATATACTTGAGTTGGAGGGAAGAAGAGATATGGTTATTGTTTAATTTTTTTTTTTGACCTTTCAGAAAGTTGATTTTCTAGACTTACCAAATAGAAGTCCTATGTGATTTTCACATAAAAAGGACCAGTAAATGTAAATGAGATGGGAAAATAGTTCTTTTTTTTTTTTTTGAGACGGAGTTTCGCTCCTGTTACCCAGGCTGGAGTGCAATGGCGCGATCTCGGCTCACCGCAACCTCCGCCTCCTGGGTTCAGGCAATTCTCCTGCCTCAGCCTCCTAAGTAGCTGGGATTACAGGCACGCGCCACCACGCCCAGCTAGTTTTTTGTATTTTTAGTAGAGACGGGGTTTCACTATGTTGACCAAGATGGTCTCGATCTCTCGACCTCATGATCCACCTGCCTCGGCCTCCCAAAGTGCTGGGATTACAGGCTTGAGCCACCTAGCCCGGCCTCTTTAAACTCTCATTTGCAGGGTCTGCCTCAGGCAAAACTGGGAGGTAGGAGGAAGTTGATTTTCTGTATCTTTTTGTGGACTTTCTCCCTTCTTCAGCTGCCTCAGGCCTTTACTTCCTTCCCTTATCTACTCTCAAAATCTGCTTTTACAACTGTCCATTTATTTCTGCCTAAATAATTTGTTATTCTTGCAAGTGCTATTAACAGGTAGCAGATAGCAGAGCCATAAAACAAAATAATTTTCACAAGTTTTCCCAGGCATCAGCATATCTTGGGAATCAGGGAGAACTTACCAAACCTTTACCTGATAAATTTAATTCCATCAAAAAAAATAAGAATAAATATATAAGTATATTATACATTTGCAATAAAAAAATCACAAATAAGAGCATGTATTTGTAAAGAAAAAAAGGCAGAAAAGCAAAAAAAAAAAAAAATTACCTGTTTCTTTTATTACTAACTCACTACTTATTCATCTGTTTCATTGTTACAAACACACTCGAAAACAAATAACAACAATAAGCAAAGGTTTAATAAAAATGTATGGGAAATAACTCTGAGAAAACTATTCTACTTTCTGCAAATGAGATTGCCATTTTAGTCCAGTTCACAAAACAAGGATTTGTATATTAAAAAAACTGAGGAAACAGTGCAACTCCAAATTCAGATATTAACCAACTGTGACAAGATTTTATTCATGATTTAGTAGATGCAACATGGAAGTTAGTAAATAAATATGTAGGTTTAGAAAAAAATGGGCTCCAAACTTTGTCCAGCAATTTAAAAAAATTTTAAACTTACTTCAGAAAGATGTATATTCATTTATTTGTAAGTTAATATATTCTACAATACCAATATACTAAGTACATGGTGTAAAATAAATATACAGGCATTTCAAACAGAGTTAAACGTAAACATAGATTTTAGCATTTCCTCCCTAAAATCCAGCAGATTGTCTACATATTCTGGCCTGCCTGAACCCCACTTTAAGGATCAGCGATTTGAAGAAATTATAGATTAACTGTTATTTCATTTATTGCCAAGTTCCCTTAAATTACATAACAACATTTCTGCCTATGGTAGCTAATTCCCAAGTTTGGAAGGACTGGCTCATCTATGCTCTCTGAGGATGTTGTGTAACCCTCACAGCTTCCTTGCAATGGCTTCAGTTCATCAGTATGTGACTGCTTGTGTCTGAGCCTCCACAGTGGCTGTAGGTGTTTAGGAGCCTCCTTAGCTCATGTCTATATCACTGGATGCAAGATTGTTACTCTACAAAAGTACACATATGTTGTCTCAGCTCACAATCAGCAAGAACTTTCTAAAAATATAATACTATTATAATGGCAATTCACTTTGGATTTAGAATTATTTCATTCTTTTTTAGATTTCAGTTATTTAAAGGTAAGAAATTCTGCATCCTTTTATATGCGGTCTCTTTTTGTCTGTTTATTTATGAGATGGAGTCTCTCTGTCGCCCGGCTGGAGTGCAGCGGTGCTATCTCAGCTCACTTCAATTTCCTCCTCCTGTGTTCAAGTGATTCTCCTGCCTTAGCCTCCTGAGTAGCTGGGATTACAAGTGCATACCACCACACTTAGCTAGTTTTTGTGTTTTTAGTAGAGACAGGATTTCACCATGTTGGCCAGGATGATCTCAATCTCCTGACCTCATGATCCGCCCATCTTGTTCTCCCAAAGTGCTGGGATTACAGATGTGAGCCACCGTGCCTGGTCTATTTATTTATTTTTGAATGTATTAATCATAGTTACTTTCAACCACATTATCTGTTAACTTCTTTGGTTTTTTTTCCCTCTAGGCTTTATTTTATATTTCTTTTTGTTGTTGTTGTTTGTTTGTTTTGAGATGGAGTTTCGCTCTTGTTACCCAGGCTGGAGTGCAATGGTGCGATCTCGGCTCACCGCGACCTCCACCTCCTGGGTTCAAGCAATTCTCCTGCCTCAGCCTCCTGAGTAGCTGGGATTACAGGCACGCACCACCATGCCCAGCTAATTTTTTGTATTTTTAGTAGAGACGGGGTTTCACCATGTTGCCCAGGATGGTCTCGATCTCTCGACCTCGTGATCCACCCGCCTCAGCCTCCCAAAGTGCTGGGATTACAGGCTTGAGCCACCGCGCCCGGCCTTTACTTTATATTTCTAAGGAAAAAAAATTTTTTTTGAGACAGTCTCACACTGTTGCACAGGCTAGAGAGCAATGGTACGATCTCAGCTCACTGCAAACTCTGCCTCCCAGGTTCAAGAGATTCTCCTGGCCTCAGACTTACTGGGATTACAGGCACCTGCCACCATGCCTGGCTAATTTTTGTATTTTTAGTAGAGACGGGGTTTTGCTATGTTGGCTAGGATGGTCTTGAACTCCTGACCTCAGGTGATTCACCCACCTCAGCCTCCCAAAGTGCTGGGATTAGAGATGTGAACCTCTGCTCCTGGCCTGATATTTCCAAGAGTGTTTGAATGAATG
The DNA here is from genome assembly GCF_048565385.1 of Saimiri boliviensis. Classification (NCBI taxonomy): domain Eukaryota; kingdom Metazoa; phylum Chordata; class Mammalia; order Primates; family Cebidae; genus Saimiri; species Saimiri boliviensis. The sequence continues at coordinate 40,019,665 of NC_133458.1, forward strand.
CTGAACATTGTTTATTCAAAAAATGGTAGAGTCTACAGATGATGATAACTTCTACCAGAGAGGGTTTACCTTTTCCTCTGCTAGGCAGAGCAAGAGTATTAAAAATGAGTTTTCGTTTATAAAATTAGTGGAAGTCAAGATACAAGATTGGCTAAAATACTTTAAAGATACCATGTCCAGTGTACTAAAAAGAAAAAAAAAAAAAAAGGAGGCTGGAGGAGGATAGTCTAAAAAGCATGATTCCTAAACATTTCTGGAACTAGATAATAACTGGAAGTTTTCTGACTTCCTTCTGCCAACTGTACAGATAACTGAGTCCTGATTCTTTCATGCAGTTTCTTTCATGCAAGGGTGGTAAAGCACCTAAAATATCAGAAAGTGGGCCTTCATCTAGCTTGCAGAACAAGTTATACAAATACTTTTAGGGTCTGTTTCTAATAAATGCCTGAGCACATGTCAGACTTTGGTCTGAGACTTCCTTTCATTTTAAGGTATTACCTGGTAGCAAAGATGTTAAAGCTCTAGAGGAGAAGGGAGAAAAAGCCTATAGCTCTCTCAGCTCCGTGTAACTGCATTGACCTTTGAACAATGTGGGATTAGGAGTGGCAACCTCTACACTGTCAAAAATCCATGTATGATTTTTTTTTTTTTAATGGACAGAGTGTCTCTGTCACCCAGGCTGCAGTGCAATGGCATGGTCCTAGCTCACTATATCCTTGAACTCCTGGGCTCAAGCAATCAATCCTCCCACCTCAGCCTCCTGAGTAGCTGGGACCACAGTCATGTACCACCAGGTCCAGCTAATTAAAAATTTTTTTAAAAAAATTTTTATAGAGACAGGGTCTCACCATCTTGCCCAGGCTGGTATGTACCTTTGTACATACTGCCCAAAAATGTAAACTATTTTGGCTGAAAGCCTCACCAATAACATAAACAGTTGATTAACATATATTTTGTATATGTATCGTATACTATATTCTCATAATAAGCTAAGTTAGAGAAAAGAAAAAACGTTATTAAGAAAATCATAAGGAAGAGAAAATGTATTTACCATTCATTAAGTGAAAGTAGTTCATCTTAAGTCTTCACGCTCTTGTCTTCACACTGAGCAGGTTAAGTGGGAGGAAGAGAGGGATTGGTCTTCCTTTCTCAGGGGTGGCAGAAGCAGAAGAAAATCCACATATAAGTGGATCTGCACAGTTTAAGCCCAGGCGTTCAATGGTAAGTTGTATTCATAGCTACTGATATCAACCAAAAATTTCAAAAAGCCAATGATTACATATGAACAAATTGGCTTTGGCCTGTTCATAACTAGAGTCAAAATGATCACAGTAACATTTGGAAAATAGAAAAAAATATGTAAAAATAGTGAAGAACCATGACCCTAATTATCTACTGTTAGTGTTTTCGTATTTTTCCAGCATAGTTTTTAGATATTTTACTCATTCTCTAAGTTCAATTTTGCAGGCTGCTCTTTTTTTTTTTTTTTTTTGAGACAGAGTCTGGCTCTGTTGTCCAGGCTGGAGTGCAGTGATTCGGTGGCATGATCTCAGCTCCTGCAACCTCCGACACCTGGGTTCATGCAATTTTCCCGCTTCAGCCTCCTGAGTAGTTGGGACTACAGGCACATGCCACCACCTCCAGTTAATTATTTGTATTTTTAGTAGAGACGGGGTTTCACCATGTTGGCCAGCCTGGTCTTAAACTCAGGACCTCAGGTGATCCACCCACCTCAGTCTCCCAAAGTGCTGGGATTACACATATGAGCCACCGCACCCAGGCACAGGCTGCTCTTACATATTATCATTAAAAGATTATTTTCCATGGTAGTATAGAGTTTTTTAAACATCATATTTGCCAGGCACGGTGGCTCACACCTGTAATCCCAGCACTTTGGGAGGCCGAGGCAGGTGGATCATGAGGTCAAGAGTTCAAGACCAGTCAGGCCAAGATGGCGAAACCCCATCTCTACTAAAAATACAGAAATTAGCTGAACATGGTGGCAGGTGCCTGTAATTCCAGCTAGTTGGGAGGTTGAGGTAGGAGGATCACTTGAACCTGGGTGGCAGAGGTTGCAGTGAGCCGAGATTGTGGAACTGCACTCCAGCCAGGGGGACAGAGTGAGATTCCATAAAAAAATTTTTTTTTAAATCATGTTTGATGATTGTGTGGTATTCCTTATGTCATAGTATTTTTAAACCATTTCACAATTGTTGTTACTAATATTTGCTATTTTCAGCAATTCCATAATGAATATTGTTGCATTTATAATTTTTGTTTTTAAATTTAGCGTGATTTTATTTTGATAGATACGCAGAAGTGGACTCAAGATTAAGAACATGTTGAAGTTCCTTGATATATGCTACCTGGATGCTCTTCAAAAGCAATTCTTAGAAAGGTTCACTCATCCTGATTGTATAAGATCTTAACCACAACTTCAAATTACAGCACAGCTGATAAATGACTGTGCAACATGCATTATGAGTTTGGTCCTGTGGTTTTGCTACAGGACACTTCCATTCATTTGTTCAAAGCTATATATTGGACATTTTGGAAACAACTAGGGAACTCTGACTGTGGAACTGATAAAAGAAACAAGTTGCCATTGTGTGTTTCTCATAAATCCTAATAGAAAAAAGACTTGGCTGGGTATGGTGGCTCACACCTGTAATCTCAACAGTTTGGGAGGCTGAGATAGGATAGGCTAGGAGTTCAAGACCAGCGTGGGCAACAGAGCAAGACCTCATCTCTAAAAGGAAAAAAAGAAAAAGAAAAAGAAAAAAAAAAACCTTAATTCTCAGGGAACAATCATCATATTCAATAGATCCATTAAAAAAATTCCAGGGTGGATCGAGCCGCTCATGTCAGCACTTTGGGAAGTGAGGGTGGAGGATCGCTTGAGCTCAGGAGTTTAAAACCAGTTTGGGCAACATAATGAGATCCTCCCCCACAACAACAAATAAAAAAACATTAACCGGGTGTGGTGGTACATTCCTGTTATCCCAGCTACTTGGGAGGCTGAAGTAGAAGGATTCTTTGAGCCCAGGAGGTGGAGGCTGCAGTGAACCATGATCATGACATTGAAATACAGCCTGGGTGACAAAGGGAGACTGTCTTTAAAAAAAAAAAAATCTAAAATTTGCAAACTGAACTATTTCTACACTGCAGGAACACTTAACTCTGCATCACCAAAATGGCACTGTCCTCTGTGGTGCCACATTTTATTTTCAAGGTTTTTATTTTTATGTTGGCTAAGAAAGAATAAAAGAAAATTCCCTCTGAGTAGCGACTCTTCACAGAAACAACTTTTGTTGGTCAAACTGCACCCTCTACATGTTAGTTTTCTAAGGCTGCCATAATAGATGATACCTCACTCTTTCCTGTTAATTCTGTCTTGATCTCCTCAAATTCTGTACAATGTCTCCCCAGTTCAGTGTTTCTATTTGGCCATACCTCATATGCCCTCCTGAGGGAGTGTCCAGGTCCCAGGTGAGAAGAGGAGACTCTGGGACCTGGATACTCTCTCAGGAGGGCTCACCTCATTTGTTTCCCAGCCCTCGAAAATCACTGTCCTTGTCTTGAAAATCGTTATTTCACATGTTTTGTCTATTATGTTGCTGTTTCATATGTGAGGGTCAATGGAATTTACCGTTAAGATATCCCCAAAATAAGGATTGATAATGGGATGAGTCTTGAGAAAAACAGAAATTATCATAAGGATTCAAAAAGAGAGAGAAATTAATGTGCAGAAGGCTTCTATGGAGGGGAGAGCCCTTGGGCCAGTCTTTGTGGTATGGGAGGAATTTGCACTTACAGAGAGGGTGGATACAGTAGAGGAAAGACAAACATAAAGTAAAAGGTAATCCATCAGAGAAGTAAGCATGGGTGAAAGTGAGACTTACAGTATGATGGTTTCGTGAAAATGTTTTCAGAAATAATTCTATATATTTCATAACCTATATTAAGAAGTACTCTTGTTTTGTGGGTGAAATAATCTATTCTTACATTTCCAATAGAAATCTTTGATAGGCTACTTGCTCTATGCTATGCAATTATGCTGCCTTCTGGTTCAGTTCATCCATCAAGAAGAATTTGTTGAGCCCTGGTCAGTGTTCTAGGTGCAGAAGCTACTTTGGTGAACAAAACAAAGATCCCTGCCCTTGTGGAGCTAACAATTTAGGACATGTTGGCAGCAGCAGAATGGGAAGGAAGGGAGACAAGAAACAGTAATCATGATATAGTCAGGCTCTTCCCACGCCACGCACCTTCATCATTTTCTTTTTTTCTTTTTTTTTTAATTCTGAGTGCAGTAGTGCGATCTTGGCTCACTGCAACCTCTGCTTCCCGAGTAGTAGCTGGGACTACAGGTACCTACCACCACACCCGGCTAATTTTTGCATATTTAGCAGAGATGGAGTTTTACCATATTGGTCAGGGTGGTCTTGAACTCCTGATCTCAGGCAATCCACCCACCTTGGCCTCCCAAAGTGCTGGGATTACAGGCGTGAGCCACCATGCCCAGCCACCTTCATCATTTTCAAAGAAAATCCTTAAGAGAAAATGTCTTATCTTTTTTTTTTTTTTTTTTTTGTGAGACGGAGTTTCGCTCTTGTTACCCAGGCTGGAGTGCAATGGCGCGATCTCGGCTCACCGCAACCTCTGCCTCCTGGGTTCAGGCAATTCTCCTGCCTCAGCCTCCTGAGTAGCTGGGATTATAGGCACGCGCCACCATGCCCAGCTAATTTTTTTGTATTTTTAGTAGAGACGGGGTTTCACCATGTTGACCAGGTTGGTCTCGATCTCTCGACCTTGTGATCCACCCTCCTCGGCCTCCCAAAGTGCTGGGATTACAGGCTTGAGCCACCGCGCCCGGCGAAAATGTCTTATCTTAAGTGTATAAGGTAAATGGTTTAATTTGCTGAGTGGCTCGTATACCAACCTGTTTCTTGTATAGGGAGACCCTCTTGTGAAGGGGTTTCTGGGATCATGTAGTTTTGTGGTGCCATGTGGGGGTGGGGGTGGGAAGAGTTTTTTTTTTTTTTTTTTTTTTTTTTTTTTTGAGACGGAGTTTCGCTCTTGTTACCCAGGCTGGAGTGCAATGGCGCGATCTCGGCTCACCGCAACCTCCGCCTCCTGGGTTCAAGCAATTCTCCTGCCTCAGCCTCCTGAGTAGCTGGGATTACAGGCACGCGCCACCATGCCCAGCTAATTTTTTTGTATTTTTATTAGAGACGGGGTTTCACCACGTTGACCAGGATGGTCTCGATCTCTTGACCTCGTGATCCACCCGCCTCGGCCTCCCAAAGTGCTGGGATTACAGACTTGAGCCACCGCGCCCGGCGGAAGAGTTGTTTTTAATGGGTAGTTAATAAAAATGTACATTTTCAAGTCCATGTTTAGAACTGGCATTAATTCTAAATGCTGAAAATTTGCTGTTTCCCCATCAAAAACAATTTTATGTTATGCTGTGGATAAATGGGGCTTTATGAGCAAATTGTTAGGTTGTGCCAATTGGTAGGTATGTTATGGTTGAAAGAAGAATATAAAATTCTACTCCGGACACTAAACTGTGCCGGCTTCAAACTTGGGAGTTGCTAAACATTTAGTTGGGGATTTTATTTTTCTGTCTCTAAAAGTCACACAACTAGGTGGTAGCCAATAGTGCTCATGGCTACCAGTAAACTGTGTTCCAAGGAAATAGCCACGTTCCATGAGTTCTGGGAGCACTGCTTTTTGATGTAAAACCTCAGGGCAACATTACCCTCCTGAACATTATATCTCAGAGTGGGATATTCTTGGCTATCTGTGAGTTTTGTAAGAGCTTTTGCAAGAACTTTCCTCTTGTGTTTTTTCATTTATGTATCATCACAAAAAACTGATGTACATGTATTTGTGATGGTGGAGAGGTACCCTACATGGCAGAATTCCTGTCCATACTCTGTTCACTCATGCTCCGTGAGTGCAGACTGCAGCGTGGAGGGCTCTCTGGGATCGTGTAGTTCTGTGGTGCTGCATCTTATTACTATCTTACACTGTCTACTGTCACAAAGTTTTAATGCTGCCTTTGTGTTTCATTCATTCATTCTATACATAACTATCAAGAGCCTTCTATGGTGGCACCATTTTAGGAACGGGAGATTCAAGTTTGTATTTCTTAAGAAAGACTGTTCAGCTGAGGTAACAGAAAACCTAAATAATAATGGTTTAATCAAACAGGTTTCTTTTTCCTCACGTAATGAACAGTTCAGAGTCCAGGGCTCATGCAGTTGCTCAAAGCTCAGGCTCTGGCTGGGCACAGGGGCTCATGCGGGTTCTCCCAATACTCTGGGATTGGTTGACTACAAGAGTTTGAGATCAACCTGGGCAACATGGCGAAACTATGTCTCTACAAAAAATACAAAAATTAGCCAGGCGTGGTGGCGCATGCCTGTAGTCCCAGCTAATCAGGAGGCTGAGGTGGGAAGATCACTTGATCCTAGGAGGTTGAGGCTGCAGTGAGCCAAGATCACGTCACTGCATTCCAGCCTGGGTGACAGAGTGAGTCCCTGTCTCAAAGCAAGACAAACAAACAAACAAAATATATATATATATATACACACACACACACGTATATATATAGAGAGAATTCATATGTATAGTATATATATATCATTTAATATAAATATAGATAATATATAGATATATAGAGAGAATATATATAGCATATATCATTTAACATATATATATACAGATAATATGTGTGTGTGGGTATATATATATATATATATATATATATATATATATAGAGAGAGAGAGAGAGAGAGAGAGAGAGAGAGAGAGAAGCTCTTTACTGGCCTGCTCTACCTCTGGTACAGTGTGCAGTTTTTATTCCCAGGACCCCAAGAGGGCTGTTGCATCTCCAGGAAGCAGGTCCACATTCCAGGGAGGAAGAAGGGCAGAGGGAAGAGCGAGTCAGAAGAGCTTATGTCCTTTAAAGAGCATTTCCTGAAGCCCCACCCCACTACTTTTGCTTATGTCTCGTCACTTGCCACCAATATTTGCAAAGGAAACAGGGCGTATCTGTATTTCAACCAGGCATCTTGACATCTCAAACATACCTGAAGCTCTGTTAGGGAAAAAAAAAGGAAGGAAGGGGGGAGGGAGGGAGGGAAGGAGGGAGGTAAGAAGGAAGGAAGGAAGGAAGGAAGAGAGGGATAAAAGAGAGGGATGGAAGAGGGAAGTGGGAAGGAAGGAAGCATTTTGAGTAGGCAACTCACAATGAAGTATCTGCCACAGCAGTGAACAAGGCAGACGAGATATCTGCCCTCCTGCAGCTGACACTCATTAGAGGAGAGAGATTGCAAACTTGATTATTGTTAACAACTTAATTTCTGTCATGTCCAGACTAATTTCTATTCATTTTGAGATTAACTCAGTCACGTTCGGAATTGTTCCCCTTGTTTTTCCACTGACATTAATTCTAAACTCTGAAATGTGGCTGCTTCCCCATTAAATGAAGAGACAGCATCCATCTCTGAGTCTGTCTCTGATCTGTGCTGGCCTTGGCAGCATCGTGTAATGTCTCATCCTGGTCTTTCGTTGTCAGCATCTACCTCACACCTGCTGAGATGTCTCTGATCTATACACGCATCGTCTAAGCCTCTTTTTTTTCGATCAGCTGCAAAGCTTGGAGCCACCATTGCCATTTTGTGACCATGACAAGACAGCAAACAAGCAAGCACACAAATAGAAACGCTACAAATGATAGAGCAGAAAGACAGAAACTGAGTCTTCGATGTCATTTGAGTTGTGGAACGAACCCTGAAATCACTTACGTCTGAACTTCTTTTCTGAAAATTAATTAATTTTTAAATTTACAAATAAAAATTGTGTATTTTTATTGTGTACAATATGATGTTTTAAAATATGTATGTGTTGTGGAATGTGGACTTCTTAAATAAACAAGTGTCTGCAAATGTTTTCTGTAAAGAGCCAGATATTAAATGTTTTAGGCTTTGATAGACCAAGAGGCAAAATAGAAGGTATTAGGTATGTATATGAAGAAATAAAACAAATTTCTACAATTTTATTTTTACTGGAAAAATCCAAAAGATAATCATTGAGTACAATACAGGCTCACTAGTGAGATGAAAGGAATTCTTTGTGGGGAGAGATGGAGAACATTCATTTAATTGGGGCTAGTGCTCCCTAGAGTCATGGTAGAAACATGGCCTCTTTGCCTACAAAGCTTTCCCTTCCTTCCGTCAGACACAGTGATCTTCCCTCCTGGGAACTCACCACCATCTGCTGCCCATATCTCTCTTTCATCACTTACACACCTGTCTTCATAGTGCTGGATACATGTGGGGAGAATAGGCTCCAAATTAAGGTTTCTTGTGTTTGAGTTCCAGCTGAACTACTATTTAATTCACCTAATATACATATATATTTTTTGGAGACAGAGTCTTGCTCTATTGCCCAGGCAATAGAGCGGCGCCATCTCAGTTCACTGCAATTTCTGCCTCCTGGGATCAAGCAATTCTCATGCCTCAGCCTCTCAATTAGCTGGGATTACAGGTGCGCCCCACCACGCTCAGCTAATTTTTTTGTATTTTTAGTAGAGACAGGGTTTCATCATGTTGGCCAGGCTGGTCTCAAACTCCTGAGCTCAGGCAGTCCACCTGCCTTGGCTTCCCAAAGTGCTAGGATAACAGGTGTGAGCCACCGTGCCTGGCCAATTTTTGGAACATCAGTTTCAAAGTTCATCTATAAAATGAGTAATAATACCTGCTTCACAGAATTACTATGAGAAAATGAGCTAACGAGTGGAAAACAATGAAGTAGTGAATGGCATATTTTAATGCATGTCAATTAGGTGATATTCATCTTTCTTATTTCTTTAACCATTTAGTGAGGTAAAAATCCTTCTTCACTTTCCAGCTGTACGAGAACAGGCAATAGGCTGGATTTTATTAAAAGAAAAATTACTCATGACATTTGTTAAAGAAGGTGAGATAGACTTACCATTGGGATAGTGGTAGGGGCCACTGCAATGGGGTTTTGGGATGGGGGAGAGGCATTTGAGCTCAACTTTGAATACAACAGAGACAACTGGAAATTTATAGCCAAGGAACAAGATGCAGGTCAGATGAAAAACATTAATAAACGGAAACATCTGAGGTAAAGGATTCTGGCTAAACTGACTTAGCAGGATTCTTGCTAAAACTGAACAATGCAGAGACAAACACGGAAGCCTAAGGGTTGAGGCCTAGCTGAAAAAGAGCTCAGGCCGGGTGCAGTGGCTCACGCCTGTATCACAGCACTCTGCAGGGGCCAAGGCAGGCAGATCACCTGAGGTCAGAAGTTTGAGACCAGCCTGGTCAACATGGTGAAACCCCATCCCTACTAAAATACAAAACTTAGCCAGATGTGGTGGTGCATGCCTGTAATCCCAGCTACTCAAGAGGCTGAGGCAGGAGAATCGTTTGAACCTGGTAGGTGGAGGCTGCAGTGAGCTGAGATGGTGCCACTGCACTCCTGCCTAAATGACAGAGTAAGACTCTGTCTCAAAAAAACAAAAGAAAAGAAAAAAAGGAAATAAAAAAGAAAAGAGCTCAGTAACAGCCTAACTAGAGAGTTTGGTCAAGGTAAGAATGTTTGTGAATTTCACCCATGAGCCATACATAGATTGTAGACCCTGGTGTAAGCCACTGTTAGTAGGTGACTGTTGCTGAAAGTGTGACTAAGTGTACAGGAGTAAGGGGTAAGGGGCAGGACCCTCCATGTCAGCCAGCTCTCTTGTTTTATCTGTCATTCTGTCTCTACCCTGAGAAGGCCATTTCCTCATTAGCAAGGGATGTGAGGGGTTTTAAGCAAGAAAGGAAAACGACAAGATTTGGCTTATAGAAAGATTACTCCTGGGCTGATGTGGTGGCTCAGACCTGTAATTCCAGCACTTTGGGAGGCTGAGGTGGGTGGATTGCATGAGGCCAGGAGTTTGAGACCAGCCTGGCCAAATTGGTGAAACCTCATCTCTATTTTGTAAAAATACAAAAATTAGCCAGGCACATATGGATAATTGCAGCTACTCCAGAGGCTAAGACATGAGAATCACCTGAACCCGCGAGGCGGAGGTTGCAGTGGGCCGAGATCGCACCACTGCATTCCAGACTGGGTGACAGAGTGAGACTCTGTCTCAAAACAAAACAAAACAAAATAAAACTAAATAAAATAATGAATAAAAATAAAAATCACTCCTCTGCGGCTAGATAGCAAATGGACTGGAGGGAAATGAGAGTAAATGTTGAACTTACAAACAAACAAAAAAGTTAGATTATTCCCACAGTCCAGGTAGTCTGTATTACGGTGATAGCATTAGAAATTGAGAGAAGTGGACTTACCTGAGATGTATTTTGGAGGTAAAATGCACAGAACTGGCTGTCGATTGAATGTGGTTAGTGAAAGAAAGAAATTGAGAGAAACACCAAGGACTCCAGGAGTCAAGCTCACCGCCACCTCAGCCTTTGCAGAAGCTGCTTCCTTGCGGGGAACACTGTCTCCCGTGTTTTCTGACTGCCACTTCCTTCTCATCTTGGTTTCATGCCATCTTACAGAGCCCTTTCCCCTGTTTTCTTTATACCGTTACCACTCTCTGGCTTCTCGTTGTTGTTGACTTATTTAGTGCTTCTCTCTCCTCTAGTGACTAAGGCCTTTTACTGTGTCATTCACCGTTGCGTTTACCAAGTACCTAGTAGTGTGTGGAACCAGGAAGAGTTGGAGGAAAGTTTATTAAATGATGAATTGTGTTGAAAACAATTTAACAGTGCAGGTCTGCAACATTTTTTTCTGTAATATGTGTGAACATTATTCAGGTCAAGAGATACTGGATTATAGGGGCCATGAACTCTGTATGAAGAGTGTGTGTGTTTTGAGTTGCGAAAGAAGACAGAAGAATGGCAAGGCACAGACCGAATGCACTTTTCCGAGAAAAGAGATCACAGCTTGCTTCACATTTGCAGATGAGTCTCTAATTTCAAGGACAGTCAAAGAATCCCTGTGTTCTTGGCTTGAATATAGTCAAACTTTTCTGCAGGTGTTAGCGGGCAATACCCTAACTTAGCACTATTTCCGCATCCTAAAGTCTCTTTTCCAGACCAGCAGTGCCCTTCTGCTGAGTAATAGCCGAATCCTGAGCAGCGGAGATGCTCCAAGGGGTGGGTGGACACAGGATGTCCTTGGCCTCTTTTCTCCGCTGAGCATCTACCTGAACTGCGATCAGCTTGAAATGCGAACAGTGTCCCCTGCTGGTGCCTCTCCGAAACTGCAGTCTTGTCCATTCCTGTCGTGAACTTCAGAAACAGGATCTCATCCCACTCAGACATAGGCTCAGAAACACAAACTGTTTTCCCTTTCAAGCATAACTTTGAAACCCTTAGTGAAACACATAGTGATAACATCTTTAACCACGAAAGATGCCAAACACAAAATTAAAAGATAAAGTTAGGCCTAGTGCAACGGTTCACACTTGTTATCCCAGCACTTTGAGAGGCTAGGGTGGACCCCAGGGGGTTTGCTTGAGCCCAGGGGTTTGAGACTAGCCTGGGCAACATGGCGAGACCCCGTCTCTACGGAAAAATAAAAATAATTAGCCAGGTGTGGTGGCGCGAGTCTGAAGTCCTAGCTACTCAGGAGGCTAAGGCGGGAGTATCACTTGAAGCCAGGAATTTGAGGCTGCAGTGAGCTATGGTCGTGCCACTGCACAGCCTGGCGATAAAGCGAGAGAGCGAGAGTGAGCGCAGATGGAGAGAAAAAAATAGTTTGCAACCATTTCTAAGGGGCTCTCCCATGAATATTCTTCTGTATAATATTTAACATGTACTGTGGCCAGAATATGTTAAATGCGTTGGGAGGAAAAATCTGTCAATCTTTTCCTTTATAAAAGCCGAGTTTTGTTGACTTTATAGGAAGGTTTTTCTGTAGCTCAAGATTATTAGTTCCAAAATATTCACTATTTGGTTTGACCAGATTTTTAAGCCCATATGATTTTTTTTTTTTTTTTTTTTTTTTTTTGATAGGATGAGGTGGAGAGTGAGGATCTAAGTTTTAAGACTAGGTTTAGCTTCAGATGACAACAAACAAAATAGCAGAGGCTTAAACAAGATAGAAGTTTGTTTCTCTACAAGGCGATCAAGACAGAAAAAAAAAGCTTGTTTCTCTCAGGTAGAAAGCTGGGTATATGTTTGAGCTGGTATCGTGTTTCAAAGTGTGAAGGAGAATGTTCAGTTCCATTTGTGCCTGGACCTGATGGCTCAGGACGGTGGCATCAAAGTTTCAAAGAGTAGGATGGAGGCAGAGAGAGAAAAGGGGAGTACTCAGGTTCTGACCCCGAGGGCAAATCCCAGGAGTTACTCTACCCCTTCCATTTATCCCATTAGCCAGAATTTAGTCTCATGGCTAAAAATAAATATTGAAGGGGCAACTACCAACTTCCACCACAGATTACCCCTTTTGATTTAGGTGAATACATCCTCTTACTACACACAGAGGAGTATATTTATCCCCCTCCAAGGACCTATCCCTCACTACAGTCAGCTCAAAGTCCAAGATCCAGGGTGAATATGCAATTCTCATCACCAAAAACGAATGCATCTCATCATCCAGCAAACTATAAATTAAAAGATGTTATGTGCCCCAACACTCTTAATATACAATGTAGGAAAAGAATAATTGCAATTTAGAAATGAAACAAGATCTCCCTATTCTGGTAGCAGGTCTATGGCTTAGTTCATAAGGTAGCCCCTGATTCTCCTTTCTGAGAAACACTCCTTATCCATCATTCCCAGGGAAGGTTCTTCACTATCCATTATCTTTCCTGGCTACAACCGGTGCTGCACAGCTTTCAAAGTTCACTGTAGTTGATTAGGGTGACCACACATAGCAGTTTGTCCAGAATAGTTCCTATTTACCTTTTATTTCAATGTAATAATTAAGAGCTCTCTTTTCTCTCAAAAATATTGTGGTTTGGTCAACAAATGACATAATTGCTGTATTCCAAAATTCAATTCACAAGGAACTGCCAACACAACCATATAAGCTTGGAAGAGGAATCCAAGCCTCAGATGAGATTGCTGTCTCAGCCATCACCTTGATTTCAGCCTTGTGGAACTATGAACAGAAGACCCATCCGACATGTGCCTGAACCCATGAGAACTGTGAGTTAATAAGGTTGCACTGTTTTAAGACCTAACTTTGCCACTTGTTACACAGCAGTAGAAAATGAATACACTTTATAAGACAACGGGCTTGGGGTAAGGGCAATACACTTATTTTCATCTCTGCCTTTAACCTCGTCTTGGTTATTACTTTGGACCTACAGTCCAGAAATTACAAGCAAGAGAAAGAAGGATCTTGACAGTCTCAGTGGAATGGAGAACATTTTAATTTTTTTTTTTTTTTTTTTAGATGGAATCTCATTCTGTCGCCCAGGCTGGAGTGCAGTGGTGCTAACTCTGCTCACTTAACCTCTGCCTCCCGGGTTCAAGAGATTCTCTTGCCTCAGCCCCCTGAGTATCTGAAATTACAGGTGCGTGATACATGCCTGGCTACTTTTTGTGTGTTTTTAGTAGAGATGGGGTTTCGCTACGTTGGCCAGATTGGTCTGAAACTCCTGACCTCAAATGATCCTCCTGCCTCAGCCTCCCAAAGTGCTGGGATTACAGGTAGGAGCTGCTGCACCCAGCAGGGTGATCTTTGCAAGGTTTGATGTTCCAAGAAGTTCTGCAGGGCTCAAATGTCTCCTCAAATAACACAGACATGGGAGGAGGAATTCAGTATGGCTGCTACCTCTAACTTCTTTCTTCCATCCTGAGTCTTCTCTGCCATCTTTCCTATTGTCATGTCAATCTACTTGTTAAGGTACTCAAGGCGATAATTTCAATGTTTTATCATTGCCTAAAAAGGGTCACCAGCTTTCCAGCCTGCAATATCTATGCTCTACTAAATCCCCCTAGTCACTGGAGTCATATTCCCTTCCTCTAGGGCATTATTTTTCACTGTCACAAGGATTAGGAGGTGTCACTGGCATTTAGTGTCTAGGGGTACAGGAGAACAGTCTTGCATGTTGTGGCGGACTCAGATGTCAGTAGAACCCCTGTTGACATATATTGCCTTAACCAATGCCACACTTCAGATTTTGACACTTGTAGGGTCCTATTTCAGGTACTAAATGCTGTATAGGATGAAAGGCAGGGGTGACAAGAAGTAAATTGCAAATAGCAGTAGCTTAAATATGTTTGTTTCTCAATAAAGGTCCAGTGAGGAAGCCCAAGTCTGGTAAGGCTCTCCATAATGTCAGGGGCTCAGGTGTCACGGGCGCCACGGGCACTGCTTTTCAGTTTTCTTTTTTTTTTTTTTGAGATGGAGTCCCACTCTGTCTCCAGGCTGGAGTGCAGTGGCACGATCTCGACTCACAACAACCTCCGCCTCCCAGGTTCAAGTGATTCTCCTGCCTCAGCCTTCTGAGTAGCTGGAACTACAGGCACACACCACCACACCCAGCTAATTTTTGTATTTTCAGTAGAGACCATGTTCACCATGTTGGCCATGATGGTCTCCATCTCTTGACCTCATGATCCACACACCTCCGCCTCCCAAAGTGTTGAGATTACAGGTGTGAGCCACTGCACCCGGTCAATTTTCTTTTTATAATTTAGTATTTTTTTTTTTGTAGAGACAGAGTTTCACGATGTGGCCCAGGCTAACTGTGCACTCCTGGGCTCAAGTGGCCCTTCCACCATGGTCTCCCAAAGTGCTGAGATTACAGGTGTGAGCCACCATGCCTGGCCTGTGCTTTTCAATTTTCTATTGGACACTATTTTCTAGTGTCCAATAACACTCTTTTGTTATTGTGCTGTAGGTACTCATTAGATGTGAGAAAAAGTAACCATCTGTTAAGTTGCAAATGTTTTCCCTTGTGAGTGATGCCTTCTGACTGTTTGGATAGAGCATTTTTAAGATATGTAGAAAATGTTAAAAAAAAAAATTAAGACGGGGTTTCTCCATGTTGGTCAGGCTGGTCTTGAACTCCCCACCTCAGCTGATCTGCCTGCCTTGGCATCAAAAGTGCTTGGATTACAGGAGTGAGCCACCATACCCAGCCTAAAAATCTTAATTTTTATGAAGTCAAATACATTTCTTTTTTGAGATGGAGTCTCACTCTGTTGTCCAGGCTGGAGTGCAGTGGCATGATCTCAACCATTTCTTCAAGAACAGTATCTTTCTTTTCCTTTTCCTTTTCCTTTTTTTTTTTTTTTTTTTTTTTTTTGAGACAGAGTCTTGCTCTGTCACCCAGGCTCAACTGCAGTGGCACGATCTCAGCTCACTGCAATTTTGACCTCCTGGGTTCAAGCCATTCTCCTGCCTCAGTCTCCCAAGTAGCTGGGATTACAGGCGCCTGACACCACACCCAGCTGATTTTTGTACTTTTAGTAGAGATGGGGTTTCACGACGTTGGTCAGGCTGGTCTCAAACTCCTGACCTCAAGTGGTCTGCCTGCTTCAGCCTCCCAAAGTGCTGGAATTACAGGAGTGAGCCACCATGCCCATCCTGAATAATTCTTTGAAAATTTATTTGGTTAAAGAGCTAGGCATTTTGCAAATTTTCCCAGAAGTCATCTATCTTCTAAGATACGCCAACTGTGCTTCCTTAAGTCTTCTACTAATCAGCGTATTCTAACTGCAGATTGTCCAACGGCTCATGTTACAAGAGTCAGTTGCTGATTTGGGACCTGTGATGTGTGTTTTCTAGCAAGTTTGTGTGAAAAAAATCTGTTTTCTGATACAGTCACATTGCAAAAATGGAAACTGACATTAACTAGTATACTTTTGTTAGATTATACCGAAACTAGAGATAAAACATCTTATTAGCCATACTATAGTTTATAAGAACACTTATTTTTAACTTCACTGTTATAATTTCATTTTGTACTGTGCTGTTTTAAAAAGTCAGATTTCTTTTTGAACTGGATGACATTTTGACCCATGACATTTCTTTACCAGAAACCTATTATCTGCATAATAATGCTTCATTGAGATACAAGAGGATTTCCCCGCCTACCAGTGGCATGCATACTTGCCAAAGCAGTTTAAAACTCATCCTTTCTGGAAAACCTCCCTTGGCCTGACATCTCTTTAAAAGCTATCTTAGGCAAGGCTTGAAGTTAATTTTATAAACAGTCTGTGTTATCCATGGCACATCTTCCTATACAGATTTAAGGTGTGTCAAGATGCTGATCTTCTTACGGTAATTGACAGGCAGCCTTGTCAATTTCCTGCAGTATGCTGTGTGTGTGTGTGTATAAAGTGTGCCTTCATGTATTTTGAGACAGGGTCTCACTCTCACCCAGGCTAGAGTGCAGTGGCAAGATCACAGCTGACTGCAGCCTCAACCTCCCCAGGCTCAAGATGATCCTCCTGGCTCAGCTCCTAAGTAGCTAGGACTACAGGCGTGCGCCACACCTGGCTAATTTTTGTATTTTTGGTAGAGACAGGGTTTCGCCATGTTGCCTATGCTGGTCTTGAACTCCTGGACTGAAAGGATCCACCTGCCTTGGCCTCCCGAAGTGCTGGGATTAGAGGTGTGAGCTACCGTGCCTGGCCACAAATATTTTTTATATATGTTGTGATGTGACAACGGTTGAAAAACAGTTGTTCCCTGGCTGGTTTGTAGAGTCCTTTAAGAAACAGTTTTCCAGACCCCACTATGTCTAGAACAGTCCTCCAAATACATTTGCTTAATTATGAATAACCTAACATTAATTTCTAATGCCAACTGAACCTTAAAGTTTAATTGGCTATTTTAATCTTAATCTGTGAATATTTTGCATATTCTCCAATAGCCAGCACTACTGGCCAAACTTACAATAAGCTTTTGCATAACAGAACGTTAAATTTGGAGATGCCTACACAGCATCTGCCTTTAAGAAGTTCTCAGTTTCAAGCCCCCAATCTACACTTTCTTTTGTATTTTATTTATTTTTTGAGGCGGAGTTTCATTCTTGCTGCCCAGGTTGGAGTGCAATGGAACGATCACGGCTCAGTGCAACCTCTCCCTCAGGGGTTCAAGCAATTCTCCTGCCTCAGCCTCCCAAGTAGCTGGGATTACAGGCCTGAGCCACCACGCCTGGCCTACCACTTCTTACATTTCTTTCTTTTTTTTGAGACAGAGTCTCACTCTAATTTTTGTATTTTTATTTTTATTTTATTTATTTATTTTTTTGAGACGGAGTTTCGCTCTTGTTACCCAGGCTGGAGTGCAATGGCACGATCTCGGCTCACTGCAACCTCCGCCTCCTGGGTTCAGGCAATTCTCCTGCCTCAGCCTCCTGCGTAGCTGGGATTACAGGCACGTGCCACCATGCCCAGCTAATTTTTTGTATTTTTAGTAGAGACGGAGTTTCACCTTGTTGACCAGGATGGTCTCGATCTCCTGACCTCGTGATCCACTCGCCTCAGCCTCCCAAAGTGCTGTGATTACAGGCTTGAGCCACCGCGCCCGGCTAATTATTTTTAGTAGAGATGGAGTTTCACCACGTTACCAAGCTGGGGTGCAGTGGTGTGATCTTGGCTCACTGCAACCTACACCTCCCAGGTTCAAGCGATTCTTCTGCCTCAGCCTTCCGAATAGCTGGGACTACAGGTGCCCACCACCATGCCTGGCTAATTTTTGTATTTTTAGTAGAGACGGGGTTTCACCATGTTAGTTTCAATCTCTCAACCTTGTGATCCGCCCTGGCCTCCCAAAGTGCTGGGATTACAGGTGTGAGCTGCCACACCCAACCCACTTATTACATTTCTAGGTCATTCTTTCTAGTCCCCCTACTTTAACACACCTATAATCCACCGGTTGTACCACATTTTCACTATCCCTCCCCTTGTCTCAAGCCTTCAGTGAAATTCCACAGGCCATCATTATACCTTGCCCCTCTTCATGTGGTCACTCATTCACTTTTGGCAAAACCATAACCTTGGTGAAATTTATTTCATCTACTCTAGGCCTGCACCCATACAGCTTTACATGGTTGAAGAAAAACACAGAACCATGCTCATCATTGGTCTCATTCACTTTAAATTGATTATCACTAACATTGAGGTCCTTCATCCTGTCTGCCTGTAAAATTCTTCCCCAGGTTCATTCACTTTCCCATTCTTCTAGTCCAGAGCTTTCTTCTGGTTCCTGTCTCCTGTATCTAACTGCTACATAAGATATTTCTCCTTTGAATAGAAAACTGAGATCCTGACCAGCCTCCCCAAACCAACCTCTTACTTAAATTACTTAAAAATTACTTAAAATTGCTCCTGCAATCTTCCTCAATTTCTCAAGCCCCAAACATCCTTGATGGTTCACTTCATCTCACACTCCACGATCAATCTCTTCTCAAGTTTTGCTCATTTTACCTTATCCAGACCTCACTGCTTCATACCATCTCTACAGCAACCACCTAGGTCCAAGCCAGCATGCTCTCTCAACTAGATTACTGCAGTAATCTCCCAGTTGTTCTCCCTGATTGTGCCTTTGCCACCACACTTCAGCCTACTCAGCAAAGCAGCCATAATGGCTCCTATTAAAACTACATCCCTAAGCTATAGGATACTAAGTTTCCACTTTTCTTTCACTTTAATAAATGCCATTGTTACACTATAAAAGACTAGTCTACTCTGTGCAATCATTATTTCAGGCTGTTCTAAATTATTTTTGATAGATCTTCCATCTCACAAGCACATCACCTTAAAAGCAGTTGCATATATTTTCAATAATGCATTCCAGACTAAAAAAGAGACATGTAATTGATGACCTTCATGGGATACAAACTCATGATAGCCTGATACAACTAAGCTTTTCAATTAGATCTAGTATTTAGTTCACCATCATCAAACTCTCAAAATACATATAGGTTAAAAAGGAATTGATAATTAATGTTACCAATTCATTTACTTTAGGAATCCCAATGTGCTAAAACTAATTTTACAACTAAAGAAAAGATGATTTAGCCAAAAAGATCATAATTTCATATTATATTCTCAATGCTTTCAAAGCCCAACAGTGACTTTAAAAGGAAATTAAACATGCTTTCATTGAGAGAATTTTTAAAAACCTATACAATTCAAGCTAATGAAGTATTTTATTGTACATAATAAAAGTGTTTTCCTTAAAAAAAAAAAAAAAAATCCAGGCCCAGACATCTGCAGGAGTACGTGAGGAATGGATTCCACTCAAGTGTAATAAGCAATACTCTATTGAATGAAACCATAACGCCACTTCACTCCCTATGGTAAATACTAACATTCACCACAGGCTTTAAATTCCTGTAGTATTAGTAGAACTATTTTTTAAAATATCACAAACATGCTTATGATGCATAGGAGGATAAAAAAATTTAGACTGTAACCACACACCATATGTAATCCCAGCTTTTCTAATTTACAACCAGTTAAGAATTACAATATCCAAAGAAAGTATTTTAAAATATATATGACTCACTGGTAAGTGATTTTCTACTCAAATAAATAGGAAAATTTGTATTTCAATGTCACACTGAATTTCAGTACTTTTCAATCGAAGAAAAAAAATAAACTGAGACATGGTCATGAGTTCAGGATTATATATATTACAATTTGCCTTGTTATAATACACTTGTGGCTTTATGATAAAAATAACTCAGGGACATATGGAATTCAAGCTGATCTGCATAACTGTCACAAGAAAAAAGCATTAAATGCATTTCTGAAATAAGTATTTTCATTTAATTTCAGAATCTCAAAACAGCATTAGACTTTGCCTTGTTTAAAAAAAATTTAGTTAAACACTAAGCTAGCTAAATAACCTTCTTGAAAGGTTTAAACACAATTGATATAGAAAATGTTTTCTCTCTAATCTCAACCTTACATAAATGGAATAGGTGAGGAAGAAAAGGTAGACAATTTCTTTAGCAGCATATATGGCTAAATCCATCAACCACCTTAATCTATAATGTCCATTATTGACCCCATTAAAAAGAACTGGGGAAATATCAAAATTACCCATTTCATAAACCAAAAGACAACAATTTTAGGGTTACAGTTAGTAAAATATTTTTGAAACACTTCAAAAACTTTTAACCATAAACTAGAAGAATCATCTCTTCATTGTAAGAAAGTCCTAACAGAAAGACATTTAAACTGATTTTCAATCCTCTTAGAACAAACAAAATGAAAAATAATGGTTGATTAGCTAAGCTTTGTGCTCTAATCAAACTAATTAATTACAGTGATTTTAAATGGCAATAGCCCATCTGACTGGGCAGCTTGACAGTTCAGAATACTTTTGCAATAATTTTTTTAACGCAAAGACACTAAAATGATCCGGTCATGCAATGTTCATCTTATGCATTCTGCATCTCTTTGCCAATCTTGTAGCTAAGAATCTTGTTCCAATCAATCTTAGTGCGTGTAACTGGCAATTGTCGACGTAAGGCTTTGAAAGTAGTGTCCGACATTGTCTGATAATTCTCACTGATGGCAGTCTATGAAAAACAATAGAAGTTTAAAGTAAAGCAAAGACACAGAACAATTTATAAAGCACACAGATGTTTTCAGAACAAGTTTTATTTAAGCAGCCTAGTGAAACAAAATTATAAATCAGATTTAATATTTGTGTCCTCATTTTGAATTTATTTAATGTCAGAACAATTTATAAATTACTATTTTTAAGAAGTAAAAACTTGTCCAATTCACAAATTAAATGCTTAAATTCAAGAGTGTAGTTTAGAAGCTGATAAATAACATAAGAAGTAAAATACAAAATAAATGTGATCTAAGCAGGTAACACATAATCCAAATGGTACAACACAACCTGAATTAAAATTTCCAACCAGAAACAAAATAGTCATTTAAAGTCTGGCATATTTTGACTGATATAGGTTGAGCATCCCTTATTGAAAAATCCAAATGCTCCAAAGCCTGAAACTTTTTGAGCATCAACATGATGTTCAAAGGGAATGCTCATTGGAGCACTGATGCAGATTTCTAATTTTCAGATTACGGAAGCTTGACTGGTAGATATACAATGCAAATATTCCAAAATCCAAAAAAAAATCTGAAATCTAAAACACTTCTCGCCCCAAGTAATTCAGATTAGGGATACTCAATCTGCACTCAGAAATTATAGTTGGCTAAAACCTAGTCTTAGTATTTTAAAAATACAAAATATTAATGAAATTCAATTTATTTGCCACTCTTCTTGTCTATACCTTAGTAAGTCTGTCCTTGTGTTAAAAGCAGACATACAATAAAAAGACGCTAACTTATGCAATGGAAAAATTCAGGCTTATGGCTGAAATTAAAATTTCAGTGCCATTAATTCATATGTGAGTGTAGCTTATATAATATTTTAAAAAATCATACCTGGTATTCATTTTCTGCAGCTTCTACAATCTTTATAAATTCTTTTGCTGTCTGCACTTCATTCTGAATAAAAACAAAACCAAAACAAAATAGTAATTTAAACTAAACCACTATTATTTTAAAATATACGTATGGCTAATGTAATGTTGTAATAAATAACACAGATGGAAATTATACCAAAGAAAAATACTGTAAGATCAATATATTCTAAGTCTAAAGGGGAAATAGGTAAAATTATTTTAAAAGTCTACAGAATAAGCCTGGTTTCAGAGTTAAGCTGGCTAAGAAAAGTGAAATTTGAATGATAAACACATTGATGAAAAGTTCAATTTTAAATTCTGCACATGCATTCCAATAGACAACCTTTATGGGTAAGAAGTTTGGTACAGATTTCTAATTGGTGATTCTTTAAATATTGCTAAATATTTACTGAACATCATGTAACAGAACAGTGATACAAAAAAAAAAAAATCACTAGTCGGGAAGAACGTAATTTTTCTGGACTTTTTTTCCTAGATTTTATTTTTTCCATGTGTCAGTAGATGAATTTGTTTGCTTTTTCCTAATAGTAAAGTTAACAGAAATCTGAATTTTAAAAATAAACAGTGTTAATGTAAAATTCTTGAATACCTTATACTTTATATATATGGTGTAAAAATATGAAACAATGAAAACCTCCTTAGAGTAAAAATGGTTATTCCTAAAAAAAAAACTGAGCACAAACTGGCATATTAGTCAAGTTTAATTACTATCATCTCTCAAAACCCCACAGTGTGTAATTTTGTGAACAAATTTCTCTTAGAAAGCACCTTTTTTTTTGTGACAGGGTCTCACCCTGTTGCACAGGCTGGAGTGAAGTGGTGTGATCCAGCTTACTGTAATCTCCGCTTCCCGGGTTCAAGCAATTTTAGTGCTTCAGCCACACGACTCCTCTAATTTTTGTACTTTTAGTAGAGACGGGGTTTTTGTATTTTTAGCAGAGATGAGGTTTTGCCATGTTGGCCAGGCTGGTCTTGAACTCCTGACCTCAAGCGATTCACCCATCTCAGCTTCCCAAAGTGATAGGATTATGGACATGAGCCACCACACCCAGCCAGGAAGCATCCTTGTTCAATGCCAAACTCCGCAAACAAGATGGCACCAAGTACCCTTGTTATGTGAATAATATTGAATGTAGTTATTACATGATACATAACTATATGGAATAGAACATCTCATAGAAAACCAGTCATTAGTAAGTTTTCTTCACTGGTAAATTTTGCAAGGAGAGTACCAATTAGGTCAAAGCAGAAATCACTTAAGTGCTAATGAAAAAATTTTTTAAAATATAGCTTCAGGGCCTGGGTGTGGTGGCTCGTGACTGTAATCCCAGCACTTTGGGAGGCTAAGGCAGAAGGGTTGCTTGAGCCCAGAGTTTGAGACTAGCCTGGGCAATATGGTGAGAACCCCATCTCTATAAAAAATAAATTAGCTGGGAGTGGTGGCACATGCCTGTAATCCCAGCTACTAGAAAGGCTGAGGCAGCAGGATTGCTTGAGTCCAGGATGTCTGATGCCTGCAGTGAGCTGTGTTCACACTACTGCACTCCAAGCCTGGGCAAAAGTGAGACCCTGTCTCAAAATAATACATATATGTATACATAAATATATAGCTTATCTTAGGTAGCATCTGGCTTAACACATTCATACATGTTTCTTAAAATTAAATGCTTTCTTAAGTTAAAAATACATTTTTCTTTAATATTTGTAAATTAGCTTATTTTGTATATAAGCAGTTGATGTTTATAATATGGATACTTTTAGGTATATGACACAAATAGATGAGAAAATTTCACTGTTAAGGTTATACTGTCAATATTCATGGGGCAAAAAAAAACCAAACAAACAAAAACCAAGCACTTGGAGGCCAAGGTGGGCATACTGCATGAGCCCAGGAGTTCAAGACTAACTGGGCAACATGGTGAAACCCCATCTCTACCTCCCCCCGAAAAAAAAAAAAAAATTAGCTAGGTGTGGTGGCATGTGCCTGTAGTCCCAGCTACTCAGGAGGCAGAGGCAGAGGTGGGAGAATGGCTTGAGTCCTAGAGGCAGAGGATGCAGTGAGCTGAGATTATTATGCCAGCCTGGGTGACACAGCCAGGTCCTGTCTCAAAAAAAAAAAAAAAAAGAAAGAAAGAAAAAAAAATAAACAAGGAAACAACTGCACATACAATGGAATGAATGTGTGAAATAATTCTGTGGAGAAATAAAACCAAGTTCAAAAATTCTTAAATTTGAAAGATGAGCTTAAAAAAAACTTCATTTAATCATGATCCAAATAGCTACTGAAATGAAAAGGTACAATACAATTTAAAAGTTAGGTATAAGGTCACAGACCTAAATGTAAGACTAAAATATTATATAATACTTTTAGAACACGCGAGTATATCTTCATGATCTTGGGTAGGCAATGGTTTCTATTAATATATCAAATCTCAAGTGACAAAGAGAAATCAAAACCAAAATGTTCCATTTTGCCAACAGTATCAAGAAAGTAAAAAAACACCACACAGAAGGATAAAAATACTGAAATCATGTATGTGATACATGACTTGTATCCAGAATATATGAACAGTTACAACTCAATAATACAAATATGAATAATCAGGAAATGACCAAAGGATATGAATAGGTATTTCCCCCCAAAAGATAGACAAATGGTCATATGCACATGAAAAGATGCTCAAAATCATTAGCATCAACAAAACGTAAATAAAAACCACAGTAAAACACTACTTCATACTGACTAGGATGGCTATCATCAATAGGAAACATTTTGAAAAAAATGTTGAAAAACGGAAATTCTTATACACTGCTGGTGAAACTATGAAATGGAAAACAGTCTGGCAGTTCTTCAAAAGATTAAACATAGTCACCACACGACCCAGCAATTTCACTCCTATGTATATACCAAAATGAAATTAAAACGTTTATGCAAAAAAATAGTACACAAATGTTCATAGCAGCAAAAAGTAGAAAACAGTAATGTCCATCAACAGAAGAATGGATAAAATGTGGTATGTCCATACAATAGAGTATTATTTGGCATAAGAAGGAAAAAAGTACTAATACATGCTCCAAAAAGGATGAACACTGAAAAAATGTTAAATGAAAGAAGCCAGTCATGAAAGACTATGTATTATGATTATTTTTATATAAAATGTCAAACACAAGCAAATCCATAGAGCCAGAAAGTAGATTAGCCACTGCCTAGGGCTGGGACGGTTCTGGGGTAAGAGCTAGATAGAATGGAGAATGATTGCTAATGGTACAGGGTCTCTTTTAAGGAGCACAGAAATGTTCTAAAATTAAGATTGTGGTGACTGCTGTCCAACACTGTCAGTAACATACAAAAAAATGTGAAGCTTATACTTTAAATAAGGGAACAGAATGGTATACAAATGATCTCTCAATAAAGCTGAAAAATAGTTAGGTACAGGTTTATAATTACTTTAATCTATCAGAAAACACTTTAACCTGAAACAGAAACATTATTTAAAATGTTCACTCCAAAACTGTTCTGGTTTCACAGAGGTATTAGGTTAAATTTTATTGTGGAATTAATTACTTACAGACACTGTTAGGGAATCTTGTATATCTTTATGACTCACTAGCTGAACATTACCATCTTCATAATAATGAACCTATTAGGAAAAGAAATTACAGAAACCACATTACAGGAATCAAGATGCTGATTGCTTCGACAAGCGTTATCGATGCAAGCTGACTACAAATTTCAGCTCTAGTCTAGACTTCTCTGCTGAGCTCCAGAACTTCTGAACAGCAAGACCCTCCCTGCCCTCAGCCTAGTGAGGAGACTAGTTAGAAATATTCCTGTAGTTATTCAGGCAAGGCTTCTATTGACCTGACTGCTGAACATTTTTGCCTTATGGTCCTTCATTCTACTGGTACCTAAAACGAAGATGTCCAAATTTGAGCTCACAGTATTCCCTCCCAACCCTGCTCCTTTTTTGTGTATTTCCACCAACCATTTAATTCCCCAAACTCAGACACAAATGTACTCAACAAACATTAACTGACTGGGTGCTATAAATACTGCTACTACATAAGGTTCTGAGGGTACATGGCTTTTAAAAAGACATAGTCCCTGATCTCATATTTCAGCACAACATGGTAAAGGTTAAGTATAAAGTATGTTAGCAGTACTCCAGAATCTCTCTGAGAGCTAAAAAAGAACTTCAGCATATTTCAGAAAGGACTAGAGATATATGAAGTTGAGGAGAGTAATAGCTGGAGAAATACATACGGGGAGCAAACCAGTCAAATCTGGGCCTTCTATGTCATGTAAATATGTCTGGACTATCTGGTACATGACAGTGTACCACTAAATGGTCTTACATAGTCAAGTAACCTATCCACATTTAAATTTTAAAAATTATCTTTTTTGAGAGCAGTGTGAATGTCAGAGTCCAGCAATTCAACAAAACAACAATCATATGCTAGGTACTATGCTAAATGCTGAAGACTGTACTGTAAACCAGACAATCCTTGCTCTCAGTAGGCTTTGGCCCTACAAGGGGCATTATTTCAGAAACTGCTCTAATTGTCCAGGTAAGAACCACTGAGGCCTAAGTAAAGAAAGAATAATGCTGACAAATAATGACTACCATTCATCAAGTAGTTGGTGTCTGTCTCTGTTCTAACCCTTTTAGCCATATTAACTAATCTTCAAATAGTCGTGTAAGCTTTTTAATATTTTTCTTCAAAGATGAAGAAACAAAAAGAGCTTAAATGACTTCCTGATGTCACACAATTATTAACTGACAGAGCTGGGACTCAAACTCAGGAAGTCTGGTTTCAAAATCCACACTCTTAACTTCTATTCTCTCGTTCCTAAGGGACAGGCACCAAGACATAAAAAAGCAATGGGATATAAGACTAGAAATCTATACTGCAGTCAGATGCCTAAGCAGCAGTCTGATTCATCCTTATTCCTTTACAGCTGCTTAGCACAATATCTTTCATGATAGATGGTCAATAAATGTACTAGATAAGTGAACCAGAACAGAAAAATATTAGTCAATGCATTCCTCTAACTTATTTAGTAATATTTATTTTCAGATACTTGGTCTTAGTTATCAAACATTCTTCTATATAAACATCTGAGCTTACATGAAGAGTCAAAGAATCCAATTCTAGTAGGTTTCAAGTAAGAAGCCAAATATGAGTACAGAAGATATTTAAAAGACGTATGTAATATGTAATACACATGCTAGTACACCTATGTAATATATATTTATACAACTACACACAAGCATATATATTAATATTATACTTCACCAAATTCCACCTAATTCAGAGGAGAAAGTATACAACTCAAACTCAGAAGATGCCTACATGAACAAACTGCATCTGAAGAGCAGACCAAATGGCAGCATCTAATTTTAGCCATGTTTTATAATCTGTCAGCTATCCTTGCAGATTTCTGATGACTAGGGAATGAACTGCAGGCTTATTTAAAAGATTTAAAACAGCACTACTCTTTTTCCCATTACCCCAAAACAAAGACCTGGAAAAGAAATTTATACGATGTACTGTGAAAATGTAAACTTAGGAATTAGTTGTTTCTCTGTCCAGGATAATATGAAGATTAGTAAACAAATTCTTTTTTATTTCATACCTGAATTTTCAAGATGCCAACCACTTGAGTGGTTGAAGGAGTGATTGTAAACTTCCACTCTGACCTCCAACGACCATTCCTTAAAAATAAAAACAGCAGCTGTAAATAAGGTAGGGAAAATAATTTGAATCAATTTTAAGTTTTAGATTATATTTCATGCTACAGTATGAGAGAGTGTGGGGGATGAACACTGGACATTAATTTTTAATCACTGAAATAGTCAAAAAGAATCAAAAGGTTAAGTCCAGTTATGATATATATTTAATTTAATCTTCACCCTTACAGATAAAAACTTACATAATGGATTTAATGCCAGAATTCTAAAGCTAATGCTTAAAATACAATTCAGGCTGGTGTGTGTGCAGTGCTGTTTGCCACTAACTGATCACAATCAGTTACAGGTTTCTTTGTTCCTTCTCCACTTGACTAGTCTTAAAACAAAACAAAAACCAATACAAAACTCAATTGAAAACTACTTTGGAGAAAAATTTTAAGCGATTCGATTTCTTCAACAGAATCACTTATATTTCCAACATCAATGGAATAAATGTTTAGATTATCATTCAGTAGATGACACTGATTTTATAAATACACTCTGTTTAACATCTACGGAACGTTACAAAGTACCACACAATTTAGAAAGACTGGATAGTAAATGTTATACAACACTCTAAGGAGGTTTTGGTATCTGGAAATAAAGGGCTATAGTTACTAACACGAGTTTTTAAAAATTTTCCAATTTTATGTTTAAAGTCTCCAGATAAAAGGCATATCCTCCTTCTCTGCTCCTGAAATGATTTTTGGCATTACAAATACATATTCATGGTTTGAAACTGAGAAGTTACAAACCACTGGTATGTTATTAATTTTTGTCTACCAGTGAATTTTATCTTTTTATTTTTTAAATAAATTCTGGATGAGTACTTTGGCTTCTGACATTCTATTTTTTCTGACAAACTTTCCATGGTAACTTTTTTTTTTTGTCTCTGCTCTCTGCACACTAAGGAGATTGTGATATGTTAGCTTTTTTCAATAGTATATAATAGTCACAAGGTAATGAATCACTATACAGGCTTTTGCTAGGCAATAATTTCTGAGTTCAGTATTCATGCAGTCTACCCAATCACAAAGCCTATAGAATGACAGTGCAAGTTGAGTCTTCCTAACCCCAAAACCTGAAATGCTTCAAAATCTGCAACTTTTTGAGCACTGACACAATGCTCAAAGGAAATGATTATTGGAGCATTCTGAATTTTGAATGTTTGAATTAGGTATGCTAAACCAGTATGATGTAAATATTTAAAACTTTGAAATACAAGACTTCTGGTCTTAAGTATTTTGGATAAGAGATACCCAATTTGTATTCTCATACTTAAAGTTACACTGAATATCTGAAAACTATTATTAGAACAATGTATATGCTCTACAAAATAAAAGATAATTTTATAACATGTCTTGATTTAAGTGACTCATCCAAGATTTTTCAAAGAAGCTTGGTTGGAAAAATAACATGAAGGTTTATTCATTTTTGTTTCATGATCCTAAAAGAAGTATTCCTTTTATTGAGGTATTGGTACCAAGCCAACTAGTGAGTTATAGGCATATACAATACTGATTAAGATAACATACACTTATATCATCATGGATTGTGAAAAGAAAAGGAAAAAAAGAATTCTAAACCAAGAAGGATACCAAATTGGGAACTATTTCAAAAGACTCTTCCAAAGGAATCAATTACTGTCTTGTAACAGTAAATGACACTGAGTAGATAGTAGTCTTTCACTGGCAGAGTAAATGGCCAGTATGTCCTAGCCCAGGCGTCCCCAAACTGCGGCCCCCTGAGGCCATTTATCCGGCCCCCCGCCGCACTTCAGGAAGGGGCACCTCTTTCATTGGTGGTCAGTGAGAGGAGCACAGTATGTGGCAGCCCTCCAATGGTCTGAGGGACAGTGAACTGGCCCCCTGTGTAAAAAGTTTGGGGACGCCTGTCCTAGCCTTTACTTATATTCTGGCCCTCTCTTTTATAAACTCTGTAATTACAAATACATATTCACTAACAAACATTTATATTAAGCCCCCAATATTGCTCGAGGCTGGAGAAATGGTAGAAACGAAGAAAAGAAGGTCTCCACTGAAATCTAAGAAACATCCAATACTAGTTGCTTCTGATTTTTACTCTACTTATATTTTAGATGAACTAAATATATTTCTTTTTTTTCCTCTAGAGACAGGGTCTTGATTTGTCACCCAGGCTGAAGTGCAGTGGTGTGATCATAGCTCACCGCACACTTGAACTCTTGGGCTCAAGATATCTCTTGCCTCAGCCTCCCAAGTAGCCAAGACTATAGGCATGCATCATCATGTCTAATTTTTTTTTTCTAGAGATGGGGTCTTACTATGTTGCCCAGGCTTCTTGAACTTTTGGCCTCTGGTCATCCTACTGCCTTGGTCTCCTAAAGTGCTAAAATTACAGATGTGTGGCTTGAAGTATAGTTCTTTGTATTAACTATTTAGATTTTATTGAGACTACTGTGCCATGATATTATCACTGGAAAAATCCTATCAAAGCATATAAAATACATTTTTTCCAGAAAGTGAAAGTCATTAAGTGATACAATGCTCATAATGATGGTTTAGGAAAAATTACCCATGTAAAGTGAAATAGTGAGAACAGAAAACTCAATGACAAGTTGGGCACAGTTGTGTGAACCTGTAGTTCCAGCTACTCGGGAGGCTCAGGCAGGAGGATCACTTGAGCCCAGGTATTTGAGGCCAGCCCAGGCAAGATAGCAAGATTCTGTCTCTAAAAAGAAAATAAAACTCAAGGACAGACATTTTCTTTATTTTACATATGTTAAAGCTCAAAGGAATTATATTTTAAAAAGACAAATTCGTAAATTTATTATAATATCTCCAATGTATTATAAAGAAAAAGTAACAAGAATTTTCTCCTACCAGTAGTTCCATCTCAACAAGATTGATTTTATTATGATTTCCAGGCAAAATAACATAAATTAGTAATAATTTTATAAATATTGATTGCTTCAGGATTCTAGCAGATTAATGCTACAAGATTTTAGACCTACATGGAGAAACTACACTTACATTAAGTCCATAAAAGTAACTCTACATGCAGGAAGCTTTAGAGAACTTTAGCTTGTCATTAAGGTATATGTTTACATATGGAATTGCTTTTCCTTCAGTGATGATAAATCTGACTTCCTCCAAATATTCTTGGTTAACTCTGCAACCTTGAATTTATTTCTGAGATGGCTAAGTAGTGGAGCAATCTTGGGCCATGAACCCAACTGGCCCACAGGGGTTACCTGTTACTTTATCCTTAATAGCACCATCAACTAACTTGAGTCAAAGACTAATATACTAAAATGTAAATATTATGACAATACTTATTTTGGTGACCTCAGCATGTTAAGGAGGGATAAATGTAAAGATTTCATTCAATTGTGGACTTATGAAGTCTTAAAGAACCTCAGAATTTTATAACAGATGCTGTCTCAGAAATAGTCTTGCCTAATAATAAAAAGGATCAACAACTTGTCAAAGGTCCAAGATTAGTAGGGTAAATCAGTGCTCCTGAGAACTTGATGTTTATAAGGGATAATGGAATGATTTGTACACAAAATTACAAGGCATGATTGTAATCTGCCTCATTGTATAAAACATGTCATTACTTCCCCACATTGGCTAACCAAGTACAAAGCAATCCTCTATTTCAGAGTCACAAAGTTCACAAAAGCAGCAACATTTTTTGCTCTATAATTACCTCTGTTCTCCTCCTCCACATAAGTTTCATTCAGGAACAGCCCCTTCACAGAATGAGCATATGGACAGCCAACTGGTGTTCTCACAGGCACAAATGCTCCCTCAGGATGCTGTTTGCTAGTCCCACACTCTTTTCACTGTATGTCAACGGATTTACCACTACCTTTAATGATTAAGCTGTTGAACAAATTTACCTTCCTTATAACAAAAGGCTAAAATTTTATATCATGTCTAGATTGTTCTTAATCATAAACAAACAAGGTGTAGCCAAAGCAAGAACTGAAAAGACTTAAATCAATGCCCAAACTCCCCCAAACCCAAACTTTTAACTTACCAAAAGTTTTTTGCTTGGAACTGATGGCTTTCTATGCATGCAATAATGGTTTGCTGTCCATCTATTTTTTTGCCATACACCTTATTGGCAAAGAAAACAAGCATAGGAATGAATTTAGGGCCATGGAATGCCCAACTTGAAACATCTATAAAATATTGCAAATTGTACAGTACTTTGACAGGAACATATAAAATACAAAGTAGGCCATCATTCCAATATAGTAACTAGAAAAACATGTTCTCAAATATTCGTACCTAATCAAATTATTAGACCACAAAAGAGGATACTAAATGAAATATAATTTATTAAAATTATACTCTAAAATATTTACAAACATTCTAGATAATCTACTTTCATAAGTAGATAATTTATTTTAAACATACAGATGCTAATCTAGCTGTTTCCATGCAAGTAAAAACTGGACCTGGCTTGTGATTATCATCTTTGTTGACTTCACAATCTTAGGGACTACTGTTTCTCTAGTCATTTAAAAGTATTGGAACAAACGAATTTATTTATAACTACGAAAGGTTCAGAGAATGCCTGTGATGTATCACAATGTTATTTCACTCCCTGCCTACTGCTTTAAAAGTAATAACTAATTTGTCTTTCAATCCTCTATAACAAATGAAGACTCTCTAACAAGTACTCTCTTACTCTTGTTGAGTTATGCCTCCAAAACAATCCTGATGAACAAGTTATAATGCAAGTAATATGTAAGATATTTAAGGTTATGGTGCAATATTAGATAATTAAGCAGACCATATCAATTTCTGTCCTAAGAAACTTCCAAGAAAGAAACGGGATATGCTATTGGTGATATTAATAATGTTGAGAAAGCAGGTATAAACTGGGATATATGGTAGTGTTAGGTTGAGGGGTAAGGAGAGGTCACATACACAGGGTCTTTAAGCCACCTTCAAAAGCCTGGGCTCTAAGTGCTATGGGAAATCTCTAAAGGATTTCAAGCAGGAATTTTGATGAACTGATTTGCATTTCAAAAGATCACTCTGGTGATGGAAAAGGCCACTGAAGCACAAATTGGGGGTGCCAAAAAAAGCTTGTCAGGGTACAAATATTATGAAATTAAAAAAAAAGAAATTTATTCCTACTACCATATGTTGCATTTCTTTTTTTTTTTTTTTTTCTGAGACAAGCAAGGTCTTACTCTGTCGCCCAGGCTAGAGGGCAGTGGCACAATCTCAGATCACTGCAACCCCTGCCTCCTGGTTCAGGTGATTCTCCCTGTCTCAGCCTCCTGAGTAACTGTTAATTATAGGCGCCCACCACCACACCCATCTAATTTTTGTATTTTTAGTAGAGATGGAGGTTCACCATATTGGTCAGGCTGGTCTCAAACTCCTGACCTCAGGTGATCCATCTGCCTTGGCCTCCCAAAGTGCCAGTATTCAGGCATGTGCCACTGCACCCAGCATGTATTTCTTGAAAATATAAAAACAGGCTGAACCTATGAAAGAATCACACAAAAAAACACAAGAAATGTAACTGTAAAATACACAGGCTCACATCTGTAATTGCAGCACCTTGGGAGGATGAGGCAGGTAGATCATGAGGTCAAGAGTTCAAGACCAGCCTGGCCAACACAATGAAATCTGGTCTCTACTAAAAATACAAAAACAATAAGGGGGAGTGGTGACGTATGCCCGTAATCCTAGCTACTCGGGAGGCTGAGGCAGGAAAATTGCTTGAACCGGCACCTGGGAGGTGGAGGTTGCACAGTGAGCTGAGATCACACCACTGCAATCTAGCTTGGGCTACAGAAGGAGACTCCATCTCCAAAAAATATATAAATAAATAAATAAAATAAATACATAATTTTACTTCCAAGTAATTTTGTTTCTGTAATTTAATAAAAATAAATTTGATCTAAACTTATTGAGACCAGTCATGAACGCAAGATTACATAATCTCACCATATCATGCTCCTTTAATCAATGTATTAGAATTTCTACATGGATTTAAATCAAGGTACAACCATTTCTCCATTTTAAGCCAGTCTATTATATATATTTATTATTCAGAATTTCTTGAAAAAAAAAAAAAAAAAAAAAACAGTAAAATTCTTAGAAATATATACTTCAAGAAAAAAATGACAGATTTTTATGCACTGTCAATTCTGTAAGTTACTGTAAATTTGGGGAGATACTAAAGACTCATATTTACATAAAACACACACACAAAGCTGCTACCGATGACTTACAGTGCAGACTCCATTCGGGTAATGTTCTTTTACATAAGCTCGCAGAGCAGTTTCTACTGAAGTTCTCCATGATTCAATTGCATTTTCTACTTCACAGGGTCTTGGATCAGTTGCCTCCTTTCTTAAGTGATCAAATTTAAAACAGATTCTGTTCTTTGGATCCAAAAACTTTCCATTTCCCAAGTCGCCATGTTCTGTTATCAATACCTTTGATGATGGAATGAATTTGGAAAACAAAATAGTAAAACAGCATTTCAGTACTGATACATCATAATATATACTCATTTAAGCTTCTTCCTTAAAACTATAAAACAATCCTACTCCAAGCATATATTTTCAACCATATGGTATGACTATTAATACTTCAAATGAGTTGAGTATACAATAAGGTTACTCTCACCCAGTGCAGATCAGATTTTCTTGCAATATAACTTCCAGCTACTGGTGAAAAAAATGCAACCTCTAAAAACACTGTTCAAGTTGGTTTGCTGCTTTGAGAACTCTTAACAGTTTACAATGTCTGATACCAGACTCCAGTTCCTCAAACTGCACAAGTTGTAAGAACCTCCAATCTAGGTGGTTACATGAACGATTTTAGTCTGGTGTGAATCCTCTTCGGTGTCCCCTGCCTTGCTCCTGGGCCCACAATCTTACCTACTCTGAAGTATCTGCTGCTTCTTGCTTCTTAAAAACTACACTGACAGCTGTTTTTAACTGACTTCTAAATATTTAAAAACATAATTCATTTATGTAAATTTAAATTACACATCCACAAAGCATAATGTATAATCTGATATTTTGTGCTTTATTTTAAAAATTTCCCCTTTCCTCCCCTTGCAGTTCTCCCAGTCTTTGACTCCTTAGCTATAGTGGGACTTAACCATTCCTCTGATGTAAATCATGCTAACAATACAAGATACACTCTTCTAAATTTTTTTCCTAGTCAAAAATCTTACAGATAAAGATATACACATGCCTACATTCGCATACACACAAAGTTTTTTGGTCATTATTTTACTACACTTGATCTTAGTAAAAGGCCAAGAAGCGACTGGTCATTATTTTACAAGAATTGGATGACAATGTGTGTGTACGTGTACACACACACAGACACATACATACACATACACACTCTTCTCTGCATCTGGCTTCTTTCAACATACATATCCTATGGAAATCCCTCAAAGTCAACTGATATATTTCACCATTCTTTTAAATGGCTGTAATGTCCCATGATGTGATTATAACATAATTTAATCTGCTAACCCACTACTGATGTTCAATCTCTTTATTTCTGGGCCGTTTCCTTTTTGGGGGAAAGGAGGAAAACATTACAGATGATGAAATAAGACCAAGGGTGGTGGCTCATATCTGTAATCCTAGTGCTTTGGGAGGCTGAGGTGGCAGGATGGCTTTAGCTCAGGAAGTTGAGACCAGCCCGGGCAACAAAGACAGACCTCATCCCTACAAAAAAAACTTTTCAAAATTAGTCTGTTGTGGTGGCATGTGCCCGTAGTCCCAGCTACTCAGCCCAGGAGACTGAGGCTGCAGCGAGCTGTGATCATGTCACTGCACTCCAGCCTGGGTGACAGAGCAGGACTCTGACTCAACAACAACAAAAAAGGTGAAATAAGAATTGCTGTATATATATTTTAACATACTGATGTTTTTATTTCTACTGGATGCTTTTATTTCTATCGGATAAATTCCTAAGCAGTAGTGGTGGGGACAGCAGGTATTATAATCCTGTGACAATCCAAATTTCTACACATATATGAGAATATGTTTTTATCCAAATCATCACCAATGATAGACATTATAGCTCTTTTTTTAGTCTGATGGGTAGAAAATGTATCATTTTAATTCCACCGACTACTGATAGAACTAACTCTTTTCATATCTGTGGGTCATTTGCTCTTTTGTGAGCAAATATATTAAAATATTTTTTATCTAATGTCTTTTTCTTATCAATTTATAAGAGTTCTTTGTTTGAGACATGTTTCATTCTACAGTTGAAAACATCAATGTCCATCTTTTATACTTTCTGGGTACAAAGTGTTATTTAAGATGGTCTCCCTATCCCTATATTGCACATGTAGACTCATATTTTCCTCTAAAATTTTAGTCATTTTTCACATTTTTAAACCACTTGAAATTGATTTCTTTATACCGTATGTGAAAGAGGTCCAATTTAATTTTCTTCTTGACAGAAACCAGTTATGCCAGTATTTGTATCAAATATTTTGTCTGAGACTAAATTCTGGTTCTCTACGCTGCTCTACTGATTTTTTTGTCTACTCTATATATACCACCACATTTACTTAACACTTGCTGTAAATCAACTTGTACTACCTGGTAAGGCAATTCTCCCTCACTGTGCTTAACAATAGTGTTTTCATACACACACACACACACACACACACACACACACACACACACGTATTTTTCTTGGTTATTTCAAGCATGTATTTTTTTTCCACATAAATTTTATGAAAAATATTGACCAATTAGAAAAACTAATCAGGATTCTAATTCAAATGGCATCAAATCCGTATATTACTTTTAAAATAATTTAGTTTTCTATCTAAGAATGGAATTTAGTGCACCTTTCCATTGGTCAGATCCTGTTTTATGCGTTTCACTATTTTCTTTTTAAAATTTTAACTTTTAAGTTCAGGGGTACATGGGCAGTTTGTTACATAGGTAAACTTGTGTCATGCGGGTGTTGCACTGATTATTTCATCACCCAGGTATTAAGCCTAGTATCCATTAGTTATTTTTCCTGACCCTCTCCTGTCCTCCCATCCTTCACCCTCTGATAGGCTCCAGTGTGTTTTGTTCCCCTCTATGTGTCATGCGTTCTCATCATTACCTCCCACTAATACGTGACATGCGATATTTGGCTTTTTGCTAAGATATTGTTAGTCTGCTAAGAATAATGGTCTTCAGCTTCATCATGTTCTTGCAAAGGACATAACGCTTGCTCTTTTTCATGGCTGTATAGTATTTTACGGTGTGTATATATGCCACATTTTCTTCATCTAGTCTGTCACTGATATTTAGATTGATTCCATGTCTTTTTGATTGTAAATAGTGATGCAATAAACATATACCTGCATGTTTCTTTATAACAGAATGAATTTATATTCCTTTGGGTATATGACCAGTAATGGGATTGCTGGGTCAAATGGTAATTCTGTTTTTAGGTCTCTGAGGAATTGCCACGCTGTCCTCCACAATGGTTGAATATACACTGCCATTCACAGTGTATAAGCATTCCTTTTGCTCCATAACCTCACCAGCATCTGTTATTTTTTGACTTTCTAGTAACAGCCATTCTGATTGGTTTGAGATGCTATCTCATTGTGGTTTTGATTTGCATTTTTCTAATTATCAGTGATGTTGAGCTTTTTTCCATATGCTTGTTTGGCCACAAGTATATCTACTTTGGAAAAGTTCATGTCCTTTGCCCAGTTTTTAATGGGGTTGTTTTTTAATTTTAACTGTAAGTTCTTTATAAAAGATGCTAGATATTAAACCTTTGTTAGAAGCATATTTTGCAAAATTTCTCTCCCATTCTGTAGGTTGTCTGTTCACTCTGTTGATAGTATCCTTTGCTGTGCAGAAGCTCTTTAATTATATCCCTTTTGTCAGTTTGTGCTTTTGTTGCTTGAGAAGACCCTCATTATTTTCTGTATAATCCTATGCCTTTTTTTTTTTTGTGAAGCTTATTCCTACAGTAATATATAATTTTTACTGTTATTTTAAATGGAATTCCCTGCCCCACTCTGACCCCCATCATTTCTAGTTTCAGGTACTTACTTGCTGTAATAAAGGACAGCAAATGAGTTTTGTATCCTGACCTTAAATTCAGATAGTTTTTTTTCTGGTTGGGGATTATATTACTAGAATCTCTTGGTATTCCTAAATATATAAATCATGTCACAAAGAAGTTTTCTTTCCCATATTGTACAAGTTCTCAAGTTTTTGTCTTATTTGCTATACCTCCATTTAGGACAAATGATAATGCTGATAAGCAGGCATACTTAGCTAATTTTACATTTTAACTAACCTTATTTTAGTGTTTTAGTTTATGATATTTACTATGAACTTGTGTTAAAGTCTGTTATCTGTAAGAGGTTTTCTTCAATTCTCTATTTTACCAGAATTTTTGTTTTTAATGAGAAAATGGCTACTGCATTTCTCAAATCCCTTTTCACTGTCTATTGATACATCGTTAACATTTTAGTCCTTGATTTGTTAATATGTAAGATCAGTGTACTGCCTGACATGGAACCATTTTTGCATTTCTGTAAGAATTCTATTTAGTTTTGGTATATTATTTTTTGGATATATTTCTAAATCCTATTTGTTAGTACCTTACTTAAAGTTTTGAAATCTATAGTCCATGTAAAGTTAGTATACTGTTTACCTTTTTGTTTTATATTTTTAGGTTTAAATATTTAATTTAAAATCATGCTAGGTTCATAAAGTGACTTGGGAGGCTATCCAACATTTTTAAAAGATCCAGCAAATTTTCTTATAGGAATTTATTCCAAAAAATAATTGTTAATATAAGAGGTACAAAGATGTTTAATATGGCATTGTTTATAGTAGTAAAGCAAAACAAAACAAAACCCAACTCTTCCAGAGATAAAATAAATTTTGAGATTAATACAATGAAACACTACGTAGCTTTGTATATACACACACATATCTATACATAAGCTTAAAATTTCCTTCAGTTACATGCCACCTTCTAGCATTCAGAGCCCTTCTAGTTTTTGCTTGTCCCCCATAACTATGACTACATATTACATAATGAATAATGCCAAATAAAAGCTTTGACATGTTTAGCTACTAAGAACTTTCTGTTATGTTCTTTCTTAACCACTTTCGCTTATGTTCTACCTACCAGTTCTTCTTCATGGTGTTTTACATAAATTGTGCTTTTTGCAAGCATGATATGCATTCATACAATTACTATTTATTTAGAAACTCAACCAAAAAAAAATGCTAGTGACCTTTTGTGGCTTTTCTTAGCTTAGCAAATCTAACTTGTATTTTGGAAAGAAGAGGTTTAATAATTACTAAATGCTAAATCACTCACATGAAGAACTGTAGAATTCCAGAGCAACCAAATTATGATATAAATCTACTAACATATATCCTAGACTTTGGATTAATATAGAATTAATTTTTTCCTATAAAAATAAGAAAGTAGATTTAAAGTAATTATTTACTAAAATCTTAAATGAATTACATCTGAGTATTTCTAAAAGGGATTTTCTGCTAACAGCATTACTGGTATCAACAAAAGAAAGTAAAACTTCAATTACTTGGTCCATAAGCGGTCATGATTAAAACATGAATGATTTTTTTTTTTATCTTGAAGCATACCACTTCACAGCTCTTGTAGGATACATGAACGGTTACAAACAAAACCAAGAATAGCCAGCTACTATGCTTATATGAAACATACCTGATCTTCATAACCTTCAATTTTTACTGGTGTAAACTGGTCCAAGTTATACTGTGCAAAAGCACTAAAAAAATAAAATGGCAATTACTTAAAATTATATATTTAATGCTTTTTAAAAACAATGGTCAAAAAATTCACCCATCAATATAAAGTCTCTTCCTCTACTGCATATGGCAAAATAAATAAAATTATAATAATTCTCCATTATTGAACTTATACTAACTACAAATATCCACATGGCTATTTTAAAAACTGATTGATGTCCAGCTTTCAATGTTTAGCAAAATAAAATTAAATCAGTAGTTTCAACTGGTCTTTTCCTTCAAGACCCTGAAAGTAAACGTTATGGTTAAGACACACTTAGTAATTATTCAAGTATATATTTAGTATACCAGGAAACAGACTTGGTGTTGGTAAGAGATGCAAAGAATACTTAGATACATTCTCTGATCAAAAGGCTTACAAGTGAATAAAGGAGATAATGAATAAACATAATCATAACACAAAGTAGAAAGCATCCTAAGAGAATTACCAATGAAGCACTGCAGAGAATGCTTAAAAAAAGAAAGATTACATTCTGTTGAGGCAACAGTGAGAAGAGAATTGGGGTAATTTCTTAATAACTGTGATACTGAAAAACCGAATAGGCTCTGGTTTATGGAAATTGGAGGAACAGGCAGAAAAGAGAAGAGGGACTGTATAAGCAAAATGCCTGAGAAAATACGTTAGGTCCAACATCACAGAAAGCACCAAGCTCAATGCCTGGCACGTAACGGGTGTTCAGTTGTATTTACTGAAATGAACTGAAAGGCTCTGAATGATGGAATAATTACTTTATTTGGGAAGCACAGCAGAGTCACAGAAGCTTTCTGAGAAAGGAGAACACAGAAGCACTTCTAAAGAAGAATAATTTGGCAGCAGTGTATATGATGAATTGGGCAGTGGAGCAACTAGAGCCAGAAAAAGCAGTTCGGCAGTTGCTAAGGTTAAAAACCACAGAGTGTGAGCTAGGAAATGGTGACGAGATGGATCCAAGAATAAAGCTACTCTCTTTCCTAAGAGTAAAGAATAACACATTACCATATATATGTGTAGAAAAAATTCTCAACACTATAAAGTATTATCTAAAAATTCTATTTTAAAATTAAAAATCTATCATCTGGGAAATCACTGTCACTTAACACAAAAGATATTGAGTATTTCAAAACTCAGAAATCTACCTCTAAACTTAATCTACTGGAAACATTCCAGATTATTCTGGATAGCCAGGTGTCCACTGAATTTTCAGGTATTAGCTCCTGAGTCTCCTCTAGAAAAAAAAGCTTGGTTGAACAAAGAATTATTGATGAGAAAATGCAGACATAGCAAAGCAGAGATAAATTGTTAGCTGGCAAATTCTTGACACTGTATGTTCAAAAAAGATGGAAGTGAATACAGAAGTGCATAAGAGTCAGAAAGAAAAAAGAAGCTATTCACTTCTGATTTTCCTAATTCATGAAAACTGTAATTTTTCTAAGAATAAACTCAATACAGCCAGGGCATTATTAATTCTTAAATGATTTATCCCAAAAGTATTTTTTTTTTGAGACAGAGTCTCACTCTGTTGCCATGCTGGAGTGCAGTGGCGTTATCTTGGCTCACTGCAACTTCTGTCTCCCTGGTTTAAGTGATTCTCCTGCCTCAGCCTCCCTAGTAGCTGGGACTACAGGTACGCACCACTGTGCCCAGCTAATTTTTGTATTTTTCGTAGAGATGCGGTTTCACCATGTTGGCAAGGATGGTCTTGATCTCTTGACCTCGTGATTTGCCTGCCTCAGCCTCCCAAAGTGCTGGGATTACAGGTATGAGCCACCATGCCCAGCCCCAAAAGTATATTCTAAACTAAATCACTTAGAATTTTGGATTCATTTTCCAGTAAGGTCATATTTAAGTAAGTTTAAATATTTAAATAGTAATTTGGTCCCAGGCTGGAACAAAAGCCTTAAATATAAAATGCCATCCACCTCTAACTTGGGAGGAGGAGACAGAGGAAGAATTAGAAATCTGAAAAGGAGATAAAGAATATGAAATAGGTAGAATTTTATCTTAAAGGCTCAAAACAAGTTAAATGGTGACAATTACACAGTACAGTGGAAAAGGTATTCATCTAGGAGTCCTTCATAAAGGTCATATTATTGATTTTTTTAAAGCCTTCAAATGTTCTAACAATAAAGTCAGAGAAATTTTCTCAGTCAGGATTTTACATATTGGGTATTAGACTAGGATGAAAAGTAGCTGACTGGATGGATACTAAACATTCTTTGTAAGAAAGAATACATTATTTCATCATTTTCAAATGAGTGGAGAATTGTAAGGCTCTCAGTCTCCAGACCTTATTTTGGGAGGAGAAGTAGGGAGAGAATAAATTATTTCTCTGAAATTCCAGGACAGCTGCGAAAAGTCACGACTGGGGTCACTGGTCCAAAGACAATGTTATTAAAATTCAAAATTGCCTAGTTCTTTAAATCACTCAAAAAGTCAGTGAGCAGGTATGTGTCGGGTACTATGTTAGGCATTTATGAGTAAATAACTCTCCAAATTTAAAAGGTCTCAAAAGCTATTAGGGTCAAACATATAAGAAAACGCAAAATCTACATAAAAATGGTAGCAACCACAATTTCAAAATAATTTTTTCCAACTTTGCAAATGTCAAAATGTAATATTAAGTGAGTGTGTAAGCCACTGTTAGAGATACAATGAATAATTTCATGCCATAGTTGTACCTCTAAGTCCTTCTGTGATAAAAAGATATTTTTCTTCTAGCTTAGTAGAATAGATATATATGTATGTGTGTGTGCATATATATGTAATCATATACATTTGAACTTGATGTGCAAATATCTATGTCAGATATATAATACCTATGTCAGATATATTAAAAACACTTTTAGGCCAGGCACTGTAGCTCATGCCTGTATTCCCAGAACTTTGGGAGGCCGAGGCGGGCGGATCACAAAGTCAGGAGTTCGAGATCAGCCTAGCCAATATGGTGAAACCCTGTCTCTACTAAAAATACAAAAATTAGCCAGGCATGGTGGTGCGTGACTGTAGTCCCAGCTACTCAGGAGGCTGAGGCAGAAGAATCACTTTAACCCAGGAGGCAGAGGTTGCAGTGAGCTGAGATTGTGCCACCGCACTCTAGCCTGGGTGACAGAGTGAGACATCGTCTCAAAACAAAAAACAAAAAAACAAACTTTTAAAACATCTCTCATTCTCCTATGTCATTTTAGTTAGGTTAGTATAATAAATAATACTTACTGGGCTGCTCCTTCCCTGAGAAGATTGTCATTATTAAGCAGTAACCGAACATCTGCAAAACAATCATGTTTTCTACATTATTATTTTTAAATGTTTCAAGAATGTAATGAATGCTGATTGTTTTGGTGATTAACACCTCCCACCCCAAATACAAGCAAGATCAAAATAACACTCTGATGACCAAAATAACCACCACACACATAATATTAAAAAATTTTTTTAAAGGTTTTGGTCAGGAAATAAGAAGGAGAATGAAATAGAAATACATACTCCTTTATACCCTTAATAGTCAATACAGGCAGACTGTCCAGGAGGGCTTTGAATGTTGTCCAACATGAATCTGTAAACTTTCTTACGACATTATGAGATTTTTTTTTTTAAGCTCATCTGCTATTATTAGTGTTAGTGTATTTTATGTGTGGCCCAAGACATTTCTTCTTCTTCCCAAGTGTCCAAAAGATCGGACGCCCCTGCTGTATATAGTATTTTCTCCAAGGAACTAAAGGGAAGATAAGCTACACTGGAAATATGGTATATTAAAGTCTGCAGAAAAGATTTAGGATTATTCTTATTTTTATTGAAAAAAATCCAAGCACTTTGTAAAACATAAAAGAAAAAAAGTCACATACAGCTCTCACCAAAAAAGCCAAATTCTTTTCTAGTCTTAGTGTATTTCCTTTCAGTATTTTTCCTAAGCACCTGGCTATTTTACTTAGTTGCAATTATAAAGTAAATAATAAAATGTACCCTAATTTTTCATTAGATGAAAATAACATAACCTAAATATTACCCATTAAGAAACTGGTTAAATGTAAAAAGACTACAGTTCTTATATAGAGTGTGAAACTAGGCAGCCATGAAAAATAATGTACACTTATATTTATCAACATGGAAATACATGTGTAATATAACCAGGAAGGGAAAAATTTCGTATGTATAGTACCATCATATTTATGTATTGTTAAATATACTTGCCAGTGGAGAGACGTTTGAAGTAATTCATTTGAACAATGGGGTGTTTAGATTCTTTTTTGTACTTAGGAAAGTTTAGAATGACTAGGAATCATTTTTACAACAAAGCCACTTTAAAAGAAAAAAAAACCCACTGCCTATTCACGTACCTCATCTCTTTTCGGCAACAGTATTGTTTTGCTAACCACTGAAATAATACTATTTTAATTTTGAAATTGATTGATTTTAAACAATGGATGCTTCTGCCTAAAAAACGTAAATTTATAATTACTATTTTTATCCCACAAAGTGGGAAGTTCTATTTGATACATATGATTCTTTTATCATCAATATTTTAAACATAATAATGAATAGTGGTATTGCATGGACAGTATGTCTATTCTAGTTCCAAATAGGTAAATGACTGAAAAGCAAGATCTATTTGATCAGTTAGCTCTATTCTGGAAAAAAATAATAAATCCATGCTTTTATCGTAAGAAGAATAGAAGAAATAAAAAGAGGATAATTTAATGAAATAAAATATTATTCTTAAAGAAGAATCAAGCTGTGGTTCCAAGCCAGGTAACACATAA
Source organism: Saimiri boliviensis (assembly GCF_048565385.1). Taxonomy (NCBI): domain Eukaryota; kingdom Metazoa; phylum Chordata; class Mammalia; order Primates; family Cebidae; genus Saimiri; species Saimiri boliviensis. Next base: position 40,063,421 of record NC_133458.1, read on the forward strand.
ACCACAGGGTAGAGGATAAGCTTAAGGAATACAGATTTCAGAGCCCTAGTCCAGATCTATGACTACATGTTTGAAAATGAAGACCCATGTTTTAATAATTCTAACATAGCCTAGGAAACAGCATTTGGGAACCATCTAACCATTAAGGTTTTATTAACTTTGTAATTTAAAATTTTGTGGTGCTTCTTGGAATCATTCTGACAGACACTGTGGTTTTCAATAAAAATAGAAAATAATCACATTCACAAGATATTTCTCTTCAAATATTTAATTCTTTTCTAATCTTTTTTTTTTTTTTTTTTTGAGACAAGAGTCTTACTCTGTTGCTCCAGCTGAAGTGCAGTGATGCGATCTCAGCTCACTGCAACCTCTGCCTCCTGAGTCTGAGTAATTCCGCCTCAGCCTCCTGAGTAGCTGGGATTACAGGCATGCACCACCACGCGGGCTAATTTTTGTATTTTTTTTTTTTTAAGTAGAGACAGGGTTTCACCATGTTGGCCAGGCTGGTCTCGAACTCCTGACCTTAAGTGATCCACCGGCCTTGTCTTCCCAAAGTGCTGGCATTATAGGCAAGAGCCACCGTGCAAATATCTATGGCCTTCTTCCTAACTCTTAAATATTCTTTCACTTAAAATTCTATAGATAGATCCTATTCAAGCTTCTATAAACAAATAAATTTTATATCCCCCACTTCTATGCCACAACTTACCCTCTACCCAGGCCTATTTAATAAGCTCATCTTAAATGCCCAAATTTACTAGAACTCAACAGAGAATATATTAATTCAATGTCAATTTCAAATGAGACTTAGGAAAGCAATTTCTAGGATGCATACATTCTTTTAGAACTTTCCTGATTAAACACGCAGGGTATTTAACTCAAGGTAAGAAGAGTATGTGGAAAACTTTTCTCAAAATTCTAATTTGTTCTTGGCTCTGTGAATTGTACAGTTTAGAGGCTACTGACTTTAGTGTAGTCTCACCATTATCAATTTAAGTTACCTGTCACTTTTTTTTTTTTTTTTTTTTTTTGAGACTGAGTTTCGCTCTTGTTACCCAGGCTGGAGTGCAATGGCGCGATCTCGGCTCACCGCAACCTCCGCCTCCTGGGTTCAGGCAATTCTCCTGCCTCAGCCTCCTGAGTAGCTCGGATTACAGGCATGTGCCACCATGCCCAGCTAATTTTTTGTATTTTTAGTAGAGACGGGGTTTCACCATATTGACCAGGATGGTCTCGATCTCTTGACCTCGTGATCCACCCGCCTCAGCCTCCCAAAGTGCTGGGATTACAGGCTTGAGCCACCGCGCCCGGCTACCTGTCACTTTTTGACCCTAAGGAGGAAGACACTACCTTCTTTAATTCCCAACCATGAAATGTATTAATGCATATGTAGGTTACAGAGGCTGAATATTAAAAGAGAAGTTAAACCTCACAGGAAGCAGTAATACTTCTGAATTCTCTCCAACTCCCCAGTTCACTACATGGGGTTTTGTAGTTACATTAAACAGATTTCCAGATTTTTTTTTTACAATGTCAATTTTCCATTCTGCCTTCTAAGTACAGGTCAGTGGTTAAATTTTAAAATGCACAAGAACTGCCATATGTAACTGTATGCACTAAAATCATATACTACTGTAGTTGTGGATGACTTCAGGGATTTCAAGGGTAATTTTAACTATATACAACTTTTGCCTGACCTTTTGCCTTTCAAAACTAATCTTTCCTGAGGTGAGATTCCATTATACATTTTTTTTGTTTGCTAGAGATGGGGGTCTCACTATGTTGCCCAGGCTGGTCACAAACACTTGGCCTCAAACAATCCTCCTGCCTCATCCTCCCAAAGTGTGGGGATTACAGGAGTGAGCTACAGTGCCCAGCCCTAGATCTTATACTAAGAACAAAAGAAATTAAAATTCTTAAAAAACATTTAACTAGTTTATTCTGTAGTAGAATATTTTAAAAAATGAAGCTGAAGAGCTCTGTGTTAATTCACTTTTAAGACATGGTAAAGTTCAAATATTTAAGAAGAAGAAACAACAATACATTTATAGAGAGTACTCAAAAATAATGTATTCTTCTAACTACTTAAGAAGTTTCATAAAGACTTCACTACAGGCCATTTTTCTTTCAAGGATGCTGTTCTTACTGCTGAAGTGCAGCTACTGTTATAGTCTATGGCAACCAGGAGAACTTTATGGCAGTTTAAATTTCAGATCTATGGGTGAATAATTATAAAAAATGTCTGCCAGTGAAGTTTAAAGAAAGGCATACTGTGAAGTGATTTACAAGACATAATTTAAATAACAAATTGTTTTTACAAGTGCTTATGCAGGATGAAAATGTTTTTCCCCTTTTTCTTTTGGCTATTCATACTGATCTCGTAGGCTTTTCTTCAAAAGAAATACAAAAATTCTTTTCACAATTCCAAAAAAATATATGGTCATGATGAAACATTTGTTGTCTTTGCTCTGAGACAGGGTCTCACTCTGTTGCCCAGGCTGGAGACAGGGTCTTGTTCTGTTGCTCAGGCTGGAGTGCAATGGTGTGATCTCAGCTCTCTGCAACCTCCTGGGCTCCTGTGATCTTCCCACCTCTGCCTCTCAAGTAGCTGGGACTACAGGTGCATGTCACACACCTGGCTTATATCTATATACAATATAAATATTTTTGGTAGAGAGAAGGTTTCACCATGCTGCCCAGGCTGGTCTCAAACTCCTGGCCTCAAGTCATCTGCCTGCCTCGTCTTCCCAAAGTGCTGGTATTACAGGAGTGAGCTACCACACCTGGACTGCTGTCTTTTTAAACTATTTAAGGGTTCTATTGAAGAAATATCTACTGTATGTGCTTATAGTTTTACTTAAGTAAAACAATTTACCAAAAACACTCTTTCCCAGAATAAGGACATATTCTAGTCAGTGGTATGAATAAAATTTTAGTCTTTAAAAGGGTTAATTTGCTAATAGAATTATCATATATAAATAAATACATTATATTCTAGCCATTACAATATCCAGACTAATAAATTTTCATTGTAATTCAAAAAACATGGATTTTTCTGCATATTCTCCTTAGCTTATTTTGATTATTTTGGTTTTCTTTAAAAAGGAGGACTTGATATATTAAGCCTAGTGTTATCAAACACTCACCGTTAAAAACCTCATTAAATTCTCCAGGAGGGGCATGAATGATGAATTTTGCTGCTATACGCACCTAAAACATAAAGAAAGATATAAATGTTCCATATTATAGGCTTCTGCTAAAATAAGCAAAAACATGCAAAATTATACTAATTCAAAGCTCTATGGAAAATGACTTAAGAATTTAAGGATAGTGACACCTGTTCACTCAATCACCTTAAGATTACTACTGTTTCAATAATTTAATATAATCACAACATACAGGCTGAATGCATATAAAATATATAATACAGTTAAAGATTCAAGGCTGCTAGCAGATAAACAACTTATTTTATTTTAATTTTTCCTTTTTTGAGACATAGTCTCGCTCTGTTACTCAGGCTGGAGTGCAGTGGCATGATCTTGGCTCACTGCAACCTCTGCCTCCCGGGTTCAAGGGATTCTCCCACTTCAGCCTCCCAAGTAGCTGGGATTACATGATCATGCCACCATGCCCAGCTAATTTTTTGTAATTTTAGCACAGATGAGGTTTCACCATGTTGGCCAAGCTGGTCTTGAACTCCTAACCTCAAATAATCCGCCTACCTCAGTCTCCCAAAGGGCTGGAATTACAGGCGTGAGCCACTGCACCTGGCCCATTTTATTTTATTTCATTTCATTTTTTGGAGGCAGGGTCTTGCTCTGTCAGCAGGCTGGAGTGCAGTGGTGTGATCTTGGCTCACTGCAACTCCTGCCTCCTAGACTCAAGCCATCCTTCTGCCTCCACCTGTAGGGGACTACAGGCATGTGCCACCACACCCAGCTAATTTTTTGTATTTTTGATAGAGACGTGATCTCACTATGTTACCCAGGCTAGTCTTGAACTCCTGAGCTCAAGGGATCCTTCCATCTCAGCCTCCCGATGTGTTGGGATTACAGGCGTGAGCCACTGTGCCCGGCCAACAATTTCTTCTTCTTCTTTTTTTTTTTTTTTTGAGACGGAGTTTCGCTCTTGTTACCCAGGCTGGAGTGCAATGGCGCGATCTCAGCTCAGCGCAACCTCCGCCTCCTGGGCTCAGGCAATTCTCCTGCCTCAGCCTCGTAAGTAGCTGGGATTACAGGCACGTGCCACCATGCCCAGCAAGTTTTTTTTGTATTTTTAGTAGAGACGGGGTTTCACCATGTTGACCAGGATGGTCTCAATCTCTCAACCTCGTGATCCACCCGCCTCAGCCTCCCAACAATTTCTTATAAGCAATTTTATTTCATCTAAAGTGAAGAAGAATCAATTACAAAATTCTGTGTGTGTGAAAACAAGATGCATTTAGGTATATATAAAATGAAGAACAATGATATACATATTTGACTACAAAGTCACACACACAGAGAAAAAGGAGAGAATAAAAGTCTAAGTTAAAAGTTTTAACATGAAACCTGACTAGATCTTAGGAAATCTTAGTTCAAAGATAAGTAGAAGATTAAATATCAACAGGTGTGCTAACAGGTATATATTAAGAGAATAAAGCCTATTTTGATAGAGATTAATCACTAATGAAAATGTATCTGAGAGGTTACATGATGTGCATAATGTAATATTTTAGTGAAAGCATCTTACCTATGTATAAAAGCCATCTAATCACACCATTAAAACGTTCAATAGTACCAAATATGAAACACATTTAACGAAGAGATTTTCCAAACAGGCTTTGTGTGAGCAACATGGCTGTTTATTCACCTGGGTGCAGGTGGGCTAAGGCTGAAAAGGGCATTAGCAAAGGGCGTTGGATAGGAGTTGGTTTTATAGGTTGGGGCAAATTTTGGGGGGAGGGGACGGGGTGTTAAGGAGTAAAATCAGTTATAGTGGTGGGGGTAGGGGCAAGGAATATACATTACCACAAGTTCAGTTACAATGGCAGGTGGGGTAAGGCTTAAGAGTAGTTAAGATGGCAGTGTGGGGTGAGGAGTATTCGCATTATCATAATAAGATGGCATGGATAATGGCGAATGCACGCAGAGGGTGGGGGGTGATCAGCTGAGGCAGGCAGGACTTTAGAGTTTCTGAGTCCGGGCTAGCACATGAAGGCCTGACACACAATACATGGTACCTCTGAATAAGTTGAGGTAGTGTCCCTGAAAGTGTAGTCCTCAAGCAAGCAGCCTCAACAGCACCTTGTCAAAAATGCAAATTCACTGGCACCAGACCAAGTGACTGAATCAGAATCTCTGGGTACAGGTCCCAGGAAACACCATTTAAACAACACTTCCAGGTGATTTTTATGTACATTCAAGTATTCACTGTATCAACGGATCATCCCTGGCAAAAACAAAGCCTTGATTTATTTTTATATCTACCACGTTGATGGCACTATCACTGCTTTGATGTAGAAACAAAAATAATGGAAAGAAAAGGAAATGGCTGTGTATGTTTGTATTGTGATAATCTGTTTTCTGCCAGCTAAAACGAACTCTCTCTTTCCCAAACTAAAAGCTGTTCAGGCTTTAGGTTAGCTTCTTGAGCCAGACAGACTCATCTTGGCTTCTTCATTTTAGTTATTTTCCCCCCATTGAGTATGTAACCATAGCATGAAGCTGGGGGCTGACACTGAGCACCCCGGAATGCGTTTGTTGATAAGAGGCTGAGTGAAGCTGTATCAGCAGAGCCTGGGAATGTGGGTGCAGTGAGTGCTCAGAGCCCCATTATCTGTAAGTTGTATGTCTTTCATGACAGCTTTACCCCCTGCACCTGGTAATGTTTCATTTCTTATGTATCAGTTTTTCTTTTAACTTTTTTGCTTACTCTGCTTTTGTGAAAACTTTGTTTCAGCTAAGATCCCCCTCCCCGTTAAAACTCGTGTATAAAAGACCACCTAACTTTTTCTTTGGGGGCCAAGAGAATTTTGGGAGTTAGCCACTCTCAGTCGCTGGCTCAATAAAGGATTCATAATTCAACCTCAGAGTGTGGCACATTCCTTGACTTGCTCAGGTACAACAGTATAGGTGTTATATGTGCATTTACATGCATCTAAGTACACAGAGTTTTAAGAGGAGAGAAACATGAAAAAAAAGGTATATAGATGGCTAGAATTAAGATGTTCCTAGTTAGAGGTCACATGTATGACAAGGCCTTCGAAAGATTTAAGACAAAAGGAATTTTTGTAGTTATGAACTTGAGAAGGAGCATTTTGTAATTAATAGAACTTTACGTTCTAGAATCAGACTGACAGCTACCTGACCTCCTCTGCTTCAACTACCTCACCTAAAAAGTGCAATAAAATAGTAACTAGCTCACAGAATTCTTGGGAAGAGTAAATTACCTCAAGTACTTGGTAAGCACTAATTTAAATATTATTTTTGTTATCATCTTATCGTCTTTTTGTTATCTGTCTATTATCTGACAACAGTCATAGGTTCTGCTTCAAACTTCTTAGTGTTCCAAACTAATGTTGACTGACAGCTTCAGGGTGGGGGGAGGCAAGATTAGAGGGCTGGGACTTTTGATCCACCTCCTAACCTCCACTCCAGGGAGGGGAGAAGAGCTGAAACGTTATGCTGATTATCAATCACCAATGGTTTAATCAATTATGTCTATGTAATAAAGCCTCCATAAAAACCCATAAAAAGGGTTTGGAGAGCTTCAGAACAGCGGAACACATGGAGGTCCCTGGAGGGTAGTGCGCTTGGGGAGAGCATGGAAGCTCTGCTCCCCTGCCCCATACCTCATCCTATGTATCTCTTCATCTGTAACCTTTTAATATTCTTTATAATAAACTGGTAAATATAAGTAAGTGTTTCCCTGAGTTCTGTAAGCCACTCTAGCAAATTATTAAATAAGAAAAGAGGGTTGTGAGAATCTGGATCTATAGCTGGTCAGTTAGCAGTTCCAAATGCCTGGACATGTGACCCGTGTCTGAAGTGGGGGAAGGAGCAGTCCTGGAGACTGAGCCCTCTACCTGTGGGATCTGACTATCTCCAGGTAGCTCCAGGTAGATGGCATTGGAGTTAAATTAGATGACACCCAGCTGGTGTCCACTGTAGAACTGGTTGCTTAATTTATGGTTCGAAACCCCTGCCCCACCGAACACTTGTTCACAGAAGGCTTCTGTGTTAATGTTGTGCTGAGAGAACAGAAAAAAAAACATAGTTTGAATCTCTGTTTTGTCCACATGCAGACATGAAACCAAAACCATGATCCATTTAAAAAAAACACACAAAACTGATAAACTGGACTTAATCAAAATGTAAAACCTGCTCTGTGAAAGACTTCTGTTAAGAAAATCAAAAGACAAGCTACAAACTGGAGAAAATATTATCAAATTACATACACAACAAAAAAATTTTATTCAGAATATATAAAGTACCCTCAAGACTCCAACAGTAAAACAGCAAAAGACTTTAGAATAGACACTTCACCAAAGAGAATATATGTAAGGCAAATAAGTGCACAAAAAGATGCTCAGTATCATTAGTCAGTAGAGAAATGAATACTGAAATTATGACATGCCTAATAGTATAGCTAAAATAAAAAGAACGTAACACCCAATGCTGGTGAGAATGCAGAACAACTGGAGCTCTCATACGTTTCTGCAGAAATGCAAAATCATTCAACCGGTATGGAAAACAGTCTGGCCATTTCTTATAAAACTAACCAAGCACACACAATATGACACAGCAATCCCACTCCCAGGTATCTACCTTTCAGAAACTCAAACTTAAGTTCACATAAAAACTTACTCATAACTGAACAAAACTTGAAACAATCTACCACCTAAATGTCCGTAAATGGGTGAACAAATAAACCGTGGTACATTATGCAATGAAGTATCACTCAGCAATAAAAAGGAACAAACCACTAATATGTGAGACAACTGGAATGAACCTCAAAAGCATTTACGCTGAATGAAATAAGCCAATCTCAAAAGGTTATATAGCAATTCTACAGAATTCCCTGTATATGACATTCTCAAACAATATTAGAACAATGAAGAACAGATGGATGGTTGCCTGAGGCTGAGGTGTGGGGAAGGGAAAGAATGTGACTACAAACAGAGATAAGTGGTGGTGGGGGGGGACGACCAGGGAGTTTTGGGGTTAATGGAACCATATTAGTATATTTAGATTTTGGTAGTGGTTACATTGATTTATATATGAGCTAAAAATCACCTTAAAAAAGTACTTACTGTATGCTAATTGAAAAAATAAAATTTTAATGTGTCTTCAAAACATATTGTTTCTAAAACAGTTAAGAATACTATTAAAAGGTAAAATAGAAATAACAATTTTAAAAAGGCAAGGATAGAGTACGTTATGGGTGACTGCATGCCATTCGTTCATTGGAGTCTATTATGATTACATAAATATCTTCATTTCTTTATTTCCTTTCTGCCCCCATCTGCTTCCTATTGAGGTAAGGAGCTGTTGGGAAGCATTTAAACTAAAGTCTTGATCACTACCACAAGCAAGGTTTTAAAAATGTGGTAACGTTAATAAACAGAATCAAATGCCTTTGAACACTTTTATAATTTTGAGGTATTTTTAACACTCCTAACGACTTATACAAACACCACCTATAAAACTGGCTAAATTGAATTCCTGACAGCAAGCAGTATACATACAGGATATTTAGTAATGCATTTAGTTGAGCTTTAAAAATTTTAGCTGTTTCCAAAAAAGGCAATATACCATTTAGAATTTTAGTCAGTTCTATTTTGGGTTTTCACCAAGAAAGCAAAAATGATCTGTACTGCATTTTAATGCTATGAACTTATTTGCCCTTGCTGTTGCACTAAATGTACATAGTAACCAAAAGGTGTTACTTGACTTCCACAACATCCAAAGTGAATGGTGGGTCAAAAGTACTACTAAGGGTTGGGAGGTCAAGGGAGCAGACTGGCTGAAAACCCCAAACACAACTTGGGTTAAACCAGCTATGCCTAAAATACTTTAATCTGTTTTTTTCTGAATTTCAAAAGGTAAGAATCTGACCTTTGGATTTCTCAGGTCCTAGACAAAAGAAAGTGTGTCTCACAGTAAAGGTTTGACTGTCTTCCTAAGATATTGTTTAATCATCCAGGTATTTTCTATCCACTGCTACAGACTCAACATTCCTCCTAGATGACTTTTAATTTTAAAAATTATTTATTCTAGCTCATTTCTAAATCCAAAAAGGAAAAAAAGTCATATAAGTTAACAAGAAGAGTTCCCAAGAGTAGAATTTCTGAAAATAATTACAAATGTATTTCTTTAAAGTTTATCTAACAACATGGAGGGTAAATACATTCTATTTACCCTTGGGAATTACAGTTTTTTTGAACAGCCTAATGAATTATTAGATACATTTCTAGGCCACTGCTACATCATTTTCCCCCTTCTACCATCCTCCTCCACATGTTATTCTTCAAAGTCCATTCTGGACAAACTGGAGTCAAAATCATGAAAGAGTTATTACTTTTATTGTATTTTCAATCTAATTCTGGATTTTGGAGGCATGGTTTTGTTGGGAATCAGTGGCTACAGGTGGGAGATTATCCCAGCATGATAAAGTCTCTGGCAGCTGACAGGCATACCTCATAACAATCACATCAAGAAGTACAGAGTAGTTTTGAAAGTTAACCTATAGAGCCTTCAAGTATAACCTGAGCTAAATGCTCAAATTATATTATTTTCTTTCTCTTGGTTCCAAACATTATGTGGTATAAAACATACACACGGGTAATGAATATAACATTAAAAAGTTCCATTCTATTCCTGTAGAAGAGCACACATCACAAGTGACTATAAAGTTACCTATACAGAAGATAAAAGTGGCGTGTTCAAAAAAATATCCAAAATACATGTGAGCCCTGAGGAAAAAAAATAATTTCTGCCCATCAATTGTCTGAGACAATACAAATGTATTACTGTGAAACATTATTTTTTCGTATTTTTTCTTACAAGCTTACTTTTTTGTGAAATAATAATAATAATTCTTCAACCCATTACATAATGATAGTAATGAATAACCCATAGAATAAGACAAGAATCTGAGTCCATACTGGCATGAAGAAATCAATGAACAAATGGGGGAAAATGAAAAGCACTTCATTATAGAATTCCAATTAATATGTAAAAGGAGTGACTGAATCATAAAGTCACCTTGGGTGACCACCACAGTAATTCATGCAGGCAAAACTCACCAAGGTAGGCTAAAATTGGTGGGAAGAATAAAACAACAACAGGATATTTACATGGTTTCTAAGTATTTTTCCATGTGACACTTAATTACTAAAGAACAGTAATTTTACATTGAGAAAACTTGCCATACACCACCTTTACCAAATGATCAAAGTTATCAACAGTAATAAGAAAAACTGAGAAACTGACATTATGTGTCCCCCGCCAAAAGTATATACTGAGAACACAACATTACTTCTGTGATGCTCCTGCCAAAAATTCACAGGCTGAATCTAATTGTCAGGAAACATCCAACAAACTAAATTTGAGGGACAGTCTACGAAATAACTAGTATGTGCTCTTCAAAAGAGTTAGGGCTATGAAAAATAAACAATGATGAGAAACTGTTCCAAATTAAGCAAGAACAAAAAATTACAACAAAATTCAATGTGATTCTGGTTTAGATCCTGAACCCGGCGGGTGGAGGGGAGGGTGCATTAGTGATGTAATTTCAGTGATAACTGAATAGAGTCTGTAGATAACAGTATTGTATAAATGTTTAATTTTTTAAGTTTGAATAATTGTACTGTAGTTATGTAAGAGAATGCCCTGAATACAGTCAAGTATTTAAAGACTGGGGAAAAAAATTCCTGTACTCTGAGGTTGGGGGAGTTTCCTATATTTTTTCTAACTTTAAAGTTTTGGTCTCTGTATTTAGTTCTTCAATCTGCCCAGGATGAATTTTTGTGTCTGAGGTGCAATGGGGCTTTTATTATTATTATTATTATTATTATTATTATTATTATACTGTTACATGGATAAATAAAACATTCCAGTACCATTTGCTAAAGTATATTTCTTTTCCCCACTGGACCAAAGAAAAAAAGGGTCTTACATATTTAGTCCTATTTTAAAGAATATAAATTATTTTTGTTAGAGATATAAAAAACACATCTTACAGTGTAGTAAATTCCAAAATTCTTCTGATAAGTATCCAAAGAAGTTAGCAGTCATCATTCAAGTAGTAGTTGTAAGAATGTGACTTCCAGCCAGGCGTGGTGGCTCACCCCTGTAATCCCAGCACTTCGGGAGGCAGAGGCGGACGCATCATGAGGTCAGGAGATCGAAACCATCCTGGCAAACATGGTGAAACCCCGTCTCTACTAAAAATACAAAACTTGGCTGGGGGCATTGGCAGGCGCCTGTAACCCCAGCTGACTTGGGAGGCTGAGGCAGGAGAATAGCTTGAACCAGGGATTCGGAGGTTGCAGTGAGCTGAGATAGAACTACCACACTCCAGCCTGGCAACAGAGCAAGATTCCGTTTCAAAAAAAAAAAAAAAAAAGTGACTTCCTCAAGAAAGTCCTAAATATTCAATAATATTAGCAGGCAGCAATAAGTGATGCTATTCTAGAATTCATAGAGGCTTTGGTTAACACTAAGAAAATAACAATGTAAGTAATGTGAAAGCAAATGAATATTCTAATCCTCCTTACCAAATAAGTTTAAAGACTTGCCATGGCGGGGTGCAGTAGCTGACATCTGTAATCCCAGCACTTTGGGAAGCCAAGGTGGCCAGATCAACTGAGCTCAGGGGTTGGAGACCAGCCTGGCCAACAGGGAGAAACCCTGTCTCTACTAAAAATACAAAAATTAGCTAGGTATGGTGGTGGGCACCTATAATCCCAGCTACTCCGGAGGCTGAGGCAGGAGAATCACTTCAACCTGGGAGACGGAGACCACAGCAAGTCAAGATCACACCACTGCACTCCAGCCCGGGTGACAGTGCAAGACTCAGTCTCAAAAAAAAAAAAAAAAAAAAAAGAAAGCAAGAAAGAAAGAGAGACAGAGAGAGAGAAAGAAGAGAAGAGAAGAGAAAAAAGAGGCCGGGCGCGGTGGCTCAAGCCTGTAATCCCAGCACTTTGGGAGGCCGAGGCGGGTGGATCATGAGGTCAAGAGATCGAGACCATCCTGGTCAACATGGTGAAACCCCGTCTCTCCTAAAAATACAAAAAATTATCTGGGCATGGTGGTGCGTGCCTGTAATCCCAGCTACTCAGGAAGCTGAGGCAGGAGAATTGCCTGAACCCAGGAGGCGGAGGTTGCGGTGAGCCAAGATCGCGCCATTGCACTCCAGCCTGGGTAACAAGAGCGAAACTCCGTCTCAAAAAAAAAAAGAAAGAAAAAAGAAAGAAAAAGGCTGGGTGTGGTGGCTCATGCCTGGAATCCCAACACTTTGGGAGGCTGAGGCAGGTAGATCACTTGAGGTCAGGTATTTGAGACCAGCCTGGCCAACATGGTGAAACCTGGCTACTAAAATACAAAAATTAGCCAGGCATGGTGGCAGGAGCCTGTAATCCCTGCTACTTGGGAGGCTGAGGCAGGAAAACTGCTGGAACCTGGAACGCAGAGGTTGCAGTGAGCCAAGATCACACTACTGCGCTCCAGCCTGGGCAACAGTGAGACTCCCTCTCAAAATAAATAAATAAATAAAATTAGTAGACATTGCTGCAGTTCACAATGAGTCAGTATCCCCTTAAAAACAAGTTAAACAATTTTAGATTAAATATAGGATTCTAATTACTTGAATTCTGATTAAAATGTAATCATATCTACTTCTGTTTGTTTACAATTATTTGAACCAACTCATGATTTTGGAAACTCAACAACAAACTGTTCTATTTTAGACTTTATAATAAAGCAAGACAAATGAGTATTGTTTTGGTATGTCATCTACGGTTAAACCTATTTAACTTAATTTACTTTTAAAATACTGGCCAACTTTCCAGGCCCACTGCTTTCAAAATCCTCAAAGTTTAGCATGGCATTAGTCTGGGAAGAAGAAAAACAAATCAGAGAGGGAGAAATTGCCTATATACTGCCAGATCGGAGTGCTTAGAATGGTGCCTGGCAAATAGCAGACCCTCAAATATTAGCTGAATAAATATTTAATCTCCCTTCAAGGCAGAATCTGTTTCCTCTGCTCCATACTCTGTACTCAGTAGTTAATTACATGTTGAATAAATCTATAAGCAAGAATAAATTCCCATTTATTTAAAATGGTTAGAGAATGTAGTATTTCAATGAAATGAACATTCTGAGAGTTACCTCTTATGCAATTCTGTACATCAGGGGTCCTCAACCCCCAGGCTGCAGACTGGTACCAGTCTGGGGCCTGTTAGGAACCAGACCACACAAAAGGAAGTGAGGAGTGGGCAAGGCAAGCATTATCACCTGAGCTCTGCCTCCTGTCAGATCAGCAGCAGCATGAGACTCTCACAGGAACGCACACCCTATTGTGAGCTGTGTATACGAGTGGATCCAGTTTGTGGGCTCCTTATGAGAAATTAATTAATGCCTGCTGATGTTAGGTTGAAAAATTTCATCATGAAACATTCCCCCATCCATCCCAACCCCCACTAGCCTCTGTGGAAAAATTGTCTTCCATGAAACCCATCCCTGGTGTGGGACTGCTGCTGTAGATAGTTTATTTTCAAATAATTTACATTCAAAAATGACAAAAACTTATGCTAATATAAAGAAACAGTTTGGTATAATGGTTTACAGTATGATCTCTGGAGCCAGACTGACCAGGCTGGATTTCAAACCTCTACTAGTCATTAGCTATGTGACCTTGAGTGAATAATATTAGCTATTACTATTATTAGCAATAGCAGTAGATAAGAAGTATGCCTGCATTAGCACAGTCCCAGTATTCTTAAATATAGATCTGGAATACAGAGATTTTCAAATGAATATATGTTAGTTTCTTTGTGCTCTCCAGTGTTCAAGGGTGGTATACGCCCATGTATTTCTGTGCTGTCTGAAGTGCGTTCACTTCCCATACATCAACATCCTTTCTTCTCACTTGGGATACTACACTTCCCCCTCCACTTGACTGCTAACTTCAAACATCAGTAATAGCAACACAAGAGAGAAAGATGGTGGCAATGTGCAGTTAAGATGTGGAGCTTTACATAAGTAAAGGCAAATGATCTGTAGCCAAGATTTTGTCTTTAACTTCTGTAAACCTCAATTTTCAAAGGTAAAAACTAAAGGAGATGACATGCATCATTATTTCTCAACCCTTCTATACCTCAGGCTCTAATAAAATATTATCCATGATTATTTGGATATAGCTGATACTAACAATTTATGAAAAAGAAAGCAGAGATCCAGAATTAACATCTGAATGAAGTCTCTGGATGAAGTCCTCGGCTTTTTATGTAGTTGATATGGCATAAATCTTTTATGATAATTCTTTCATGAGGAACAAAATAAATCTCTAGGTAATCAATTTCCATTGCTTCCATCATCGTCGTCATCATCATCACACAGTAACTCTCAAATCTACACACCTATCATAACCTCACTCAAGATAAAAGATCCTTTTTCTAACTATAATTAGAGATCTCCATCAAAATGCCTCAAAGATACCTTGAGTTTCTCAAACGTATTCCTTCTGTTCCTGATCAAATTATTGCCACTACTTAGAAATCATTCCACACTTCTCGCCTATAGTCTGTCACATGATCAGTGAGTATCTGTCTCTTGCTCAAATCCATTCCCCTTTTCTTTGATTCCATTCCATTTTACTGAGACCCAGGCACCTTTGTTCCTGGATTGTTATAAAGCTGTCCTGCCTCTGGCCTCGTCCTTCTCCAAAATTCATTTTCCACCTTACCACCAGACTGGTATTTTTCAATGCAAATTCTGATGCTTCTTCCCTGTCTAAAATCACCTAATGGTTCCCCACTGCCAACAAGATTAACTTCAAAGTCTTTAGCATGATATATAAGGCTCTTCTAAGGCTGTAAAATATTAACTGTTAACAGCATAAGCTCTTAAATAACATTAAGCAAGGATTCAGACTACAGCTCCACTGCTTACTACCTGTATGACCTTAAGCAAACTAAATTCAGTTTCCTCTCTAGCAGTAAATGAGATAATACACTTAGAAAAGTGCTTGGCACAGAGTAAGCACTCAAACAATAGCTATTACCTTTGTAATCTTTCTGCCACTTTCTAGCTCCTACAACCTCTCCATTCTTTCTCATCCCACATATACACAGAACTGGAGCCTTATCACTCCATTAGATCTGAAAGAACCCTTGTCTTTCCTGTCACCATTCCACTTCATATACATGATTTGGCCATCTTTTATCTACTGTGATAAAACTGCATGCAGCAGCAAAATATCTTAAACTTTGAAAAGTATCAAAAGAAAAAGTCATATGGAGGTGGGGCGTGTGGCTCACGCCTGTAATCCAAGCACTTTGGAGGCCAAGGCGGGCGTATCACCTGAGGTCGAGAGTTCAAGACCAGCCTGACCAACATGGTGAAATCTCATCGTAAAAAAAAAAAAAAAAAAGAAAAGAAAAGAAAAGGTCATATGGAAAGGAAAACTCTAAGATCAAATTATACTAATAAAACTTCTTGATATATCATTTAGTACAGCAACCATTAGCAAATACCTTTGATAACTGGCTAGAACTATTTAGACCTATGGTTTAAGGCCTAAAATTAAGGCTCAATATTATGTGTGGGAAAATGGGAGAGCCTTAAATGGCTTAACTGCAAATTCTCCTCACTCTGCTCCCACAGGCAAAGTCCCCTAGCCAAACAATCTTTTATCACGGGGAGCAGACACAATTCCTTCTTATCCCTGAGAAGCAAGCTAAGCATGGTTCCCTGCCAATTATCAAACAATGAATGGATCACGTCCTGTAAACCAGGGATCACTCCACCTTCTTGATACTTACTAAAAACCCGCCTCCTATAGCCTGACTGTTCATTCTGTTCCCAAGCACAACTCCCAGGTGGGCCTGCATGGTGTGCTGCGTCTCCTCTCCTGTACAGTACCTGTGATTAATAAACTGTTGTCAATTTCATCTATCAAGTGTCAGATGTATTTGTTTTGTTTTGTTTTTTTGAGACAGAGTCTCACTCTGTCACCCAGGCTGGAGTGCAGTGGCATGATCTCAGCTCACTGCAACCTCTGCCTCCCGGGTTCAAGTGATTCTTCTGCCTCAGCCTCCCGAGTAGCTGTGACTACAGGCGTGCGCCACCATGCCTAGCGAATTTTTGCATTTTCAGTAGAAACGGGGTTTCACCATATTGGTCAGGCTAGTCTCGAACTCCTGACCTCATGATCCGCCTTCCTCAGCCTCCCAAAGTTCTGGGATTACAGGCATGAGCCACCACACCTGATCCAGTGTCAGGTTTTATATGTTCTGTCAACCCCACAATTCCAGGTCAAGAATCCCTCCCTCACCAATGGAGTGAAGAGAAGGCAATTAAAACAAGGTATCACTTACCAGTGAAGCTTGAATTTAAGATATGTAATTGGGGACATATCAAGGCACAAAGGAAGCAAAGAATTCAGATACTTAAAAATATGTTTTAAGCAAGCAAATGAGCTGACATATAGTCCAAACATTAGAAGGGCATGAGATTCTTCACAAATCGTATTATTTTTATTTCAGACATAAATTTACAAGTGTGGTTATCTAGGTTCCTATCAGCCAATGAATGTGAAGGAAGCAGAGAAGTAGCTGATATACGGGATCTGAGCCAGCCTGACAAAGGCTGCAGAAAACAAAGTTCTTTTATAAAAACAAAAAAATTACAAACTGAGCCCTGAAATTCAGGAGCCAGTCAAACTTCTTGAGTGCTCTAAACTTCTAAATAACTGAATTTTTACCGAAGAATGCACATTTACATCAATACACAAATACCTCAGATGAAAACAATGATCAGAACTTTGAGTTATGGGATAACAAACATTTTAAAACTTCCAATTTGGCCAGGTGCCATGGCTCACACCTGTAAAATCCCAACTCCTTGAGAGGCTGGGATGGGAGGATCACTTGAAGCTAGCTTGGTCAACACACTGAGACCATGTCTCTGCAAAAAATTTTTCTAAAAATTAGCCAAGCATGGTGGTGAGCACCTGTGGTCCCAGCAACTTGGGAGGCTGAGATGGGAGGATCATTCAAACCTGGGAGGTCAAGGATACAGTGAGCCATGACTGCACCACTACACACCAGCCTGGCTGACAGAGCAAGATCCTGTCTCATAAACAAAACAAAAAAAAAACCCCTCCTATTTATTGCAAATCTACTGAGACTTTGAAAGTGATCAAGTAACTGGGAAAGATTTTGTGGATATTGCTAGTGGAGTAAAAGAAAATGAATTAAAAGCTCTTACATCAATTTTAGGCAATCCCCCTTCACTCTACTCCTCAACCTGTAGAGAACTCCTTATTAGTATACAAATTGGAAGATAAAATTTATTAAATAGTGAGAAATGGTCTTTGATGGAGCACATTAGAAGACCTAAAATGGCCATCCTCAAAAATGAACACTTTCCCATTTGGTAGTTTGTGATTTCGTTCAACCTTCTTTGGAATCCCCACAAGACTCTGAAGAAAGTGAACAGAATTCAGTTCAGGTAAGAAAAAAAAAACAAAAACCCAGGATATTCATCTTTCAAAACCAGATGATGTTGATTCCACTATTTATTTATTGATTTTTGAGAGGGGGTCTTGCTCTGTTGCCCAGGCTGCAGTGTAGTGGCACCATTCCCTCTACTGCGACTTCTACCTCTCGGGCTCAAGTGATTCTCCTGCCTCAGACTCCCGAGTAGCTGGAATTACAATGAGAACCACCACAACCGGCTAATTTTTAAATTTTTGAGAGAGATGGTGTTTTACCATGTTGGCCAGGATGGTCCTGAACTCCTGACCTTAAGTGATCCACCAACCTCAGCCTCCCAAAGTGTTGGGATTACAGGCATGAGCCACTGTGCCCAGCCCGATTCCACTATTCTTAAAGAGAATTCCCCAGTCCCTTCCCCAGGAGAGGGAGGAAAGAATGCTACTCTTTTCTTCATCAAATAAAAGCACAGTTCATTTTGACAAACCCCACAGGAAACTGTCTTCTGCTTTCCACCAAGTACTACTTTCCTTTTGTCAAATGTCAGCAGATGTTATTTAAGATCAGAAGTGTCTCAGACTGCAGTGAAAAACCCCTTGTTCTGATGCTTGGACATTGCTTGCCATACATTCTTCTTGATGTGCTTCTGGAAAAGACAGAGATCTTGATACCCCCATATTGTATACAACATGCCTACATCTTGAATGTAAAAAGAAAAATCAGCTTCTCCACATTCTTTCCAGTACGATCAAGAGGCCAAATAAAGAGCCAAGGTAAATGATACTAACTGGTGTTATGGCATTCACACACCATGTTGGACCAACACGTGCAGAAGGCGAACATTTACCACAGAGGTAAGAAGAGGTGACTCACAAAGACCCAGAAAGGACACTACTGTGGCTAAATTCTTTCCTCAAGAAGTTCCTAACTCTCTGGTCCTCCTTAAATGGAAGGCATATTTGGTATGAAAAGCTGTGATCAAAAGCCTTGGTATCATTATGGGATACCTTGATGAACCAGGCAGATCTCAGCAGCTTTTTGAACTGCTGCTTCTGGCCTTGGGTGATACCTCAAAAAGAGTAGTGAGTGCAAAACATCTAGTACCTGTAATGGCGTATGATACTCGCAACATGGAATTTGGAAATGTACAATTTTACACCTACACTGCTAAATAAGACTGAAAAACTTACCAGGAAAAGAGAACAAAGGGAAGGAGAGCTGGGTGAACATAAGCTTCACATTTATCTTTCTGCCTTGTAATTGATTGTGTCACTCTGTGCATTAATGATACAGATTGGACCTTTCTCAAGTAAAGACAAGCTCCATGGGAAGTCCCACAGATAGAGGTGACCGGGTTCCTTCAGCCTATGCCACCTCTTCAAGATATGTTTATTCCTGGAAGTCACAGGCAATTGGTAGTGCGACTTCAGTTTTATAATTATCATCTAGAGCATGAGGGTATAACATGACAGTTTACTGTTGGTTATCAATAATTACAACAATTACAGAAATAGCTGGCAAAGTTAATGTTACTTCCCCTGCCTATGTCCATGGATTCTCCAGATTTTTCTAGTGCCTTTGCTGAACATTTGGCAACATGTTTTCAAACACTAAAGTAAAACTTGAGTGCTGAGATTTTAAAATTGTCTGAAGAAAATGATTTCTTAACAGAAAATGGGAGTCCTCACCAAAGCAGCTATAAAAATGGTAAACTGACAAAAATTAAAAAATTGTTTTAAATCTTAAGTGAAAAAATAAAGATGAAAGTATAAAAAGCAGACGTATGTGCATGGGAGCACATAGACATACATGTACACACATACACACCACCAAAAAAACAAAACAAAACAAAAAACCCCCAAATAGCCATCTGGAGCCACAAAATTTAGAGGCAAAGGACCCTGCACTCTCAAGCAGTCCAAAGGTATACTTACCATGGAAAATACCTATACTAAAAATGACTCACTGTTTAGCTTAAATTCAAATTTACTGAGGCATCGGGATTTCATCTACAGCCCCTATAATTTCCACATGCTGAACAGCATGCCACATAGCTATGGGCCACCATCATCAAGGAAGGAGATATTAAGGTAGGAATTTTTCAGATATAGATGGCTGTCAGACTCACTTGGAAAGCTCGAGAAAAATACAGCTTCCCACCCTCCATTCCAGACCCAGTGAATCTATCTCCAGAGAATGGGGATCTAGAAATCTGTATTTTAGAAAATCTCACCAGGTGATTCTGAAGGGTAACCAGATACTGCACCCATATCCTATAAGGGACCTCAGATGCAAAATTTGAGGTGTCTAGTCTTCTTGAGAAATGAATTATAGGTTTTACCTGATTCTCAAGAAAATGTAACATCAAAAAGGGTCACTGCTTTAGACAGGAGCTATTATGCACTTTTTCATTTCAACTAAAAGAATTATTTGAAGCTGTTTTCCACAACTCTCTAAAAAAAGACTACGCCTTCTTGATAGTTAGAGGTAAAACAGGAGGAAAAAAACCCCACTTTTTTGAACTTTATGACATTTAAATAGTTTATGACCAAGTGATCACTATCACGTGTCTGTGTTTAGGTGAATTTATTTTAATATGGGTAAACTTAAGAGTGGTAATTTGTTTTAATAAGTTTTCCTTAATTTTTTTTTCATTTATATTTATAATTTTGATTGGTAATTAAAAACAGGGCTCACAGCACTTAACCTAAAACTGGGTCATCTACGGAGTTCAACACTGATTCTTCTTTAAGTATGTTTTTACCATTTATTTAAAATTCGAAGAAACTCATGAATCCAAAGTAGGCACTATCATCAACTGAAAAAGAGTAAGTTACGTAAACTATTCTTTATCTTACATTTTCAATTTCCTTTTCCCCCTCTGAATCATTTCCCTGATGTACCCTAAAAAGTATCCTTAAAATGAAATAGCAGGAAAAAAATGAAGTAGTAATACATTTTTTTCTTTTGTTTCACTACCAAATTTTTTTTTTCTGAATAATTTGTACTTCCTATCTCCACTCATCTTTTAGTCAACATTTATTGAGCCCTTAATGCAGTGATACTGTGAGACTCACCTTAGTTGCACATTCAGATCACCTGGGAAGCTTTTTAAAAAACAAAAACCAACAACGACAACAACAACAAAAAAAACAAGGAATTATAGACACTTCAGACCTCATCCACAAGAGGAGCCTGTGCATTGATTTTGTTTATAAACTCTCCAGGTGATTCTAATGTGCAGCCATAGTTGAAAACCACTCATCTAATACATGCTAGGCACTCTACTGGAATTATGAAGATGATGAGACATACAGCCTGGCCCTGAAGAACACAGGAAATAAGGATGGCAGGTAAATCTATTAAAATTGGTAAATATTATAAGAAAGGTAACTACAAATTGCTTAGGGAGCAGAGATAGGTCAGGATACAAAAGAAGAGGAGAAAGTCCATGAGTCTGGTTATCCAAAGATGAGTAGTTTACAATGCAGACAAGGCCGTTTCTGGAAAAGGGAAAACACATACATAATTTTTATTACAGACCCCAGTTATCTGGCTTATGTCTCTCCACTCCTTGCTCCAAAGACTAGTAAAACGGTTCTCTTGAAGGCCACTAATCCTTAGTCCGCCACTTAGTCTTAACCGTACCCGTTTCCTATGTGGAAAATGAAGATAAGAACAAGGTTATTCTTACCATTAATAGAGAAAATACATGTTAAAGTGCCTGGGACAGAGTAGGTATAATTTGTTTCTCGTTCCTTTCTCTTAAATCCAAAGGTTTTTTTCAATCTCATAGGCCTTAGTCTCTGCAACACTTAAGCACTGCTCTTTCTTGAAACTCTCTTCATATTCTGTGACCTGAGCACCTACTCTGTGCTAGCTATCAATAGGTAACACTTTGACTTCAAGGGTTTCTCTTCACCTTATGTCTCTCTCTTCCTCTTAATTCCTCAATTCAAAGTATTAAGTATACGCTTTCTGCCCGCCCTTTCCTACATCTAAGCTTTTTGTCCTAAAGGGCTTATCCCATCTCGCTTTAAGCCACAGAGGATTCTCAAATCTCTAATAATCTCTGAAGCTGACCTCTTTTCCAAGCTCCGTATCTCTATCTCCGTATCTGCTAGGCGTTTTCACATAGACATTTACTAGCATCTCAAACTCGGTACAACCAAAACTAAATTCACCATTATTTCTCCCAGCTGTGTATCCTCTTTCCTGTGTTCTCTAGTTGTTACCAGTGGTATCAATTCCCAGTCATCCAGATTTTTATGTTTCTCTGACTCACACCTTTTCCCTATATTCATCTACCAAGTGTTGTTGATTCCAACTCTAAAATCTATTAGAAATCCTTTTTCCCCTCCAATTCTTGTGGGATGATTTTAAGCCAGGTCATATAGTCCATGTAAGCCAGGTTCTCAACTGTTCTTGCTAGCTCTAATCTATCTAGACCCAATGGGTCTCAACTAGGGGTGAATTTGTCCACCAGGAGGCATTTTGGATTGGTAAACCTGGGTGGTAGTAGTCACGTATTACATGGGCCAAGGATGTTGCTAAACACCCTACAATGCACAGAATATCCACCTGCTCCACAATATCTGGCCCAAACTATCAACAGTGCTAAGGTTGAAAAACTCTGACACTGAGCCGTTAAAAAGCAAGTTCACCTTTGCAACTCTTATTTTAAAAGTACCAAAGATAGACACCCAATTATTTAACTGTTTTGTTTTGTTTTGTTTTGTTTTTGAGACAGAGTTTTGCTTTTGTTGCCCAGGCTTGAGTGCAATGGTGCAATCTCAGCTCATCGTTAACCTCTGCCTCCCAGGTTCAAGTGATTCTCCTGCCTCAGCCTCCCAAGTAGCTGGCATTACAGGCATGTGCCATTACACCCAGCTAATTTTTTGTATTTTTAGTAGAGATGCGGTTTCTCCATGCTGGTCAGGTTGGTCTCAATCTCCCAATCTCAGGCGATCCTCCTGCCTCGGGCTCCCAGAGTGCTGGGATTACAGGTATAAGCCACAGCGCCCAGGTTAACGGAATTCTTTTTACACAAAACTCACTGCCTGCTCGTTCCCAGTTTCCTGTTGTTTTTCCCTATGTTGTGCTCTGTGGTATGAGTTTGACCCCAACTGATGTTTACCATGCCCCTAGGCAGAGGTAACTTTTCTGTCTTCTAAATTTTTAGACCTAATATAGTATGCATGTTATATATGTCCAATTCATCTGAATCTACAGTCGTGCATTGTATCTACCTTCCAGGTGATCACTATATTTTAGTGAATATAAAACTTAACCTGTGCTGTCATTACTGCTATTCACAAATATTCCAATTCTCCTCTTCTTCCCTGACCTTTCTGAACTTAGGTCTATGCATGTAACTTGCTTTAACTAATTGAAATCTGAGCAGAAATAACAAGAACTCCTTTAAGGGGACCATTAAAAACCAGTGTGCAATTCATTCCATTTCCTTCCCATCACTGCAGTGACTGAGAAAAAAGCTTAGATGGAAGCTCTCTAACTGACTGGAAGGTTGACTTCACTGAGCAGGGCTCTCTGCTGACCCATACTACACAAACATGGAATGAATGAGATGCAGTATAAAGTCCCTACAATCAACACTCTTGTGCTGAGATTTTAGGATGTTACTGAATTATTTCCTTGCCTATCCTGATTTACAACTAATATAAGATGCGTAACTTTATGTACCACTAAAAAAGGAAAAATGCTACCAATGAAATATCACAAGCCATTGATTGTACAATGCAGCCTGATTTCAGAAATCTTAAAACATAAAAAAGTATCAGTATGGAAATCAGTCAAATACAGTATATCTGGTAAATAAATGGAGGTAAATGGTTTTCAAAAGTCATTTTCAGTAGAAACACTGTGAATTAGAATGTATAAGTTCTCAGCCATTACATGCATAGTGAAACATGTAAATATGTCATAAGAGCAGGAATAAAACTATACTTAACTCTCAAAATAAAATTTATGAAATACTCCTCTTTTGACAACAGCCATGGGTATTTTTATGGAACTTGTTAGAAGAGTGGTTTTGAGAAGTCCATTTTCTTTGATATGCACGAATCTCTTAACAAATTATTGCTATAATCACTTTAACAAATTTTTGCTTCAGGTGACTGATTAGGCTTTTAGGTCACAGCATGGAACCACAGGTCAAGTTTTGCCATCATGCTTTTCCACCTTAAAAATTATTTTAGATTATCTGCTCTAAGTGTTTTCGTATCTGTGTTCTCACACTAACATGCACTATTCCATCTATCCAACTACTCTTATTTTACGCAAAATGGCTCCCAAATGCACTGAAAATTTACTACAAATTTACTTTAATGTGCAAAGTCTGAAAAACTCCACTAATGTTATAGTTGCTATCAAGTTCCTGTCTGCAACAAAAATTTTTCCATTTTATTGGTGAAATAACATAATTCATCTACAGAATGTAATTAGGAATGAATACTGTCCACATCAATAGCTTACTGCTTGAGTTTACTTTCTCGTTAATTAACAACTTTTTTTTTTTTTTTTAACTTTTTGGGACAGGGTCTTGTTCTATCACCCAGGCTGGAGTGCAGTGGTATGATCATGGCTCACTGCAACCTCCGCCTCCCCGGTCCGAGCCATTCTCCTGCCTCAGCCTCCCAAGTAGCTGGGATTACAGGTGTGTGACACCACACCCAGATAATTTTTTGTATTTTTAGTAAGAGACATGGTGTCACCATGTTGGGCAGGTTGGTCTCAAACTCCTGGCCTCAGGTGATCCACCTGCCTCAGCCTCCCAAAGTGCTGTGATTACAGGTGTAAGCCACAGTGCCCAGCCAATAAGAACGTTTCTAATTTTTCATTAAATATTATGAAATACAATGGCAGCTTATGTAGGTTTTACATACACAAAATTTCTGAAGCCACTGAGGGAGAAGTATATAAACTACAGACAGAGCCATCCTATTCATCACATGCAGAGTAATGACATGCTAAAGATGACGTATTTCTGCACTTAGGAATTACAATAGAAAAGGGAAAAGGGGTAAGCAAATAACTTTTATGCAAAATTGTATTTAATACTAATGATGTCTTGTAGAGTTCAGATGAGAGACTAAACTAGTTGTGTAATCTAGGCTAAATCTTGAGGAATGACTGACATTTTCATGTTTCAAAAAAGGGGACACACCTGGGAACAATGCCAACACTCAAAGTAGATGAAAAATCACTAGCAGAGAAAAATGACTACCATTTATTGTGTGCTTACTACATGCCAAGCCTATTTAGACTTATAACAACTTAATGAAGAAGGTACTTACTACCACATTCTAATTTCAGAGCAAACTGAGGCTGAGAAATTATATAATTTACCTGAGGTGCTAGAAATGGACCAGTGGCTGGGCATGGTGGCTCATGCCTATAATCCCGGCACTTTGGGAGGCCAAGGTGGGCAGATCACCTGAGTTCAGGAGTTCAGACCAGCCTGGGCAACCCTGTGAAACCCCATCTCTAGTAAAAACATAAAAAATTAGGCAGGCATGCAGGCATGTGCCTGTAGTCCCAGTTACTCAGGAGGCTAAGACAGGAGAATTGCTGGGGCCTGGGAGGCAGAGGTTAAAGTGAGCTGAGATCATGCTATTGCATTCCAGCCTTGGCGACACAGTGAGAATCTGTCTCAAAAAAATAAAAAGAAAGAAAGAAAAAGAAATGGACTAGTATGCAGATCTCTGAAGTCTAAATTCACAACATAATTAAGTAACAATATATACTGGAAATGTCAGAACTATTTAGGTTAAAATGGAATACCAGGCCATGAACCATTTCAAGAGCTGGGCTTCCTTGTAAAGGCAATGGAGGATCCAGGCACTAAAATTTTGACGGTAGAGAAATGACATAATAAAGCATGGCTTAGATACAGGAAACAGGAGGGATTAGTCTAGAAACTTTCTAGTAAAAGCCTAACAGTGGCAAATATAATGGAAGGGAAAGAACAGATATGAGACATTTTTCTTGACTTCTTAACTGTTGGCACAGAACAAGCATAATCAAGTTCCATTCTGTTTATACAGTGAAATTTTGTTACCAAATATTATTTAATAATCAGGTCAGTGCCAAGATAACAAACCAAGTATTAATATAAATGAGCTAACTTTTCAAGCAATAAATACGTTATTTGTATAATACACATTTTGATTATGGAAGTGACAAATTTTACCATCGATTGTAAGGTACAGGGACAAAAAAAGTTAGAATAACCCTGAAATTAAAAACCAAGATGACCGGAATAATGGGAATAGACATAAAGAAAAAAATGAGCAAGAGAAGACAGACTATACTCCCCTTTGTGTGAGGGGAAAGAAGGGCGCTTATAAATTTACTTTTAGGGAAGCTCCATTTGAACATACCTAATTAACCATCTACAGTGAACATGACTAACAGATAAAAATCTGACCAGTAATCAGGAAATAAGTTAGTGCTACAGCTAAGTACCTGGGAGACATCTGCAAAGACCTAAAAGTTGAAGCTACTGGATGAATTATTCTGATTACTGCGGTAAAGGGTTACAGGAAGAAAAAAAGATCCTTTCCCATCAGTAACTAAGTATTCCTTCTGGAACTTGAATTTCTCATCCAGAGAGAGGTTTCAGAATGGTTCTTTTCATTTGAGCCTTACAGCACAATTTCATATAAATTCAAATTCACAAAATTGTTTTACTGTACAAGACAGCTGACCCAGGAATGAAAATGATTTTGGCCTGCAGTTTTTTTATGTAAAAAAAAAGTCTATGGGACACACTATAGCAAGTTAAGAGCTTTAAAAAACTTCATTATGCTTCTTCAGCTAAATTGATTTCCCATTAACCCAGCGGCCAAAGGAGAAAAGGTTATTAAACTTCATGGTGGTACCTTCAAAAAGCAATTGCATATGATTTTAGAAAGTAAAGCTATTATCCTAGATTAATTTCTAAAATGCTTCCTACGAGTAGCATAAAACATTTAAATGTGTTAAGAGTAAACTTTATTCTAAAATGATCAAGACAAAAATTTAGAACCTAACACTATTTGGTACTTATAATTTTTACTTTAAAAAAAAAGGGCCAGGAATAATGGTTCATGCCTATAATCCCGGCACTTTAGGAGGCCCAAGTGGGAGGACAGCTTGAGCCAGCAGTTTGAGACTGGCCTGGACAACATAGTGAGACCTTGTCTCTGCAAAAAAAAAATTTAAAAATTAGCTGGGTGTAGTGGCATGCCTGCCTGTACTCCCCGCTACTCGTGGAGACTGAAGTGAGAGGACTGCCTGAGCCCAGGAGGCAGAGGTTGCAGTGAGCTGTGATCATTACTGCACTCCCACCTGGGTGACAGACTGAGAACCTGTCTAAAAAAAAAAAAACAAGTTAGAACCAATGTTTCTCCTTTTTCAAAATAAGCTGTCAACAAATTAAAAACGAAGAGACAAAACCAGAAGAGGTTCTTACCAATTCTGTTTAAGAGAGCATATTGTCACAAGAATATCAACCTTGGACTAAGACAAAACTTTAAATACCACCTTCATCTTGGGCAGGCACTGTACTTAAGTAAACTAAAAGCTTCTGAACGTCACTCTACTCATCTGTGAAATGGTAGTAGAACAACTACCTCTTACAACAAATTAAGTAGGCCAGGCGCAGTGGCTCAAGCCTGTAATCCTAGCACTTTGGGAGGCCGAGGCGGGTGGATCACGAGGTCAAGAGATCGAGACCATCCTGGTCAACATGGTGAAACCCCGTCTCTACTAAAAATACAAAAAATTAGCTGGGCATGGTGGCGTGTGCCTGTAATCCCAACTACTCAGGAGGCTGAGGCAGGAGAATTGCCTGAACCCGGGAGGCGGAGATTGTGGTGAGCCGAGATGGCGCCATTGCACTCCAGCCTGGGTAACAAGAGCAAAACTCCTCTCAAAACAAAAAACAAAAAACAAATTAAGTAATGAATGTATCCAACGGAGCCAAGCATATATAAAGTATGGTACTAGATACATCTTAACAGCTTCCCTTCCTTAGATTTGCAATCTAGAATGGAAATTTCAAAAACTTAAAACTTACTATTTTTTTAGAGATGAGGTCTTACTATGTTGCCCAGGCTGGTCTACAACTCCTAGGCTCAAGCGATTCTCCACACTTGGCATCCAGAGTAGCTGGCATTACAGGTGCAAACCATTGTGCCCAGCTTGAGAGCTTATTTTTGAAAATTACCAAAAAGACGGTAGAAAGAGAAATATTAATATATCACTTTTAAGTCCTCTTTGCTTCTGATCCCATACTGGACACATCCTCCACCCCAAAATGAAAAAAAAATCTTGCGATATCTAAAGTGACAAGAACATTAAAATTTCACTTAACTGATTACTTGCATTTAAAACAAAAGTTTTGTCAGTTTTTTAATTAGAAAATATAGTGATGAAATTTATATGTATAATATCTACAGAATATTCTTACAAAACACCAAAAATCAAATTAGAATTTTCACTAATTTATCCATAAAACATTCTGCTACTAGGCGGCACAAGCTTTAAAACACACAACCTCGGCCGGGCGCAGCGGCTCAAGCCTGTAATCCCAGCACTTTGGGAGGCCGAGGCGGGTGGATCACGAGGTCGAGAGATCGAGACCATCCTGGTCAACATGGTGAAACCCCGTCTCTACTAAAAATACAAAAAATTAGCTGGGCATGGTGGCGCGTGCCTGTAATCCGAGCTACTCAGGAAGCTGAGGCAGGAGAATTGCCTGAACCCAGGAGGCGGAGGTTGCGGTGAGCCGAGATCGCGCCATTGCACTCCAGCCTGGGTAACAAGAGCGAAACTCCGTCTCAAAAAAAAAAAAAAAAAAAAAAAAAACACACAACCTCCTCACTCCTCTTCATGAAGCTTAGCTCCCTGAGACTGCTGGATAATAAGGAATCTTGTAATCCCATTTTAAAAAAACTTTTTTATTTTAGGCCTTTACAACACATGGCAGGTTTATATTAACTCCCACAGAGTATTCTCTCTTCAGTTAAATTTCTAGCCACTTGAGCAACTACTAATCACGACTTTAGAATGGTAAAATAAAAACACGACAATGTCTTTTTAAACTTTTTAGCACAACTCAATTTTAAATATGTGTTTGTGCACTCCAGTGCATTTTCAGTCACCTACTTTGGGTTATTTACCAAGATTGTAGATGTGAATACTACACAGCAACTTTTCTGGACACAGGGATCTGCCTACTGGGTCTGTGGGTTATGGAGACGTTGCTCGCCCCCATTTTGTTGTTGTATTATCACTTTCACCAAAGAGCACCAGAGGAAAAACGATTTCCAAAAATAACGATGAGATTGACTTCTGCCCATTCACATCGGGAATGGGACAGAATCTTCTATTTCGGTGCAAGAATACAGTATATAAAAACATCTAAAGCAAGAGGGTCCAAACTGAAAATACCCTCAAGCTTACATGAGGATCTGTTTACCACCACAACGTACCTAAAGGTATCTGTATTTTCCTGCACTGGCTATACTGCTTTGGAACTTAAAAATGAAGGACTCTTTAACGGAGAGTGGGCATTTCCAACCCTGCAAGTAACTCATTGGTGTGTCTGTCAGTTACTTCTAAGTTTAAGAAACCTCAGGTTCCTTTCCGAGAAACTGTCAAAATTAGCAGGGTTCTCCCCCACTCCACTACCCTCGGGAATGGGACGTTCGCAAAAGGCAAAGGAAAGGAGAGTGTAAAAGAGCAGCAGTTCAATGAATTATTCGATTTCTCATTTTAAATATCTGAAAACTTATGTCGTACACCTGGTTCCATTGCTGTCACAGCATCTAACATACGGTAAAAGGAGTTGCACAATTCCCCTCTTCGGAAGAAGTCCTAGCAGGAAGGTGAAGTGCCACCAAATCGACCACCGGCGGGACTGCTGCCAACGTGGGCAGAAAACAACTATGGGGAGGGGGTCGTCTTTTTGTGAGCAACTCCGCTGCCTCCTGAGGAACATGGGAGATGCAAACCCTAAAGCTAGAGCCACGGAGTGAGAGGGAGGGCGGGCGGGAGGCAGGCCTCCATGGGGAAAGGAAAAAAAAAAAAAAAAAAAAAGGATAAAACGAAGATAATCAGAAAAGGAAGCATTCTGCTTTGGGGAGGGGGAAGTAGAAGGGAGAACTGAAGGTCTGCTTCCTAAGCGATTTTTCCCTTCCCCTCACCCGCCGCTACACTCACAGGCCAGGCCGCCGCTTTGGACACTGCCCTCGGGCCGCTCCCAGGCCGGCACGCAGACCCCCCTGAGCCCCCAGCTCCCGGCGCAGGTCTCGCGGCCGGGGAACAGGAGAGGGTCCCGAGCGGCCGCCGCCCTCCCCCGGCCCGCGCCTCCGCCCCCGCCCGCCGCCGCCGGGCTCCCGCTTCCTATTTTCGGAGCACACACCCTACAAGGAGCGGAGTGAGCAGGCCTGGCTGAGACCTGCCCCCGCGCGGGGCCTCGGGTGACGGACGGGGGCAGGCACTGGGCGCAGCGAGGACGGGGGGAGGAAGGGCAGCCGAGGGCACCGCCCGCTGCGGGCCAATGCTTCCCCCGCGACTGGACTCCGGGCCCACACGCCAGGGCTGAGCCGGCTCCTGACGGCCCGCGCCGCCGCCCCCGCGGCTCTTACCTTCTCTTCATCAGACAACTGCTCCTCCAGATCCGCCATCTTCCTTCTAGCGACAAACCGCGGCGGCGGCGGCGGCGGCAGCCACCTGACTTCCCCTTTTCCGTGCGGTCCTCCGCGCCGCGCGCCCCCGCTAAGGGAGGGGCCCGCCGCTCAGGCCGCCGCGCACGCGCCCCGGGAGCCCCGCCTCCCTCGATCGGCCCTCAGAGCCTGAGCGAGGCTGTGCGCATGCGCGGGCGCGTGGTATCCGGGAGGGGGACGGTGTCTCCCAGGGCCACCTGCTGCGGGCTTGCTAGCGTTCTCTCCCCACCAGTGACCATATGGGCTCAGTCTGTCTGCGGTGAGTACATTCTGAGCCCTTCGTTATGTTTCCATTAAGTCCTGAACTCTGCTAGCTAAAATGTGAAAAGGTACAATAGAAGCTTTTTAAACATTGGTTTTTCATGTATTAGAAAAAATAGTCGGCTTTCATTAAAATACACACAGCCAACCCGCTCCATAATTAAAAGATTGCCCTTGATATATTTCTTATTTATCCAACAAATGTTTTTTGGTCCTTTAACGGGGTGCGGGGCACTGTGTTAGTCCCTCGAGTGACAGTGTTTAGGGGGAAAAAGCAAGCTAGACATGCATATTCATAGCAGCACAATTCGCAGTTGCAGAGATGGAACCAACCTAAGTGTCTATCAACCAACGAGTAGATAGAGAAAATGTGGTATATATGCACCATGGAATACTACTCAGCCATAAAAAAGAACGAAATAATATCTTTTGCAGCAACTTGAAAGGAGCTGGAAGCCATTATTCTAAGTGAAGTAACTCAGTAATGGGAAACCAAATATCCTGTGTTTTCACTTATAAGTGGGAGCTAAGCTCTGCGGGTGCAAAGGCATAAAATAGACTCTGGGGACTGGGGAGGGGATAAATGACTACATACCGGGTACAGGGTACACTGCTCAGGTGATGGCTGCGCTGAAGTCTCAGAAATCACCACTAAAGGACTTATCCATGTAACCAAAAATCCACCTGTACTCCAAAACTATTTAAATAAGAAAAACTTCTGTTCTCAGGAAGCTCACCTACTACTCATTAAACAAACATAGGTTGAACAGTTGGGGCCAGGTATGGTGACTCAGGCCTGTAATCCCAACACTCTGGGGGGCCTCGGTGGAAGGATCACCTGAAGTCAGGAGTTCGGGACCAGACTGGCCAACGTGGAGAACGTTCTCTCTACTAAAGATACAAAAATTAGCCGGGTCATGGCGGCACATGCCAGTAGTACCAGCTACTTGGGAGGCTGATGCAAGAGAATCGCTTGAACCTGGGAGCCGAGATCGAGTCATTGCACTCCAGCCTAGGCGACAGAGCGAGACTCTGTCTCAAAAATAAACAAACAAAAACAAAAGCCAAACAACAAAATAGTTGGGGAAGGCACTGGACTATTACAGGGGAATACAAAGTCATGTTAGACATGGATCCTACCCTCTTGAATAATGTTGCCATATTAAATATAGGACACTTACTCAAATGTGAATTGCAGATAAGCAATTTTTTTTTTCTTTTTGAGACAGAATCTCTCTTCGTCACCTAGGCTGGAGTACAGTGGTTAGACCTCTGCCTCTCAGGTTCAAGCAGTTCTGCAACCTCTGCCTCCCAGGTTCAAGCAATTCTGCAACTTCTGCCTTCCAGGTTCAAGCAATTATCTGCCCCAGCCTCCTGAGTAGCTGAGATTACAGGCACCCGACACAATGCCCAGTTAATTTTTTTTATTTTTTGTATTTTTAGTAGAGGTGGGGTTTTACCATCTTGGCTAGGTTGGTCTTGAACTCCTGATCTCGTGATCCATCCACCTCGGCCTCCCAAAGTGCTGGAATTACAGATGTGAGTTACCGCGCCTGGCCAGCAATCTTTTAAAAAGTATGTCCCATGAAGCACTGGAGACATACTTAAACTAAAAAACTACTCATTGTTTTCAAATTTTACCGGACATTGTTTACTTTTATTTGCTAAATCTAACAACCCTGATTTTGAAGCTTGAAGTTCACAAGAGATTAAACATGTAATCAAACCTGCGTATATATGCATCAGTTTGGAATCTTGTTGAAACAAAGTTGCTAATTCCGTAGTTCTGAAATGAGTCTGGAGAATCTGGATTTCTAACAGGCTCCCAGCTGATGCCAGTGTTCCTGATCTGGAGACCACATTTTAAGGGGTAGGGCCTTAGAGCAGGCATCCCCAAACTACGGCCCGGCCACATGCAGCCCCCTGAGGCCATTTATCCGGCCCCCCGCCGCACTTCAGGAAGGGGTACCTCTTTCACTGGTGGTCAGTGAGAGGAGCACAGTATGTGGCGGCCCTCCAACGGTCTGAGGGACAGTGAACTGGCCCCCTGTGTAAAAAGTTTGGGGACGCCTGCCTTAGGGTTTATGGTAGGAGTTAAGACTCTGTGAGGAGCTGTTGAAAACTTTTGAACAGTAACATGACATGATCAGAAATATGTGCAGCAAGATGAATCTGACAGCTGCACATAAATGAAATGTGAGAGTATCAAATAAATGTTCAGATGCAAAACCCTATTATTAAATAATTTACTGGGTGTTCATAATGTGCAAATCATTGTTTTTTTGTGAATGGACAGCAAACAGAAGCTTTGCTATTGAAAAACCGATGGTTCATGTGGGGAGAGAACAGGAAGGAGAAGCATGCTGACACATGCAGGAAAAAGCAGGTGTCCTTTCGAGGATAAATGCTGTGAAGAAGAGCAAGAGAATAAACCACACAGTTTAACCAAGGGTAACACTGGATGAAAATTAACATGTTTACTCTTACAGATTAAATCTTTGCTTCATGGATTTCTCATCACAACCTCATAAAGTGAGGTGCTTATCAGTATCATTATACCCATTTTACAGAAGAAAAATGAGACGAAATGATTTAAGATCACATAGATCCCAGTACTTTGGGAGACCGAGTTATAGGCAGATCACCTGAGGTCACTGGAGTTCGAGACCAGTCTGGCCAACATGACGACACCCTGTCTTTACTAAAAATATAAAAATTAGGTGGGCATGGTGGCTCACGCCTGTAATTCCGGCTACTTGGGAGGCTAAGGAGAGTCACTTGAACCCAGGAGGTGGAGGTTGCCTGGGCAACAAGAGTGAAAAAAGAAAAAAAAAAAAAAAAGAAAAAGAAAAGAAAAAGAAAAGAAAAAATTGCATAGTTCCTAAGTGACCGAGCTGGGATTGGAATCTAGGCATCTTATTTTCTTTCATGTTCTTTCCAGTGCAAGATTTTTCTTTCTTCCTTTTCAGCCTAGGCACTCTCCACCAAATAAAACTTAATGATGGCAATTACTATCCCATCCTGTAAATTCAATTCACCACCCTGTGCTGCATCAGCAGTACTTCTGGTTTTTTTTTTTTTTTTCCTGTTTACTCAGCAACACCTATATTAGTACTTTGTATGCAGAGGATACTCAGCAAATATTATTGTTTGATTAATTTGCTGCTCTCTTCCTCTAGAAACCTCATCCAAATCTGGTAATGTTTTGCAATAATTTGAGTCAGAGTGTGTTTATAATTGTAATCTTAGTGATACAGTACACGTGGTTTCCTATAATGACAAAACCCACAATTATATATAATTTCTGACAATCTTTTCAGTAATCTCCCAATAACACCCTCTTGGTACAATTAAAAGAAATTCTAAAATTCATGTAACCTATGTATTCTAGAAAGAATTTAAGGTGTCACACAAATAGGTAAACTGTGGAATGATTGTTACATGACTGCAAGGAGAAATGTACTGGTATTCTTGATCATCAGTTATTTTATGAGGAGGAGAAAATAAAATATCCTATACACGATTTTGCCTACTAAGAATTTCTACCCTTTGCTTAATTAATTTCCAAACTTACCTCTCTTCTACTTGTTTGTGGTCTGATCTTGATCTTTCCAATTAATATCACCAGAATTTTTCTTTTATAGCGTATTTAAGTTACATGTATACTTTTACATCTGTTTTCCTATGGATGTACTCAAATTACTCAACCACATTTTGAACTTGTCAAGACCAGAGGATAACCAATTTTATAGAAACATAATCTCAGGGTCCATCTACTACAAACCTCTCACTTTACAGATAAGTTGAGCCTTAGATAAATAAATGACATCATATTAAAAATTGCACATCTAGCTAATATTGTTTTAGAATCCAAGTATACTCATGGTCAGACTCATGTTCTTTCATGTACATATTCATACGAAATAATGTAAAATAAGGTGATAAATAGTATTACTGAATACTATTACTGAATAGTATTACTGTTACTAAATGATTGTACCAGATATAGACTTCTATAATACCATCTCTGCACCAGAAAACTAACATCTGCAGCTTAAAAGTTTGATTTACCATGCTGGGCGCGGTGGCTCAAGCCTGTAATCCCAGCACTTTGGGAGGCTGAGGCGGGTGGATCACGAGGTCAAGAGATCGAGACCATCCTGGTCAACATGGTGAAACCCCGTCTCTACTAAAAATACAAAAAATTAGCTGGGCATGGTGGCGCGTGCCTGTAATCCCAGCTACTCAGGAGGCTGAGGCAGGAGAATTGCCTGAACCCGGGAGGCGGAGGTTGCGGTGAGCCGAGATCACGCCGTTGCACTCCAGCCTGGGCAACAAGAGCGAAACTCCGTCTCAAAAAAAAAAAAAAAAAAAAAAAAAAAAAAAGTTCGATTTACTTCACTTCTGAGAAAAACTGTCCATGTTAGACAACTAACATTTGGTTGTTTGTTACTCTCATGGTCAATTAACACAACTGGTCTCAAGTAAAGTCCTTTATGGCTGTGGAAAGTGTAAAAAATTCGCATATATTTTAAAAGTAATTGTCTTTCTAAACAAATAATTCCCTGAGTTGTTATTTGTAGTTGAATGTATCCTACCTGTGGTCCATTTCCTCAGCTAGTTTTGAGAAGGTATACCCAAGTGGTGCCTCAGGGAAAGCCTGACATGAATCATTCCAGAGCTACTCAGTAATTACTGAAGACACTTCTTTTTCTTTTCTTTTTTTTTTTTCTGAGATGGAGTCTCACTCTGTAGCCAGACTGGAGTTCAGTGGCACAATCTCGGCTCACTGCAACCTCTGCTTCGAGGGTTCAAGCGATTCTCCTACCTCAGCCTACTGAGTGGCTGATATTACAGGCGCATGCCATCAGGCCCAGCTAATTTTTGTATTTTTAGTAGAGATGAGTTTTCACCATGTTGGCCAGGATGGTCTCCATCTCCTGCCTTGTGATCTGCCTTCTTGGTCTCCCAAAGTGCTGGGATTACAGGCGTGAGCCACTGCGCCTGGCCTACACTTCTTTTTCAACTCTTTCTCCCTCCCAAATATGCTATCCTTCCTAATTTCCTTGCTACCAGCCTCACCAGACCTACCTCTGCCCCTGCCCCTGAATGCATGTCACTGAAACACACCAAGTTGCTTATATTTCATACTCTCTCAGGCTTCTGTCAAAGCTCTTTCTGGAATGTTCTTTGCCACCTATCCTTTAAAATTCTGTTAGCTGGGCATGGTGGCGTGTGCCTGTAATCCCAGCTACTCAGGAGGCTGCGGCAGGAGAATTGCCTGAACCCAGGAGACGAAGGTTGCAGTGAGCTGAGATGGCGCCATTGCACTCCAGCCTGGGTAACAAGAGCAAAACTCTGTCTTAAAAAAAAAAAAAAAAAAAAAAAAAAAAAAAAAAAAAAAAATTCTGTTCTGTTATCTGTTTTCTTTGAAATTCTCATTGAATCTTCTAGCTAAGCTAATGATTTCTTCTAGATTACCACAGAAACTTTTCCATTGCTTTTTGCTGTGTATCCTAGTGATGAGGTACACAGATTTTATAATCACTAAATGCCGGATTCTGATCTTCGTTCCAGCTCTGGTTAACACTAAGCAACTTACTCTGCAGGCCCCCATTTCTTCATCTATACACTGGGGATAATAATAGTACCACCTTTATAGGGCTGCCATGAGGATTTAATGAGACAATGCAGGCAAAATGCTTAGCACCCAGTGTAGGCCTTCGTAAAGGTCTCAATAAATATTAGCTATTATCATCGTATTATAATACCAATTTGGTCTTTGAGGACATGGCCTATGTCTTAATTAGCTGTCTGGAACATACAATGTCTGGCAAATAAATACTTTATAGAGCTTTGTTGGAATGCATATCGATTAAATGATACTTTTATTTTGTATGCCTAAATGAGAGCTGAAAAGTTGATTTAGCAACACATATGGGGTTTAGAGATGGTTCTAAAATATGGACTGGGGACTCCAGAACTGAAAAGTGAAGAATTTTTCCTAAAAACCTCAAAATCATACAAATATCTCCAACTCTTTACTACTCCATATTCAGTCACCACTTAAATATCTCCCTAGTTGATTTCTTACTCTTTAATTCTCCTGTCACTATAAGTTCAAGCCTTTAGTATATCTTCATACCATGTCCCAAATAAAGTACAGGGGACAGGGAGTATTCTTCAAAGTAATACGTAGGGTTAAACAACGAAATACTAAAGTTTCTATTTTTTTTTGTTTGTTTGTTTTTGGAGACAGGTCTTGCTCTGTCACCCAAGCTGGAGTGCAGCGGCATGATCATAACTCATCGTAGCCCCATCTCCTGGGGTCAAGTGATCCTCCGCCTCAGTAGATCCAGCCACCTGGGTAGTTGGGACTTTAGGCATGCAATACCATGTCTGGCAAGTTTTTAACATGTTTAGCAGAGAGGGGGTTTTGCTATGTTGCCTAGGCTAGTCTTGAATTCCTGAACTCAAGTGATCCTTCCTGCCTCAGCTTCCCAAAGTGCTGGGATTACAGGCATGAACCCCCATGCCGGGCCTCCATTTTCATTTACTTATTTGAATTATTGTTATACAACCTTTCAGGCATACAAAAAACCATGGTTTATCCCTTCCAGATCCCATTCTGTTTTCTTCCTGCAGGTAACCACTAACTTGAATCCCATGTTTGTCATTTCCATGTATGTTGCTTCTTTTTCAACACAGAAACACTCCTTTTAATCTACCTAATGTGGCACCCAACTTTAACAATATTTATAAAATGAATTAGGATTTTTTGCATATTTTTGTGAATAACATGGATAGAGAGCATTAGACTAATTACTGTCTTTTTAAAAATCTCCCTATATGGCAGTGTAAATTATGGGGCATAAGTGGAAAGATAAGTTGGACTCTTGACCTGGAAACATGAAGCAACACAATCCATAGATTTGCTGGTAGGGAAGGAAAAGACAGATCCAGTATCTTTGATTTTTTTGCCTTTAATGTGTGACAATACTTTGAACATTTACTTGGACTTAGTAATAGAATAGCAGTGTAGCAGAAAATGAAGTTTGTGGTTTATCTTTCCCCAAGCCACACCAACTTCCAATAAAATTATATTTCTCTAACTCAGGTCTAGTGCAAGGAATTGCAGGAGTACCCACTCAAATGCCTTCTTTTTGGCTCATTGGGGTTGCCACAGTAATTCATTTGCATTCAAAATTGCTCACACTGCTGTCCTCTTCTCTCCTTTGACATTGGCCTTTATCATCTCTGAGGTTTCTTTCATCAGACTTCTCCCATTGTAACAGCTCTGGAATCTGTCCTGACGCTCCTCTCCTGGGACATAGGGCTCTGTACTCATGTCACATCCTCTCCTCTTTGTAGCCTTAGCTGCTTCTATTGCAGGTAGGCTCTGGCCAACCCCAGCAGTTGTCTCCGGCTGTGTTGTAGGGTGCCCAGGTTTTTATGGTCGCTTCTGATGGATGGAGCTGCAGCAGACACCGTAAGTGCTTTGACCAGATCCGCTGGGATCACTTCCACTATTTCTGTACTTCAGTGCTTTTTTTCTCTCCCCTACACAGTACCTGTATTTATTCTTTGGAGAACTGCTCTTGTGCGACTGGGGCTACTTTGCCAGTAAGCACAGAGCTGGGAGTTTAGGTCCCCTGGGGCAGCTGTTAACCAATGACTGCCAGATGATGAGTAACAACCCAGCTCCTTTGTCTCAGGTCAGGAAAACTCTGAGGTGTAATTTACATTCCAGATCCCCCTGAGGTTTCAGAAAGCCCATCTCAACTTTGCCTATTCCCTCTTTCCTGGAAAATAATTTTTAAACCATCAGAAAAATTCTCAGATTCTGTTGTCGGCAAAGCCTTAGTCCTATCCTCTTGCTTTCCTTCTGGATAGCATGAGCTTCACCACTCACTCCACCTTCTCCACCAACTACTGGTCCCTGGGCTCCATCCAGGCGCCCAGCTACAGTGCCTGGCCAGTCAGTAGTGCAGCCAGCGTCTATGCAGGTGCCTGGGGCTCTGGTTCCCATATCTTCATGTCTTGCTCCACCAGCTTCTGGGGTGGCATGGGGCTCAGGGACCTGGCCACAAAGATGGCTGGGGGTCTGGCAGGAATGGGAGGCATTCAGAATGATAAGGAGACCATGCAAAGCCTGAATGACCATTTGGCCTCCTACCTGGATAGAGTGGAAAGCCTGGAGACTGAGAACCAGAAGCTGGAGAGCAAAATCTGGGAGCACCTGGAGTAGAAGGGACCCTAAGTTAGAGACTGGAGCCATTACTTCAAGACCATTGAGGACCTGAGGGCTCAAATCTTTGCAAATACTGTGGACAATGCTCACATCGTTCTGCAGATCGACAGTGCCCATCTTGCTGATGATGACTTTAGAGTCAAGTATGAGACAGAGCTGGCCACGTGCCAGTCTGTGGAGAGTGACATCCGTGGGCTCCGCAAGGTCATTGAGGACACCAGTGTCACTCGGCTGCAGCTGAAGACAGAGATTGAGACTTTCAAGGAGGAGCTGCTCTTGATGAAGAAGAACCATGAAGAGGAAGTAAAAGGCCTACAAGCCCAGATTGCCAGCTCTGGGTTGACTGTGGAGGTGGATGCCTCCAAATCCTAGCCAAGATCATGGCAGACATCTGGGCCCAATATGACAAGCTGGCTCTGGAAAACCGAGAAGAACTGGACAAATACTGGTCTCAGTAGACTGAGGAGAGCACCACAGTGGTCACCACACAGTCCTATGAGGTTGGAACTGCTGAGGTGATGCTCACAGAGCTGAGATGTACAGTCCAGTCCTTGGAGATCGACCTGGACTCTATGAAAAATCTGAAGGGCAGCTTGGAGAACAGCCTGAGGTGGATGGAGGCCTCCTGTGCCCTGCAAATGGAGCAGCTCAGTGGGATCCTGCTGCACCTAGAGTCAGAGCTGGCACAGACTCGGGCAGAGGGACAGAACCGGGCCCAGAAGTACAAGGCCTTGCTGAACATCAAGGTCAAGCTGGAGGCTGAGATCACCATCTACCACCGCCTGCTGGAAGATGGCGAAGACTTCAATCTTGTGATGCCCTGGACAGCACTAACTCCATGCAAACCATCCAAACGACCACCACCCACTGGAGAGTGGATTGCAAAGTGGTATCTGAGACCAATGACACCAAAGTTCTGAGACATTAATCCAGCAGGAGCGGGGGACCCTTTGGGAAGCAGGAGGCCAATGAAAAGTTCAGAGGTCAAAAAAAAAATTCTCAGATTAGCAATATGGGAACAGCAATAGAAGATAAGACATGATATACGCATGAGGCCACTTTGGGCTCCAGACTGGAGGTGGGAGGCTGTTGTTAGCCTTGGAGCTAGGTCATCAGGGCTGGCCTGTCTTTGAGGATAGGCTCCAAAATACTGACTTTGAAGGGTAATAATCTACTCTTGCTTCACTTAGATTAGCCCTGGGAATAGAGTAGTGATAATTTTTCAGGTGACTTTAAATGGGGAGAGGAATGCCAGGAACTCAACCTGAATTGAGCTTGACAAGGTGCAAAGCAGAAAGGTGGAGTGGAGAAACTTGTTTTTTGCTTGTTGTGATTGTGGTTTCTAGAGATAGGACCATGCTCTGTCACCCAGGCTGTAGTGTAGTGGTGTGATCATAGCTGACTGCAACCTCAAACTTCTGGGTTCACAGGCTCAAGTGATCCCCTCACCTCAGCCTCCTTAGTAG
The DNA here is from genome assembly GCF_048565385.1 of Saimiri boliviensis. Lineage (NCBI taxonomy): Eukaryota > Metazoa > Chordata > Mammalia > Primates > Cebidae > Saimiri > Saimiri boliviensis. Next base: position 40,103,834 of record NC_133458.1, read on the forward strand.
CTAGGACTACAGGAGTATACCATCATGTCTAGCTAATTTTGTAAATTTTTGTAGAGATGAGGCCTCGCTATGTTGCCCAAGCTGGTCTTGAACTTCCAGCCTCAGTGATCCTCCCATCTTGGCCTCCCAAATTGCTGGGATTACAGGCATGATCTACTGGGCCCAGACAGAAGAGAAAGTTTTAAACTATAGGGCATGATCCATGTCCTAAAGTAGCTTACATTCTGGTTGTGAAAGGCTAGAATTCAATGTATAAAAGGATAACCCTACAAAAAATATATAAGTGAAAATAAATGGCACACGTGAGAAATGTTTTATTTATATATATGGAATTATATGTGAAACATATTGAAGCAATGAATAAAAGCAATAGTAACTTTAAAATTATACTTGTGTTATGTATTTCTTAATTTGCTATAGTGCCTATCTCATGACTGGAGTACAAGTTGGAGGTATGTTACAATGTTACACTATTAATATTTATTTTTAGTCAAATTCTTAATACTTCCAGAGAAAATCTAGTTTTAAAGGTAAGTGTATATGTAATGGCTTTCAATCACTTCCTAGATGAGTGGCTTATTTTAGAAAACAGTTTCTTAATGTCACAATGCTTATAATAGTAAGGCAAAGCAAGAGATTAATGAATAGTAGAACATATTAGAATAACTGAGTATATTCTATTATGTTTGAATTTTGAGTGATATTGAAGAAAGAAACATCCACATCCTGGGAAAGTAATTTCCTTTTATGAGAAGGCATCGTATTTTCAGTCTAACATATCTATATTTTTAACTTGTGGGAGAATGAGCTGTGTGATTTCTGTCTACTATCTAAAGCATTCTGAGCCTCAGTTTCATCATCTGTTAAGTGAAAGAAGTGTAATATCTAGCTCATTGCATTTTGTGAGAATAAAGTGATGTACAAATGTTTCATACTTTATAAATACACAAAGCATTGCTATTTTTAACTCATAGAATGATGAAAACTGAATTGGGTTCTTTCATCTTCACTGTGATGACTGTAATAAATAAAGTATTTTCACAGATGTTTAACCTTTCATTTAAAGGAAGCATTGAAAATATTTCCCCTAGTTTTGCTTTTGACATTATTTCACTTTGTAACTGCTATACGTAAAAATGTCTTATGAAATAGATGAACAAATGCAAGGTACAGAGACTCATGTCTTTCTCCCAGTGCTTTGGAAGGCTAAGGTGGGAGCATTGATTGAGGACAGAAATTTGAGACCAGCCTGGGCAACATAGTGAGACTTTGTTCCAAAAAATAAAAAGTAAAAATAATTAGCCAGACATGGTGGCATGTATCTGTAATCCTAGTTATGTGAAAGAATTGCTTGAGCCAGGAATTTGAGGTTATAGTGAACTATGATTGTGCGACTGCACTCCAGACTGAGTGACAGAGACACTATCACTAAAAAAAAAAAAAAAAAAGAAGTCAAAGTATTGGTTTAGAATGCCCAAATTTCAGGCCTGGTTTTTTTTTCCCCTTAAATAGTTTGATGATCTTCGACAAGTCTTTTAACTTCTTCATCTAATTTAGAGTTTTATTGTGAAGCTTCCGTGAAATAATGCATGAAAGGTGCTTTGTAAAATCAGTGCCAGATAAATGCGAAGAAATATCATTGAAGTACATTATGCCTTGTGATATCTGTAGCCTGTCGCTCTTCTTTCGTTTGTGTATCTAGTGTACTCAAGTTTGATGACCCACGAGCAATTCTTCAAAAAAAACATTTATTGTGCTTCTACTATATGTCTGCACTTTGCTACTTATTGGAGATGTAGCCATGAGCAAAACAGACATGATCCCTGCCTTCAGAGAGCTTATAATTTAGAGGAGAAGCAAAAAGTAGACAATTGCTCAAATAACTATGCAATTGCAATTGTGATAAGGACAGTGAAAGAAATGTTAATTGAGTACATAGGTTGGGGAGAGAATTCTCAATGGGTCTTTCATATTCCTGCACAACTTTCAGGCAGACTGATCACCCTTTGTTCTGGACTACCTGTTTAAAGGAAGTTTGCATAGCAAACAGCATTGGAAGAAAGCATCACCCTTGAGAGCAAAGCACAAGCATGTTTACTGCCCATATAAGAAATTTGGGCTCCCTATGCACAAGGCTGCTCTTCCGTCATGCACCTTATTGTGTGTGCAGGTTTTCATCTGGAGTCATCTGTGTTGCCCCACGAGTCTTGGGGATGAGAGAAACCAATGCAAATACGCTGATGCTCTTGAAGCTTGATGTGCCATGAGTAATAAAATCTGTTGTCTTTGAATCTGGGGTCTCATGTTTTCTGCCAGCATCCATGAAACTATAGCAAGCTAACTTGTTGGCTTGAAAGTAGGACAGAATCATAGACCCATTATAAAAGGGGATCAGTTTTAGGAAGTGGCCTCTAATTTACCCTCCCTCCAATTCATTTTGTTCTCTCCTTTGGAAAAATGGTCTTGCTCTGTTGCCCAGGCTAGAGTACAGTGGCATGATTATAGCTCACTATATCCTTGAACTCCTGGATCATTCATGTGATCCTCCCCGCTCAGACTCCCAAATACCTAGGACTACAGGCATGCACCACCGTGCCTGGCTAATTTTTAAATTTTTTTTTTTTTAGAAATGGGGTCTCACTGTGTTGCCCAGCCTAGTTTTGAACTCCTAGCCTCGAATCATCCTTCCACTTCAGTCTCCTAAAGTGCTGGGAATGCAGGTGTGAGCCACACACCCGGCCAATTATTTCTTCTAGATATATTCACTTCTTTGCTAGGTGCATAGGCATGTCATCCTGGTGTCTCCCTCTCATTCTCGTGGAAATTCCTTTAGTATCCTGTGTTAAATCTGCTTGAGATCTATTTATTTTCAGCATCCAATGACTTCTTCTCTCTTGGTCCACTCATGCTTGTAGAATATACTGTCCAGAAACTTCCTGAGAAAAGATATCCAGAAGGTCAATATTTGTAACTGCACATATCTGAAAACATCTTTATTTGACTCTTATGTTTTGTTGATAGTTTGGATGGGCATCAAATTCTAGATTGGAATTAGCTTTCATTCAGAATTTTGAAGACTGCCTCATTGCCTCTAGAATATTTTGGGTAAGTTCCTGTCAGGAAAAGCTAAATGGAAGAGATGTATAGGGAAGGTATGTGGGGAGGGGTGTAGGGCTTCTATGCCCTTTCTGGGCATATCACCTTTCCAGCACCTCATGTGCTCATTGGCCATTGCTGATTGACTCAATCTCCAGCCTCTTTTCCCTCCCTGGAGGTTGGGCAGAAAGTTCTGACCCTTTAGCTGCACCTTTGACGACCAGCCCCATCCTCCCAAAGGTACCTACTTAACATAAACTCAGGTATGGTTGAAAGGAATTTACTACAAATGAAATTACAAAAGAACTTTAACCCCTATCACTGAGGAAATTCCAAGGGTTTTAGAAGCTCTGTGCCAGGAACTGGGGACGAAGACAGAATATGTATTTCTTATTACCATACATCACAATATCAGAGACCTGTGGGTCTTTCCATTCTGGAAAATCCATTTTTTCTGTTCTGAAAAAATTTCCTAAATTATTGACTTGCATTCTTCCTCTTTTCCTGTTTTATTTTTCTGCCCTGCAACTCCAGTTGTTTGAATATTCTTTCTCCTGGATTGGTGCTCTAAATAAAAAAAAAAGTTTTTCATTCTTATGTTTAATGTATCTTTTTTTTTTTTCTCCTACTTTTTGACTAATGGTTCTGACTAACCCTACTACTGAGTGTTTCCTGTTATTTGTTACTGACTCTTGCTTATGAGTGTTTGAGTAAATAGTTGAGTTTTACCTTAGGATGATCTGAATAGGCCATTTTATGCTTCTCACCTTGTTTTGTTCAGAATTCACATAGCATAGGTGACTCTCCTGATCTGAAAGGCCTGGCTAGGAGTATTTTAGAAGCCAAGGAGAGAAAGAGGGAAAGTTGTTTCAGCATCCACTATCCACATGTTTTCTTAAGTCCTGTTTTCGGCATAAGATTTTTAATCCTCAACTATGTTTAGTATCCGACAATCCAGAATCCCTTTATTTTCCCCTCTCCAAAGAATAACATTTCACCCCAGTGCAGTCGGGGAAGAGGACAGGTTGCTTCCAGATTCCAGTGCAGGTGGGGAAGGGACAAGTTAGCAGCACAGAGGAGATGGGGGAGACCTGGGAAGCTACTGGCTTCTCAAGCAGCCTTCAAGCAGTTCCTCTTGATTTGGGTCCCCACTTAACGCCCATTTCCAGAGGTGCTTGGTGCTTTCATGTCATGGACACTTGTGGATTCTGTGGTTACAAATCAGGCTAGTTCTTGGCTTTCACCGTCACCAGTTTAGGATTTGGCTTTTTGAGGTCTCCAAGTTGGCTACAACCCTCTATCTGCTTTCTGGCCTCAACATTTCAGGTGCCCCTGTCTCCTTCTCTTTTTCCACTTTGTGTGTTTGTTACCTTAAAAACAACAACAACAAAAACAAACTTTTTTTTAGATGGAGTCTCTCAGGCTGGAGTGCAGTGGCATGATCTCGGCTCACTGCAACCTCTACCTTCTGGGTTCAAGTGATTCTCCTGCTTCAACCTCTCTAGTAACTAGGGTTATAGATGTGTGCCACCATACCTGGCTAAGTTTCATATTTTTAGTAAAGACGGTGTTTTGCCGTGTTGGCCAGGCTGGTCTCAAACTCCTGACTTCAAGTAATCTGCTGACCTTAGCCTCAAAGTGCTGAGATTACAGATGTGAGCCACTATGCCTGGCCAAAAAATTATTGCTAGGAGGTTTCCTGAGGAAAAAAATCAGACATGTGTGTTCTGTTCACCAACTCTACCTACCACCTCCTATTCACTTACTATACTGCAGCTGGAAAGAACATCCTGTTTTGGTTTCATGGATGCGTGATACACTGTCACAGTGAGAAAATTATTCAGAAGCTTTTGAGGTTTCATTCCTTTTTCTAAAACGCTATTTTTCAAAATACAAATCTGATAGTGTCGCGCTCTCTACCCCACTTCTATTTCAGCGGTTTCTTTTCTGATGCTTTTAGATAAAGAGAAAATTCCTAAGTATGCGTTCCAAAACCACATGGGGGCACACATTTATGGTGAAGTATATATGTATTTTTCCAGCACAGTGTTGTTTGTTTCAGAGTCAAATTGAATTTGAGTGTCTGTAGGCAAGGATTGTAGTCTCCATTTTACCATAGGTTTTGCAGCTCCCTTTTGTTCAATACATGGTCATTTTACACATTATCTCCCCAGGCCTTTGGGTGTTAAATCATTCACCTCTGCCCTGCATCCTTTACTACATTTCCTCATTCTCTCAGCTCTATCACACTGACTTCTTTTGCTTCTTTGTTAGCCCCTTGATCATTGGATGATATAAAGTCAAGTTAAAGTACCTGATGCTTTTCAGGCAGCAATAAAACATTTTCATTATCTGAGTTTTGCAAATGAAAGCAAAAAACAAAACTAATCTTAGAAAACAAACAAAATAAAAAACAACACAATGTTTTGCATTGAAATCAAAACATTGGACAGAATCATAGACCCATTATATTGAGCTGAGCTTCCTGGTTCTTTATTTAGGATCCAGATTTTTGTGGAGAGTACAGCAAGGATAAGCAAACAAATGCTTCACAAAAGCAATATTGTAAAACAGTAAGATCAGAATGTAAGGATATATCCTCTAAACACTTTGATACTTAGACCTATTATACCTGGATATTCTGAAAAATAAAAATGGAAGGTAGAAATGTTGGAGGCTTATGTAAGTAGAAATATGATTTGGGATGATTAGTTTGATTCTGTTCAGTGACAAATATTTAAGATAACCACACTGCAATTGTTATAGTGCCCTTGATGGATTAGATATCCTGAAGTTATAGATCCTAAAATTATTCCATTTTTGAGCATGAAAGTAGACATTCGTCTTGCATAAAAAATTCTAGTAGGTATCCTCTACAAGATAGTCATTGAACTCTAGATAAATCATATTATACTATTAATATTATAATTCTGCCATATTGCATAACCCTAACTTTAATAGAATGATAAACTTTGAAACAATTCACACCCCCACACCCCTCCACACACACCCATGATTATCACACATTAACAAAAGTAACAAATTTGAAACATGATATATAAAAATAGGCTCTGTAATCAGTAACTGTAACCAGTACTTCTAAATTAGGCCAAATTTTTATCCAAATGAACTTTTGAAGAGAACCATTTATGATGCCTGTGAATCATAAAATTCCTCTCTACATTCCCGTCTAAACATCAGTGCAACTGGTTATTTGCACTACAAACATTTGGAACTTTAAGGGAAGGTATTCTGAACTCCTAAAAGAGCCTCATTTATGGGTAACTGTATCCCATTAGAAAGAATACATTTATTATACCAGTGATTAGAACAGAAGGTATGTTTTCTTTATTTTATATATATCTGCTTATCACCTAAAAGAGTGCCTTCCTTTTAAAAAGATAAAAAGTAGGGGGAGCAAGAAGAATGATATACAATGCTAAGTATATTTTTGTTGTTTTCGTGGTTGATAAATATTTACTGTGACAAAATAAATTTAATTTCTGTGCTAGCTACAATTTTTAGTTATAAAGAACAAAGATAAACTTAAGTTACCTTGATTCTGAGGTATTTCTAACAAGGAAATGGGGGAATTAAGGAAGATGGGGGTCTCAGTCAGGTGATGAGACATTAAGAACAGAAACTCCTCCAGCTCTGAGCAGAAAAATAGGAACCTAATTTTGAGTGACCTTCCTGGAGAGCAGACTCCTTCTGGACTTGCGAGATCATTCCAGACAGGCTTAAGGCAGCTCTAGGTTATCTGTTCACCCAGCAGTCCCTACTCTGTGCTGAGCCATTAACGTGACTCAACTCCTTCCTGCCCCTGCTGCTGCTCCTTCCAAAGCTATAAATTAATTACCTTACGTCCACTCCCCTCTACCCAGGCCCTTCTCAATTGTCTAGAAAATAAAAAAGGTAAACCAGATGAAATGTGGTTGGAGGGAGGTAAGCACCACTCAACTGGTCTCCTGTGCATTCGAGAGGCTTCTTGGTTACTCAAGGGTTTTGCTCCCTCAGGTTCCCTGCTTGGTCATGGCTTTCTATGTATCCATTTCAAACTTGCAATAAGAAGAATCTGATTGGTAGAGTTAGTACCTGTCATCTTTGCTGGGCAAAGATCTCATTCCATATGATCTCATAGCCTACTCTCAGGTGCCATTAAAAAAATGATTAATAAATGGTACTTATATTAACTGGGCATGGTGGCACATACCTGTAATTCCAGCTACTTGGGAGGCTGAGGCAGGAGAATCACTTGAACCTGGGAGGCAGAGGTTGCAGTGAGCTGAGATTGTGCCATTGCACTCCAGTCTGGGCAACAAGAGTAAAACTCCATCTCAATATATATATATGTTATTATGAAGTGACATTCTGAAAATATTTTTGATATTGAAAATATGTCTTTATACTTTAAAAGGTTGGAAACTACCATGCTATCGCATATTATTTCATTGTTGGTAATCCATATCTCTGATGATTTGAATGCTAAACTCATCTCTGGAGATAAATCAATTCTGTGCTTCTTCAAATAAATTATATTCTGTTTATTAGAATCTAATTGATAATATATAAAATTTTCCCTTCATTGATAAGTGATAACAGTGATTTTCATCTTGGAAAACATTAATAATTCTACAGTCCTTGTTTTTGTTTTTTTGAGATGGAGTCTCGCTCTGCCGCCAGGCTGGAGTGCAGTGACATGATCTCTGCTCACTGCAAACTCCGCCTCCCAGGTTCAAACGATTCCCTTGCTTCAGCCTCCCGAGTAGTTGGGACTATAGGTGCACATCACCACACACAGCTAATTTTTGTATTTTTAGTAGAGACAGGGTTTCACCATGTTGGCCAGGATTGTCTCCATCCTTTGATCTCGTGATCCACCGTCCTCAGTCTCCCAAAGTGCTTGAGATTAGAGGCGTGAGCCACCGTGCCCAGCCCAGTCCTTGTTTTTAAAACACAGAAGCATCTTTAAAAAAAAATGGACTATATTTTAGAGTAGTTTTAGGTTCACAGAAAAGTTGAATAGATGATATATTTTCCATATATCTTCTATCCCTGCACATACACAGACTCTTCCATTATCAGTATCCCCACTAGAATGGTACATTTGTCACAAATGATGAACCTACATGGACACATCATTATCACTAGAATCCAGAGTTTATGTGAGGGTTCACCCATTGTTACAAATGGATAAATGTACAATAATTTTTATCTACCACTATAGTATCATACAGAGTAGAGCAACAGGAACCCTAAAAACCTATGTGTTCTACCTATCTCTTCTTCCCGCTTATCTCTTGCAAGCAATGATTTTTTTTGCTGTCTTCATAGTTTTACCTTCACCAGAATGGCATGTAGTTGAAATTATACAGTGTGTAGCCTTTTCAGACTGCCTTCTTTTACTTAGTCATAGTTATGTAAGTTCTTCTGTGTCTTTTCATGGCTTCATATCTCATTCCTTTTTAGCACTGAATCATATTCCATTGTCTGATGTACCACAGTTTATCCATTCACTTACTGGAGGATAACTTGGTTGCTTCTAAGTTTTGGGAATTATGAGTAAAACTGCTATAAACATCTGTGTGCAGGTTTTTGTGTAGGCATAAGTTTTCAGCTTCTTTGGGTAAATACCAAGGGGTGTGATTACTGGATCATATGGTAACAGTATGTTAATTTCATAAGAAACTGACAAACTGTCTTCTAAAGTGGCTGTACCAATTTGCATTCCTACCAGCAATGAGTAAGAGTTCCTGTTGCTCTACATCTTCACCAGTATTTTGTGTGTCCAGTGTTCCGGATTTTGGCCATTGTAACAGGTAAGTGGTGGTATCTCACTGTTGTTTTAATTTGCATTTCTCATATGATGTTGGGCATCTTTTCATATGCTTATTTGCCATCAGTATATCTTCTGTGATGATGTGTTTTTTAAGGTCTTTAGTTCTTTATTTTTTAGAGGTGAGGTCTCACTCTGTCACTCAGGCTAGAGGGCAGTGGCACAGTCATAGCTCACTGCAGCCTTAAACTCCTGAGCTCAAATGATCCTCCTGCCTAAGCCTCCTGAGTAGCTAGGACTACAGGCATATGCTACCACATTGGACTAATTTTTTATTTTTTAAAGAGATGAGATCTTGCTGTGTCGCCCAGGCTGATCTCAAACTCCTGGTCTCAAGCAGTTCTCCCTCTCAAAGGCTGGGCTTACAAGCATGAGCTACTGCATCTCGCCTTTGGCTCATTTTTTAATTGTTGTGGTATTTGGGTTCTTATTGCTGAGTTTGAGGCTTGTTTTTCAAAACATAAGTCTAATGATTCTTTTGTTTTCTGGCACAATTGTATTAAAGTAACTTATAAGATGATGAGCCTCCTAAATAAATAAATCCAGTGCTCACGGGAGGGAAGGATAGCCCAGTGAAATATAAGAAATTATATGGCACATTTAAGTCAAGTTTGATTTTTCTCTTGCCATTCCTTTCCTAAAGCTAGAGGATTCTTGGGTTTCACTTTTACTTCTCCTGTAGAGGTGGTAATGACTATGAAAGAAAGCAGAAAAAAAAAAAAACCTTGCATAGTTATATAATTTAAGATGTGTAACCCTTGGAATGTTTCAATTTCCTACCTAAGCAATATACTAAATTCATTTTTGTTAATTTTAGTGAAAAAATAAGAAAGAGTACATTAAGAAGTCATGAAACTTGTATTGGTGCCAGATTAAACATTGCAAATCAAGGCAATGGCTCCACTGAGGTGAAGTTTGTTGCAGTTTTGATGTACAATGGGGACTGATCTGGAAACCGAAATAGTGGTTAGCCTGGAATGGCTCAGGAAAATTTATTGTTACTCAAATTTGTATTCAAACTGAGCAGAAAACTCTGGCAGATCTGAGATGGGAATAAAAGACTGTGTTTCTCCCCTTAAAAGTCACAGAGAGGGTTATATTTCATAAAAATTATCTTGCATTTTCCTGTGCTTATTGATACATGTAAAATTCATCGTGAAGTAAATGAAATTTTGAGGGAGTTGACATTCTATGTAAACAAAATTTATATGCATATTTTTGACTGCTAGTTCAGAATTGTTTTTGTGAGTGTCTAGAGCCTACTGGGAGATGAGAAAGGTCTTCTGAGGCTTCCTTTGGCTGGGCTGGTAGAGGCTGAGAGTCTGGGGTGTGGCAAACTGAGGGAGTAGAGGGGAAAGTAGAGTGAACAGAAACAGGAACAGGCAGACTTCTTTTCCCCACCCTCTGTGGCTTACAGAAAAGGGAAACTGGACCCGGTGAGTGCAACTGCAGGAGAACCAGCGTTTTCGTGGTTAGACAGGCCCTCATACCAGCGCAAGCAGAAGTGCCAGCAGCCTGAAAGGGACTTTTTTTTTTTTTTTTTTTTTTCAGTTTTAGTAGAAATGGGGTTTTGCCATGTTGGCCAGCCTGGTCTCGAACTCCTGACCTCAATTGATCCACCCACCTAGACCTCCCAAAGTGCTGTGATTACAGGCGTGAGCCACTGCACCTGGCTACCTGAAAGACTTTTAACCCTAGGTTGATCAACATCAATCTTAGAAACCTTGGAAAGCCACGCCCAAGCCCTGAGAAAGGTGTCTGTACCCAAATCCAAGATGTAGAGTGAGGGGTGATAGAACATTGGAAGCAAGATGATGAGTAACATGACTTGCTGGTCAAGCATCTGAGAAAAGAATCCTCAGTTAGAGTTTAAGAAGGGTTTGCTCTAAAAATACTATAGGGAAATAAACAGGAGAATAAGATGGCAACTAGAGGGGACCACTGAGAGTAGCCACGGAAAGTCCTTCGGAGGAGTACCAGTTGAGTTGAAGCCTAATGGATGAAATGAGCCGGACAAGTGTTGGGGATAGGGGGCAGGAAGAGGGAAGGAAATGCACAGGGAAGAAATGGGTCACATACTGGATTCCACTCAAACAGTTCCAAGTCACTTTCCTGAATAGCTTACTGTATGAGTGGAAAGGTGACTAGTTATAGGTGTGTTACATATTGGAGAAATGGGCAGGATTCCATTTAGATGGACCAAAACATGCAATAAGATCACTTGTGACCTCATCTTTATCATCATTCAATGATATTTTCTTACGCCTCATTTTCTTGGCTTCTGCCAAATACATTTCTGTCAACATGTAAGACATTTTGTCATGCATTGCTCAGGCTGGTCTTGAACTCCTGGGCTCAAGACATCCTCCTGCCTTGCCTCCTAAGGTGTTGGGATTACAGGTGTAAACCACTGCAGTTGACCTGTCCATTTCTAGCTGTTTATAAAACAGCTCCACCTGGATGTAATAGGCTTACTTTCCAAAACAGAAAACAGAATTCATGTTCTTTTCAGTGTGGATTCTCTTTTTGACTTCCCCATTTGTGTTGGCGACTCCTACTGTCCTAGTAACGAAAATCTCAAAACTTTGTAGTGGCCAGGCATGATAGCTTGTTCCTGTAATCCCAGCACTTTGAGAGGCAAAGGTGGCAGGATCACTTGAGCCTAGGAATTTGAGACCATCCTGGGCAACATAACAAGACTCTGCCTCTATTTTTAACATAAAAACAAAAATGCTTTATGGTAACCTTTGCTTCCTCACCCCACTAGAGATTCAAATTCTGTTGCCAGTCATTGTGGAGTCTCTGAGTCATTTTTTCCTTCCCATTTTTACTGTTAACACTCATACTTTTTGTCCTTACTTTTCATATAGATGATTTCAAATGTCTCCTATTAGAATTTTTACTGTATGGAGACTCTTCCCTCTGTTTTATCTTGTTCCTCTGCCAGGCTCTTTAAAATCTACATGATTTCCTTGTGGTCTACTGAATTAAGAGAAAAAAAATTGTTTTTAAATAAGATCTGGTAATTAGTCCCATTTACTAAACAGGTTTCTCCTCCATTTTTCTCCAAACTGCACTCTGTTCATGTTATACTTGACATGCTTTGCAACATTGCCAGGATTCCTTCCATTTCTCCAAAACTGCAAAAAATAAATCCCCTTTCAATTTCAAGTGAAACCCCTTTGGACCAGTTGTTCTCAAATGTTAGCACATATTGGAATCACCTGAAGGGCTTGCAAAAGCAGATTGCTAGGCTCAATCCAGAGTTTCCAATTCAGTAGACGGTAAATAATTTGCATTTCTAACAAGTTCTCAGATGGTGCTGATGCTGCTAGTCAGGGACCACCCTTTGAGAATCACTGATTTAAGCCAGTACTTCTCAGCCCTGAGTTCCACGTTAGGATCACCCGGTGTAGGCTGTAGTGGATGCTGAAGACTCTGCCCGGATCTCCCTCCCAGGACTAAGATGCTCATTTCCCCCAGTGGCTGGATGTGTTGGTTGCTGATGGTCCAGCCATCTTCTCTAAGGATTATCCTTGTGTATACCCTCTGTATCATGCCTTCCAGGTTGAGATTCGAAAAACAAACATCTCAGTTCTTTAGAACATTCTGCTGTGTCCCTTCCCAGATAAGTCACTAAAAGGTGACTGTCAATTGCCATAAATTAGTTTAGCCTATTTTCTTAAAATTTTAACAGTTGAGTTACTCAGTATATACTCTTTTGTCTTCTTTCTCTCAATAAAGTGCCTATGAGAGTCATCTATCTTGTTCCATGTGTCAGTAGTTCATATTTTTTATTATTGTCTAGTATCCCCTTATATCAATGTACTATAATTTATTTATCCATTCTTCTAATGAGGGACATTTATGTTGTTTCCAGTTGTTGGATACATGCATTGTTAATCTCTTCAGTCAGTCTGTGGCTCATCTTTTCCCTTTCCTGGTGGTCCACTGGACCATAAAAGAACAAAATAACTTTAACTTAATTAAAATTAATAGTCTTAATTTTAATTAAGTTTTTTTCTATGATTATCATTTGTTTTGTCTCTTTAAGAACTCTTTTCCTACACCTAAGGCTTTAAAAGATAGTGATGCCAGGACTCACTCAAACCAATTAAATCAGGATTATGGGCATTTTTTTGAAAAGGCTGCTCAGGTGATTCTAAAGTATAACTAGATTTAAGAGCCAGAAGACTCAGACCATGAGCTTCTTGAGGGTAGAGATGGTGACTTCTTTGTTTATAGAGCTCAGGACTCACTGCTGGACACAGTGGTGCTTCATAATCACCTGGTGATATTTGATGAATTTCATTCATCTTTCCAAGGTCATCTCAAATTCCATCTTTTCTATGAACTCTTCTTCACAGTATTAATAGTCTTTTTCTCAGAATATTTTGCCCTGTGTTTCTCAATTGCTGTATTAGTCCATTTTCACACTGCTATAGAGAACTACCTGAGACTGAGTAACTTATAAAGAAAAGAGATCTAATTGACTCACAGTTCCATATGGCTGGGGAGGCCTCAGGAAACTTACAATCATGGCAGAAGGCAAAGGGGAAGCAGGACACATCTTACATGGTGGCAGGAGAGACATAGTGCGAAGGAGGAAATGCCACACACTTTTTTTTTTATTGCATTTTAGGTTTTGGGGTACATGTGATGAACATGCAAGATTGTTGCATAGGTACACACTTGGCAGTGTGGTTTGCTGCCTTCCGTCCCCTCACCTGTATCTGTCATTTCTCCCCATGCTATCTCTTCCCACCTCCCCACCCCCCACCCCTCCCCCATTTCCCCCCAACGGACCCCAGTGTGTAGTGCTCCCCTCCCTGTGTCCATGTGCTCTCATTGTTCAACACCCACCTATGAGTGAGAATATACGGTGTTTGATTTTCTGCTCTTGTGTCAGTTTGCTGAGAATGATGGTTTCCAGGTTCATCCACGTCCCTACAAAGAATGTGAACTCATCGTTTTTGATGGCTGCGTAATATTCCATGGTGTATATGTACCACATTTTCCCTATCCAGTCTATCATCGTTGGGCATTTGGGTTGGTTCCAGGTCTTTGCTATTGTAAACAGTGCTGCAATGAACATTCGTGTGCACGTGTCCTTGTAGTAGAATGATTTATAATCCTTTGGATATATACCCAGTAATGGGATTGCTGGGTCAAATGGGATTTCTATTTTTAGGTCCTTGAGGAATCGCCACACTGTCTTCCACAATGGTTGAATTAATTTACATTCCCACCAACAGTGTAAAAGTGTTCCTATTTCTCCACATCCTCTCCAGCATTTCCCGATTTTTTAATGATCGCCATTCTAATTGGTGTGAGATGGTATCTCAATGTGGTTTTGATTTGCATTTCTCTGATGACCAGTGATGATGAGCATTTTTTCATATGTTTGTTGGCCTCCCGTATGTCTTCTTTTGTAAAGTATCTGTTCATATCCTTCGCCCATTTTTGAATAGGCTTGTTTGTTTTTTTCTTGTAGATCTGCTTTAGTTCTTTGTAAATTCTGGATATCAGCCCCTTGTCAGATGGGTAGGCTGCAAAAATTTTTTCCCATTCTGTTGGTTGCCGATTCACTCTACTGACTGTTTCTTTTGCCGTGCAGAAGCTGTGGAGTTTGATTAGGTCCCATTTGTCTATTTTGGCTTTTGTTGCCATTGCTTTTGGCGTTTTGGTCATGAAGTCCTTGCCTACACCTATGTCCTGAATGGTTTTGCCTAGATTTTCTTCTAAGGTTTTTATGGTATTAGGTCTGATGTTTAAGTCTTTAATCCATCTGGAGTTAATTTTGGTGTAAGGTGTCAGGAAGGGGTCCTGTTTCTGCTTTCTGCACATGGCTAGCCAGTTTTCCCAACACCATTTATTAAACAGGGAGTCCTTTCCCCATTGCTTGTTTTTGTCAGGTTTGTCGAAGATCAGATGGTTGTGGGTATGTTGTATTTCCTCTGAGGCCTCTGTTCTGTTCCATTGGTCTATATCTCTGTTTTGGTACCAGTACCATGCTGTTTTGATTACTGTAGCCTTGTAGTATAGTTTGAAGTCCGGTAGTGTGATGCCTCCTGCTTTGTTCTTTTTGCTTAGAATTGACTTGGCTATGTGGGCTCTCTTTTGGTTCCATATGAAGTTTAATGTGTTTTTTTCCAGTTCTGTGAAGAAGGTCATTGGTAGCTTGATGGGAATAGCATTGAATCTGTAAATTACTTTGGGCAGTATGGCCATTTTCACGATGTTGATTCTTCCTAACCATGAACATGGAATGTTTCTCCATCTGTTTGTATCCTCTCTTATTTCGTTGAGCAATGGCTTGTAGTTCTCCTTGAAGAGGTCCTTTACGTTCCTTGTTAGTTGTATTCCTAGGTACTTTATTCTCTTTGTAGCAATTGTGAATGGCAGTTCGTTCTTGATTTGGCTCTCTTGAAGTCTATTACTGGTGTATAGGAATGCTTGTGATTTTTGCACGTTGATTTTGTATCCTGAGACTTGGCTGAAGTTGTTTATCAGTTTCAGGAGATTTTGGGCTGAGATGATGGGGTCTTCCAGATATACAATCGTGTCATCTGCAAATAGAGACAATTTGATTTCCTCCTTTCCAATTTGGATACCCTTTATTTCTTTTTCTTGCCTGATTGCTCTGGCTAGAACTTCCAGTACTATATTGAATAGGAGTGGTGAGAGAGGGCACCCTTGTCTAGTGCCAGATTTCAAAGGGAATGCTTCCAGTTTTTGCCCATTCAGTATAATATTGGCTGTTGGTTTGTTGTAAATAGCTTTTATTGTTTTGAGATACGTTCCGTCAATACCTAGTTTATTGAGGGTTTTTAGCATAAAGGGTTGTTGAATTTTGTCAAAAGCCTTCTCTGCATCAATTGAGATAATCATGTGGTTTTTGTCTTTGGTTCTGTTTATGTGGTGAATTACGTTTATGGACTTGCGTATGTTGAACCAGCCTTGCATCCCCGGGATGAATCCTACTTGATCATGGTGGATGAGCTTTTTGATATGCTGTTGCAATCGGTTTGCCAGTATTTTATTGAAGATTTTTGCATCTATGTTCATCATGGATATTGGCCTGAAATTTTCTTTTCTTGTTGAGTCTCTGCCGGGTTTTGGTATCAGGATGATGTTTGTCTCGTAAAATGATTTGGGAAGAATTCCCTCTTTTTGGATTGTCTGGAATAGTTTCAGAAGGAATGGTATCAGCTCTTCTTTGTATGTCTGGTAGAATTCAGCTGTGAACCCATCTGGACCTGGGCTTTTTTTGGGTGGTAGGCTCTTTATTGCTGCCTCTACTTCAGACCATGTTATTGGTCTATTCAGGGTTTCGGCTTCTTCCAGGTTTAGGCTTGGGAGGATGCAGGTGTCCAGGAATTTATCCATTTCTTCCAGGTTTACTAGTTTATGTGCATAGAGTTGTTTGTAATAATCTCTGATGATGGTTTGGATTTCTGTGGAATCTGTGGTGATATCCCCTTTATCGTTTTTTATTGCATCAATTTGGTTATTCTCTCTTTTCTTTTTTATTAATCTGGCTAGTGGTCTGTCTATTTTGTTGATCTTTTCAAAAAACCAGCTCCTGGATTTATTGATTTTTTGAAGAGTTTTTTGTGTCTCTATTTCCTTCAGTTCTGCTCTGATCTTAGTTATTTCCTGTCTTCTGCTAGGTTTTGAGTTTTTTTGATCTTGCTCCTCTAGCTCTTTCAATTTTGATGATAGGGTGTCAATTTGAGATCTCTCCTTTCTTCTCATGTGGGCACTCATTGCTATATATTTTCCTCTAGAGACTGCTTTAAATGTGTCCCAGAGATTCTGGTATGTTGTGTCTTCGTTCTCATTGGTTTCGAAGAACATCTTTATTTCTGCCTTCATTTCATTGTTTATCCAGTCAACATTCAAGAGCAAGTTGTTCAGTTTCCATGAAGCTGTGTGGTTCTGAGTTAGTTTCTGCATTCTGAGTTCTAACTCGATTGCACTGTGGTCTGAGAGTCTGTTTGTTATGATTTCTGTTCTTTTGCATTTGCTGAGGAGTGATTTATTGCCAATTATGTGGTCAATTTTAGAGTAGGTGTGATGTGGTGCTGAGAAGAATGTATATTCTGTGGATTTGGGGTGGAGAGTTCTGTAAATGTCTGTTAGGTTTGCTTGTTCCAGGTCTGTATTCAGGTCCTGGATATCCTTGTTGATTTTCTGTCTGGATGATCTGTCTAATATTGACAATGGGGTGTTAAAGTCTCTCACTATTATTGTGTGGGAGTCTAAGTCTCTTTGTAAGTCATTAAGAACTTGCCTTATGTATCTGGGTGCTCCTGTATTGGGTGCGTATATATTTAGGATCGTTAGCTCTTCTTGTTGCAGTGATCCTTTTACCATTATGTAATGTCCTTCTTTGTCTCTTTTGATCTTTGTTGCTTTAAAGTCTATTTTATCAGAGATGAGAATTGCAACTCCTGCCTTTTTTTGCTCTCCATTTGCTTGGTAGATCTTCCTCCATCCCTTTATTTTGAGCCTTTGTGTATCCTTGCATGTAAGATGGGTTTCCTGGATACAGCACACTGATGGGTTGTGGCTTTTTATCCAATTTGCCAGTCTGTGTCTTTTGATTGGGGCATTTAGTCCATTGACATTTAGGGATAGTATTGTTATGTGTGAATTTGATACTGTCATTTTGATGCTTCCTGGCTGTTTTGTTGGTTAGTTGATGCAGATTCTTGATTGTGTTGATGCTCTTTTACCATTTGGTGTGTTTTTGGAGTGGCTGGTACTGGTTGTTCCTTTATATGTGTAGAGCCTCTTTCAGGAGTTCTTGTAGAGCAGGTTTGGTGGTGATGAAATCTCTGAGTGCTTGCTTGTTCACAAAGGATTTTATTTTTCCTTCACTTATGAAGCTTAGTTTGGCTGGATAGGAGATTCTGGGTTGAAAGTTCTTTTCTTTAAGGATGTTGAATATTGGCCCCCAATCTCTTCTGGCTTGTAGGGTTTCTGCTGAGAGATCTGCTGTGAGTCTAATGGGCTTCCCTTTGTGGGTAACCCGACCTTTCTCTCTGGCTGCCCTTAGCATTTTCTCTTTCATTTCAACCCTGGTGAATCTGACGATTATGTGCCTTGGGGTTGCTCTTCTTGAGGAATATCTCTGTGGTGTTCTCTGTATTTCCTGGATTTGAATATTGGTCTGCCTTGCTAGGTTGGGGAAGTTTTCCTGGATAATATCCTGAAGAGTATTTTCCAGCTTGGATTCATTCTCTTCATCACATTCAGGTACACCTATCAGAGGTAGATTAGGTCTTTTCACATAGTCCCACATTTCTTGAAGATTTTGTTCATTCCTTTTTGTGCTTTTTTCTCTGTTCTTGCCTTCTCGTTTTATTTCATTGAGTTGATCTTCGACCTCTGATATCCTTTCTTCTGCTTGGTCAATTCGGCTGTTGAAGCTTGTGCATGCTTCACGAAGTTCTCGTGTTGCGTTTTTCAGCTCCATCAATTCACTTATACTCCTCTCTATGCTGTCCATTCTCGTCAGCAGTTCGTCCAATCTTTTTTCAAGGTTCCTATTTTCTTTGCGTTGGGTTAGAACATGTTCTTTTAGCTCATTGTAGTTTCTTACTACCCACCTTCTGAAGTCTGATTCTGTCATTTCATCACCCTCCTTCTCCATCCGGTCTGGTTCCCTTGCTGGTGAGGAGTTGTGATCCCTTTTAGGAGGAGAGGTGTTCTTGTTTCGGGAGTTTTCATCCTTTTTGCGCTGGTTTCTTCCCATTTTTGTGGGTTTATCCACCTGTTGTCTGTCTCTGTCCCAGGGAGTTGGAGCTTTATGAGTTTCCGTTGCACTACTGCCTTTTTTGATTTTTCTTTCAGATCTGACCCGCCCAGCTCGCAGCACGCCTAGCCACTGCCTGCCCGCAGGGGCTTTGCTGAGCTGCTGTGGGATCTGCCCAGCTGCCCTGAGCTCTTCCCTGTAGTCCTTTTTATATGGGCGTAGTTAGAACTGTCTGGGCAATGGTGGGATGCGATATCCTCAATCAAGACATAGATAGGGGAAGAGAATGTGCTACAATGCAGATTTTGATTCAGTAGGTCTTAGGTGGGGCTGGAGATGATGCATTTCTACCAAGTCCCCAGAGGATGCCCATCCTGTCCGTCTGCCACCACAGTTTGAGTAGGAAGGTTCTTGTCACATTCATAGGCATAGATAATTAGGGAAAACAGGGGAGGCTGTGGACACAAGTAAGTCCACAACACATTGCAGGGACTTGGTATTTAAAATGGGCCTTGGGTTCTGCACAGCAGGTCCCTGTTGTGACCTTTTAACTTCAGTGAGTTGCAGTCATCAGGACAGATTTATGACTTCAGAGGGCTGTGGGCACTTTGCTTTCATAAACCTCATCCTCATAAAAATATTAAAGATTGTATTTTATGACTACATCGGACAAAGAGGAGTGTAATCCAGGCTGAATTCATTATTATATGTAATTACATATGTATATATTTGGATTTTGATAGAAATGAAAGTTACAACATTTTTGTGGGCCCCTAAAAATGTCATGGGTCCTAGGTACTGTGCCTAATGGAGAAATCAACTGTAGAGAGCCTGCCTGCTGGACCAAATGCACACAAGTGCCAGGAGAAAAGCACTCTTCAGAAGCAGTGCTGTCTAAATTACTAAGAAGGATAAAAATATTTCCTTAACTGCCTTAAATTTGCAAAGCATCTCCCTTTTTGAGGCACGATATTAACATTCAGCATAGAAATTAATTCAATTTGTTCATTCTCCTCCTTGCTGCTTTCTAAAATGTGCTCATTTGGATTTGTCATGAATAAAAGAAAAGGGTATAATATTTTAATGGCTATGTTCTTAATTACAAAAAGAGGAGCTTTGAGACTCTTCTCCAGGCAGAGCTTGATTACATTTTTCATCAGGGGCCTGCTCCATTTCCATCTACAGGTATTTTATTCTTACAGTTACAATAATGTAGAAAACAGATGCAAGCGGAACTGCTCTGGTTGAAGCGGGGACTGGGGTCCTGCCCGAATGGCTTCCCCTCCATACCTTCTGGGAGGCCAGTACACCTCTGGGGAATACCAGGGCTCTGTAGGACCCAATTTGTGAGCCCCCAGTGGAATCCACAACCCCTACCACACTTTACACATAAGGAATCAGAGGGCCAGAGAGTGTGATTATATCTTCTATTTTTAATTTTTATCTATTATTATTATTATTATTATTATTATTTTGCTTTTTTAAAGACAGTGTTGCTTTGTTGTTCAGGCTGGAGTGCAATAGCACCATCATAGCTCATTGTAACCTTGAACTCCTGGGCTCAAGTGATCCTCACACCTCAACCTCCCGAGTAGCCTGGGACAACAGGTGAGCACCACCATGTCTGACTTCTTCTATTTTTAAATCATAAAGTTCGATGTGTTTCCAGGTGTATTTGCTTATTAATGTAGATACTGGCCTGCCTTCTAGACAGAATGATGACTCACTATTCTGTCACTCTGAATGATTTTGATCCCTGAACCATACCCTGATTTCCTGGAGGAATAAAAAAGAAAGGCTGGAATGGAATTGTCAAGGTGAGCCATGATGTCCTTCTAACTGGAAAGAAGTAGGGATTGTTAATAATAATGGCACATAGGTACTTAAAACAGGTAAGGCCCTGTTCTCAACACTTGACAGGTGTTGCTGTATACACTTGTGGCAGTGCTAGGAGGTGGATGTCCATGCTAATGAAGGCACAGAGAGTTGCAGTAACTTTTCTAGGATCACTCGTTACCCAGGTTTGGAGTTAGGTCATTAACCTCGCCAGTTTGCCTCCAGGGTTGGGCTCTTAACCCATCTTTAGTGGGAATAATCCTAAAAGTTCCCTTCTGCTTCAAAGAAGACATTTTTTCCTCTTAATTTTTCACTCAGCTTCTGTTACCTCTCCAAGGAATTAAGAAATCTTCAGCATCCTTCCTTGTCTGGTGGTATTGCTTGCCTCACTCTCAACATTCATCTCCAAACAACAACTTCAGGTCATGATCCTAGTCAATCCCCATTTTTGTGCTCATGATGAGTGAATTCCCATAGGGAACTGTCTTGAGGGCTTGAGTGAAGGTTATGAGGACTGCTTTGGAGTCAGAGCTGGAGCCAGGTTAAAATCATCTCTGGACCTCAGAGCCCTGCTGTTTGTCCCCACCAGCATTCTTCCCACAAGCACCCTCCATGCCTGGACACTACGCCTGCATCTTAGTACTGAGCCCTTCCTACTTGACCAGTAAGTCAAGCTGCATCCATTCCAGAGAACTGTGCAACAAACAGAGCTCTTGTCAAAACCAAGCTTGATGCTTTCCTATCTCTGGCAGGCAGTTAATTGTTCAGACAAAAGATAGCCTCTGGGGCAGCCTGCCTACAAACAGTGCTGGTCCTGTTACTTACTAGCTTGGAGATAATTGAGTAAACAATTGAAGCACCACCCAATTGTACCTCTTGTTTCTTATCAATAAAATAGAAAATATTGATAGTATGTGTCATTTAGCTGTTGTAAAGAATGATTGAGGTTATACGGGTAAAGCACTTATGACAGTGCCTGATTCATAGTAAAGAACTTATGAATTATTCCTTTTATTCCTATGAGATGGTTGGTAATAGGAAAGAAGATGAAGTGACCTCCTATGCTGATTTGAATATATTTTAACACTAGAATTCTCGAGGTATCTTTCAGCACTTGAGTGGACCCTCTTCCACTGTATAACGAAAGAAACATACATTTCTCAGCCTGAGGATAAAAGTCTCCATCCACAGGCTGGGTGCAGTGGCTCACACCTGTAATGCCAGAACTTTGGGAAGCTAAGGCAGGTGGATCACCTGAGGCCAGGAGTTTGAGACCAGCCTGGACAACAAGATGAAACCCTGTCTCTTCTAAAAATACAAAAAATTTGGCTGGGCATGGTGGCACATACCTGCTAGCTACTTGGGAGGCTGAGACAAGAGAACCACTTGAACCCTGGAGGTGGAGGTTGCAGTGAGCTGAGATCATGCTATTGCACTCCAGTCTGGGTGACAAGAGTGAAGCTTCATCACAAACAAAAGTCTCCATCTGTTTATGCTCCTTACAGTTTGGTGGGGACCAAGCAGAGACCAGTTAGCAACATTAATTTTCTGGGAGTTGTCAAACTAACTCACTCCAGTGAAGCTGACTCCACAATGTCTGTTAGTCACAGTCTGGGTTATGTTACTGAATCACATCTGATTCACTGGTTTCACCTCCACCGGCAGAAAGCCTGTGCACAACTCCATGGGCAGACACTCCCAACCCTGTGCTCAGTTTTCTTCCACATCAGTATTCCTCCAGGTATGCTCTTGACTTCATTTTGTCTAAGATTTTGTACCACTCCTAAAGGATACCCTTTTAATAGCTTGGCCTTCCTGCCTTAACCATTTTCTTTTTTTTAAATAACAACTTTTATTGTGAACAATATATAAATATATGAACCTGTGTTGCGGTGGACAGTGTGAAGTGCTGCTCAATTCCTTTCAGGAATGAAGGACTCTCTCAGCTGCTGGGAACTTTGCTGGCAAAAAGCCTTAGTTGTCAGCACCCTCTGCTGATGGCCTCAGCTGATGAGAGCTGCTTGCCCGAGGTCGAGATCTTCTCCCGGGTGGGCTGCATGCAGTGACTGATTAACATGGTACATAAAGACCTGTCTCCAATCACCAAATCAGGACACTCCGAAGGGCCATCCCAGGTTCAAAAGTCTCTATGTGATTGGCCACGACCTCCATTGAGACTACTTTGCCGACCAACTTCTTCTCTTGCTGGATTCTGCTTCCTGCATTTCCTCCCACAGTTGTTGATTTCAAGGACACACCCAGATAAATCTCTTAGATGATAATCTCCATCTCAGAGGCTGTTTCCTATGATCCCAACTTTTGGTAGGTGCATTAAAGGATTTATGTTGTTTAAAGAATAATGAACATTCACACACCCTCCATCCAGCTAATACGTAAGAGTATTTTACCAGTACTTTGAAGCTGCTATGTCACCCTTCCCCATCACTTCCCCTTCCTGTCTCCACCTGCACCCCAGGTAACTACTATCCTGAAGTCTGTGTTAATCATTGTTTTGTTTTTTTACATTATTTTTCCCAAATAATAGGACAAATGTCCCCAAATTTTTATCCCAAGGGGTATTTATTTGGGATAATAATATAAAGAAAAGCAAAACAGTGATACACACACACACACACACACACACACACACACGTTTGAAACATGTATATGTTTATATATATATGACTGAAATTTATATATGTATGTTTCAATCCTTTTCTTCAATATTATATTTTTGAGATTAGCATGGAAGCTCACACAAAGGATGCTCCGTTACTATTTATTCACGTTTTTCTTTTCGTAATTACAAATTCTTCCTCATAGCCCTCTACAGGAACTAACCCTATTGATACTTTGATCTCAGACTTCTGGCCTCTAGAACTTGGGAGAATCCATTTTTTTCATATAAACTAGCTGGTTCGTGGTACTTTTTTTTTTGTTGTTGTTGTTGTTGTTTGTTTGGAGACAGAGTCTCACTCTGTTGCCCAGGCTGGAATGCAATGGCATGATCTTGGCTCACTGCAACCCCCACCTCCTGAGTTCCAGTAATTCTCCTGCCTCAGTCTCCTGAGTATTTGGGATTACAGTTGTGTACCACCATCCCTGGCTAATTTTCATATTTTTAGTAGGATGGGGTTTCACCATGTTGGCCAGGCTGGTCTCTAATTCCTGACCTCAGGTGATCCACCCACCTTATCCTCCCAAAGTGCTGGGATTATAGGCATGAGCCACCTTGCCTGGATTGTTGGTGGTGCTTTGTTATGGCAGTCCCAGGAAATTAATATACTCTCTCATCTTCTCTGCCTTCCTTCTATCTGTATGTTCTATGGGCCCGACCATGAGAGAAAAGCAGACATAGTAGGGTACACATGTTTTGATAAGTCTGAGCTTCAGTCAAAGGAAGCAGTCTAAAAATGCTGGACAACTCTTCAAAGTAAATCTTTGTTAAAGCTGGGAAAATCAAGTGCTGATTCAGCTTTTCAATTTCTGAGGAAAAAAATAAGAAAGGCAGCACACACTAAAAACAGACACCAGAGCTAGGCTGGGAGGAGTGTTAAGGGACAGATGCCACTGAAGTTGTTGATTCTGAGCTGCAGGAGCAGAAAGTGTCCATCAGGCAGATGCTTGGCAACAGGAGCTAACAGGTGGTAAAGGGCCAATTTTCACCCAGCTAGAGGGGAACTTGGGTGCTAGAGAAGCTGGAGGCCAGAACCAGGAGACCCCAGGCAAGGTGCTGAGGGTAGAGTGAAGGGATGCAGGGCAAAGACTTGCTGGGATGTTCTCTCATTGAGCCTTCGTCTTCTGATGGATGGGAGTGTGATTCATTAATCACAGCAGCATCCACGCTCCCTTGAAAAACAGTAATATGTATGAATGTATATCTGTATTCACATTATGTATCATGTATCAGGTATTCAATCTATGAATAATACTTGGGTTGTTCATGGCAGTACTTCTTAAACTCTTATGCTGGAGTATTTTCAATGGTAAAAGAAGTGTAACCAGGAGTCTGAAAGTTTACTTTACTTTGAAATTTGTATTCTATGATGTATTTTTAAACCTAACAACTAACTCCCTCTCCCCATGTTCTGAACAAATCTTCCAATAAAATTGCCATGTGGCTTCACTCATTTGCTGGTGCATTGCCACTGAACCAAGGGTTATATGCACCTGGGTGAGAAACACAGGCATATAAATTGGGGAGCACTTACCATTACTCAGGGCCTGCTGAGGGATCTACAAACCACAAACAGACTTGGGGTAATCAGACGAGAAATTGTATATAAATGAAACTATGCTAAAGTGTTACCTTCTCCAGTTTACATTTATTTTCCAATAAATATTTCACAAGTGATCCTGAGTGATACAATGGTTAGGACAGGTCAGCAAGGGAAAAATATAAATATGTACACTTTGTTTTTAAACATGAGCTTTTAATTTTAGAACAGTTTTAGATATACAGAGAAATGGCTGGGTGCAGTGGCTCACAACTATAATCCTAGCACTTTGGGAAGCCAAGGAGGGCATATCACTTGAGCCCAGGGGTTTGAGACCACCCTGAGCAACATAGCTCAAGATCCCCATCTCTCCAAATAATTTTAAAAATTAGCTGGGTGTGGTGATGGTGCCTGTAATTCCAGCTACTCAAGAGGCTGAGGCAGGAGAATTGCTCGAACCTGGGAGGCAGAGGTTGCAGTGAGCCAAGATTGTGTCACTGCATTCCAGCTTGGGTGATAGAGCAAGAGTCTGTCTCAAAAACGAAAACAAAACAAAACAAAACAAAAATAGAAAAAAGAAAGAAAGAAAAAAATAGATGCACAGAAAAATGTGAAGATAGTACAGTGTTCCCCCATATGCCACACCCAGCTTCCCATATTATTAACATATGACATTAGTATGCTACATTTGTCACAATTGTTAAATAAAAATTGATCTGATTATTAATTGAAGCCCTGTCAAGTCTGACTGGCAGACTTGCCTCAGCAACAGATGAAAAATGTACACTGCCACAAGCTTGCCAGTGAGGCCAGGGGGACCTCTGTCAGAATCAGCAGTGGCCCTGAGAAGCTGGCCATGTTTGCCTTTATTTAGTACAGGTTAAATGACAAAGGTCTCAAGTAAACACCATTAGAGGGTAATTAACCCCATGAGTAGAGAGCAGTCATGCGCCCTCAGAAAATCAAAGATTAGTCTTAGGATCACGTGAATAAACAAGCTATTTAGATAAACTACATTCTCTTGTTATCTGCTCTATGCAATTAGTCAAGGTAGAAGGATTAGGCTGCCTTCAGCCATAAACCTTTTCCCAAGGCATTTGCAAAACCTTCCGGTCTTCCAAGAAGGTTTGTGTTTTCTAAAATTTCTTTCACCATTCTGACCGATCTCCTACATCTCCCCCTTTACTGTTTTTTGCATCAGGTTTTGTTAATTGAACAATATGTGTGTAGCAGCAGTTTGTCAAGCATGGAAGTCATAAGTCATGCTCTGACTTTGCATCCTAGAATTAGTAAATACCATAAGACAAACACAAGTATAATCAGTAACATTATGAGTAAGAGCCCTGCATCACTACTAGTGCAAACCTAATTTTCCTTAATTTCTTAAATTTAGATGACAAATGTCAATCAGCTATAGAAAAGCACTTTGCTAAAGCTTCTGAAAACATAAAACCTGCAGTCTAACAGAAGGATATAAATAGTAATAAGTGGTATGGTCCAAATGATTTGCTAACATGGGGAAGAAGTTATGCCTGTGTTCACATCCCCTCAGGTCCTCTTTGGATTCCAGCACAATGCATCAAACCATACTATGGCATGGCTAGGACCCAACCCGGTACCAGAGATGAAGAAAATGTCCCTGCAGGATTGACCTGTAGTGCTACTTGGCACCTCAGTTCACTGTATGCCATTACTGAGGAACCCCACTAGGGATATGTTAATCCTTTCTAGCTAAGCAGTCACATTGTTAGAGGCTAGGAAGGGAGTGTCTGCCTACGTAGCAGGCAGAAAAAAGGCAGATTTAGAAGATGGGCTTAATAGAGAGTAGCAGGTACAGGTTGCAGGCAAAGTGAGAGAATAAAAAAGGAACAAATTATCTGGAATGAATGGTGTTTGTGTTTGGAGCAGGATTTGCTCAGCCTCCTAAGTTGCCTTCTTCAGCATCCCCCAGGTAATGTCTGGGGCTTGTGCCATCCTAAGAAGTTGTATCGTCCAGGGCTGCGCATCCTGCAGGGACATTTTCTTCATCTCTGGTACTGGGTTGGGTCATAGCCATGCGATAGTATGGTTTGATGCATTGTGCTGGAATCCAAAGAGGACTTGAGGGGGTGTGAACACAGGCATAACTTCTTCCCCATGTTAGCAAATCATTTGGACCATACCACTTATTACTATTTATATCCTTCTGTTAGACTGCAGGTTTTATGTTTTCAGAAGCTTTAGCAAAGTGCTTTTCTATAGCTGATTGACATTTGTCATCTAAATTTGAGAAATTAAGGATAAATAAGGTTTGTACTAGTAGTGTTGCAGGGCTCTTATACTCCTCCTTTTCTGTTTTCTGAGCATATTTTTAAGGGTGAAGTGGGCACGTTCTACTATGGCCTCTCCCTGGGGGTTATACAGTTGCCTGTGGAATGTTGGGTATTCCATGTGTGACAAAATTATTGAAATCGTGAGCTAGCATTATCCAGATCATTATCACCTTTAACTTTTGTGGGTCATCCCATAAATGCAAAAGTTAAAAGAAGATGTTTAATGACATATTGGGTGGACTCTCCAGGAAGAATGTGTGCACTAATTAGATGAGTGTTGGTGTCAATGGATACATGTACATATCTTAGTTTTCCAAACTCAGGCATATGTGTACCATGTGCTTGCCATAACTGATTAGGTTCTAGTCCTCTAGGGTTAATGCCTGTAGAAGGAGTGGATGTGCCTGTGACCTGGCAATCTGGACATTGCATGATGATTTGTTTGCCTAGTCTTTGGGTAAGTTGAAACTGTTCAGTTAAGTTTCTCCAATTTTGGTGGAAAAATTGATACAATTGGATGGGTTGGTCAAGCAGTGACGTTTTAACTTAAAGATCTGCTTGATCATTGCCATAAGCCAGTGGGACAGGCAGTGAGCTGTGGGCTCGAATATGTGTGATAAAAATAGGATGTGTACGTTGATCCAGCAACGTACACATCCTGAAGTTGAAGAAAAAATCCAGACAGTGTGGGCTCTAGAGTAGACTTAATTAGGGCTGTCTCAAGGTTCTTTAATAAATAAACAGAGTAAGCAGAGTCACTAACAATATTGATGGGCTGAGCAGAAAATATCTCCAGGGCCAATATTAGAGCTCCAACTTCAGCTGTCTGAGTGCTAGTAAATCTGGATTGAATGAGGAAATTATGCAGCCTCCACCAGACCATTGCTTTTCCATTCTTACCAGAACCATCAGTAAACAGCATTAAAGCGTTAGGTATGGAGGAGTGAACTATTTTTGTAGGCATAATTACAGGAGTATGAGATAAGAACTGAAGCAGTTTGTCAGCAGACAAGGTGTGTTCTTAATGGCTTACATAATCAGAGAGTGCTATCTGAAGATCAAAGAGAGGGGCAATACTGCTTCAAATTGCTTTTTACGCGAAGGAATTCATATGACATTCTTATGACCTAGCAACTGATTGCATCATCTGCACCCTGTATAGATGACTTTACTAACTAGCTGAATATAGGGAGATAGTATTTTAATCCCAATACGTGAGTGAAAAACCCATTCTAGAAAGTGCAGTCCTTGGGTCACATGTTCTATTAATCCTGTTGGGGAATGATTAGTGGGAAAGATAAACAACTGAATTGAATATTCTGGGTTTACTGCCTTTGAGAGATAGCTAGCTTTATTTTCTCAATTTCCCTTTTTGCTGCAGGGATTAAATACTTGGGAGAATCCATGGCAGTATTGACTTTTAAGATAGAAAACAGGTTTTGCAACATATCAGTTGTTATGCTCAAGGTGGGACGAAGCCAGTTAATATTGCCCAGTAATTTTTGATAATAATTTAAAGTAGGTAAGTTTCTAGTATCTTATTTTAACTTTTGAGGTCTTATTGACTGGGAAATTAGTATGTATCCAAGACATTTCCAAGGAGAGGACATTTGTAATTTTTCAGGTGCTGTGATTAAACCTCTTAACTGTGTATTCCTTTTGACAGAGGCATATGAACTTAAAAGTACTGGCTCTGTTGGGGCTGCCAGTAAAATATCATCCATAAAATGAATAATATTGCAATTAGGAAATTTGAGGAGCAAAGCCTGATTTACATGATACTGACACATGGTAGGACTGTTCAGCATTCCTTGAGGAAGAACTTTTCAATGAAATGGGCAAGCTGGCCTTCCATTCTTGATAGCTGGTAATGTAAATACAAATTTTTATCGGTCCTGTTCTGCAAGGGGAATGGTATAAAAGCAGTCTTTTAAGTCAATAATGATAATAGGCCAATTTTGAGGATTGCCATGGATGAGGGGAGCCCCATACTTTGTAAATTAGCATTAATAACGTGTAAGTCATGCAAAAGTCTCCATTTGCCAGACTTTTTGGGAATGATGAAAATGGGCAAATTCCAAGGGCTGGTAGATGGTTCCAGATGGCCAGCTTTTAATTGCTCCTCAACTAATTCATGGGCTTTTTGTAATTTCTCTCCCTTCAAAGGCTGTTCTATTCAAATAGGATTTTGAGAGAGCCATGTCAGGGGTAGGGGAGGAATAACAGTGGCCATTACTAGAAAGAGGTCTTATGTTTACATAATTCATCAAATTCTGTCCTTCAGAGGAGGTACTGACTGGCGTCTAAAGTTGTTTTAGCTAGCATTGACCAGTCCTATGGGCTCATATGGAAGTTGTTTGCTATGGCTTCAATTAATCCTTTCATAAATGGGCTAGTGGCTCCATTTTCTATAATGCCTTTTCTTATCCCTTTGTAAGCATACACCTGATTGCCTTGTTGATCTTGCATTACTGGACAGACCAAGATCTAATGCTGCTTGCCCAAGACAGTGTCTCATAGCCATAGTGTCTCCCCTGTCCTTTT
This sequence comes from Saimiri boliviensis, assembly GCF_048565385.1. NCBI lineage: Eukaryota > Metazoa > Chordata > Mammalia > Primates > Cebidae > Saimiri > Saimiri boliviensis. Next base: position 40,133,438 of record NC_133458.1, read on the forward strand.
TCTAATTTGTTGGGGGAGGGGGCTAAGGCAAAATCTCCATTTCCTCTTTGGTATTTTTACCTGGTAATTGCTGGGCTGAGGGAGGTAGTAAGGTAGGTGATGGTTCCTCTTCTCTTCCCTTTTTGGGCTCTTCTTTGTAGAGCAGGACCATAGCAGCCTTAACTAAATTCCATAACATTAGAGATGTTACTGGGACCCATTGCCCTTGTGCACGATGCTGTTTAAGAGTTCTCCCCACTGTTCCCAGAGCTCTATCTCTAGCATGCCTTCTGCCAGGAACCATGGGCTTTGGGAAACAACAGTTTGCATTAGATCTCTTAATTGAACCTGTGAAACTGAGGCTCCTCTAGCTTATAGCAGCTGTTTTAATACTTTTATCTGTAGAGCTGATAAATGTTGCCCCATGATGAAACCCTAGGCAGAACAATTCCCTCAAATTTGGAAACCCCAAGCAGGCACCAATGACTTACTTACTGACTTACGGACTTACAGACTGCGCCGTCTTTTCTCCTTTGTTTTCGAGGGTTCCAACGAGATCCGTGATCCATTGCAGCATCCTCACACAGGGGGCACCAACTGTCAAGTCCAACTGGTAGACCCACCCGAGCGACATATGAAAAATGTACACTGACACAGGCTTGCCATTCAGTGCAGCCAGGAGATGTCTGCTAGAGTCAGCAGCAGCCCTCATAATCCAGTGATGTTCACATTTATTTAGTGCAGCTTAAATGACAAAGGTCTCAAGTAAACACCATTAGCAAGTCATGTGCCCATGGAATATCAAAGATCGGTCTTAGGATCACATAAGTAAACAAGCTATTTAGATAAACTCCCCTACATTCCCTTGTTGTCTGCTCTATGCTATTAGTCAAGGTAAAAGGATTAGGCTGCCTTCAGCCATAAACCTTTTTCCAAGGGTTTTGCAAAACCTTCTGGTCTTCCAAGAAGGCTTCTGTTTTCTAAAATGTCTCCCACCATTCTGACCAATCTCCTACAAAACCCCTAGTTTATTCAGACTTCCTCAGTTTTTAGGTGATGTTCTTTTTTTTGTTTGTTTTTGAAACCGGATCTCACTCTATCACTCAGGCTAGAGTGCAGTAGCACAATCATGGCTTACTGCAGCCTTGACCTCCTAGGCTCAGACGTTCCTCCTACCTCACAGCCTTCTGAGCAGCTGGGACTACAGGTAAACACACCACCATGCCTGGCTAATTTTAAAAAATTATTTGTAGAGATGGGGATCTTGCTATATTGCTCAGGCTGGTCTCAAACTCCTGGGCTCAAGTGGTCTGCCTTCCTTGGCCACCCAAAGTGTTGGGATTGCAGGCATGAGCCATCTCATCTGGCTACATTTTTCTGTATATGTAAGACTGTTGTAAAACTAAAAGTTTATTTTTAAAAACAAAATATGTTTACCTATATTTTTTCCCTGCTGAACTTCCTGACCATTATATTACCCAGGGTCATTTGTGAAATATTTATTGGAAAATAAATGTAAACTGGAGAAAATAAGTGTAAGCATCTTAACATAGTTTCATTTATATAAAATGTCTCTTATCTGATTAGCCCTCTCAGTGCTAGGGGTACAGGCATAAGCCACCATTCCATGCCATCATGTTCTATTTCTGTTCTAAGATCTCCTCTAGGACACCACATTATAGTTATTCCTCACATTTCCTTAGGTACCCTTGGCTGTGACAGTTTTTCAGAGTTTCCTTGTTCTTAATGATCTTGATAGTTTTGGGAAGCATGGTTAGATATTTTGTAGACTCTCCCTCATTCAGGATTTGTCTGACATTTTCCCCATGATTAGACTGGGGTTGTGTGTTTTCAGGAGGAAGACCACAGAGGTAAAGTGCTGTTTTCACTATATCATATTAAGGTTGCCTACAAACAACATGACCTAGCACTGTTGATGCTGACCTTGATCACCGTGCTGAGGTAGTATCTTTCAGGTTTCTGTACTGTAAAGTTCTTGTTCTCTCCCCCTTTCCATAATTGTACTCTTAGGAAGGAAGTCACTATGCTCAGATCCCACTTAGGGAATGGGGGATCATGCTTCACGTTTTTTTTTTTTTTTTTTTTTTAGACAGAGTTTTGCTCTTGTTGCCCAGGCTGAAGTGCAATGGTGCAATCTTGGCTCACTGTAAACTCCCCTCCCAGGTTCAAGTGATTCTCCTGCCTTAGCCTCCCTAGTAGCTGGGATTACAGGCATGTGCCACCATGCCTGGCTAGTTTTGTATTTTTAGTAGAGATGGGGTTTCTCCAAGTTGGTCAGGCTGGTCTCAAACTCCTGAACTCAGAGTTTTGCCCTCCTTGGCCTCCCAAAGTGCTGGGATTATAGGTACAAACCACTGCGCCTGGTCTGCTTCACTTTTTGAGGGAGGAGAGGCTATGTAAACTATTTAGAATTCTGCATGGGAGATTTGTCCTTTCTCCTCCATTTATTTATTCAACCATTTATTTATATTACTACTTCTTTATGAATATTTATTTTATATTTTAGGTTATAATATGATATTTCTTTACATTGTTACTCAAATTGTACCAGCTTTGGCTATGGGAACTCTTTCAGTTAGGTTTTATGTCCCATCATCATGTATCTTTACATGAAGTAAACATGTATCTTTATTTTAGGATTTCTTACTTTTCTAGCACTGGCAAATACTCCAGGGTCATCTTGTTTGGTGGGTATTTTCAGGATCTACCAAAATAACATCAAGCATCTTTCTTTTTTTAGGGATTTGCCCAAGTACCATGTATTTCCAAGGCCTATCTCATTTATTTCCTGCCCCAGCCCCAACTGCATGAGTTAATCACCTATAAAAACCCACAGTAGGCTGGGCATGGCAGCTCACAACTGTAATCCCAGCATTTTGGAAGGCTGAAGCGGGTGGATCACCTGAGGTTAGGAGTTGGAGACCAGCCTGGCCAACATGGTGAAACACTGTCTCTACTAAAAAAATTACCAAAACTAGCTGGGTGTGGTGGTGGGTGCCTATAATCCCAGCTACTTGGGAGGCCGAGGCAGGAGAATTACTTGAACCCGGGAGGTAGAGGTTGCAGTGAGCTGAGACTGTGCCATTGTACTCCAGCTTGAGTGACAAGAGCAAAACTCTGTCTCAAAACAAAACAAGACTCACAGTGATGAAATACTTTTCTTGTGGCAAAGCAAGAAACAAGACAAACACAGAACTGCCTGTACATACTATACCATAGCAGAACAGATCCCCACAGCCAACAGATTCCAGAAAGAACAGCGTGAAATCATTGGGAAATATTATAAGCTTAAAATGGTAGGTACATTATAACAGGCCATTGGACACTGATCACCTTTGAGGTAGAAACAAGTGGCAATGTAGGAAGCAGGAAATGGAAAAATTAAAAAGCAGACCAGCCAAAGTTGTTATAGTGAGTAAAGTTATCTTTACCAGAAGCAGGATGGATTCTAATATTGTTATCAAATACAATCATTTCCTTAAACTTTCATTTTATAAAAGGTACAGTGGATTTTCTTTCTAGTTCTGACATTTTAGATGGAGTTCTTGGTTTTCTCAGACTTTCTCACACTTTCATTAAAAATGAAAATGTATACTGGTTTTATTCAGTCAGGTCTCATGGAAGGCACTAAAAATGAAGTCCCCCCTAGCCAAACAATAAACTGTCTATTGCTGTTAATTTTCAATGCTTTTGCAGACCATTAACTCAGGAGTCCTTACTTCGTTGCTGAAGTAAGTAAGCACAAAACAAAGGTCGCATTTCTTTGGAGATGAAGAGAACTGAGAATCATCTGGCACCAAGAGACTCTTGAGGTTGAATAGCTTTGGTTTCTTGATATGCTGTTTTTAAAATCACCACATGTTTATGTAAAAACCAAGGCCTGCCTGAGTCAAAAGCAGACAGAATTTTGCCTCAAATCTTATCCTTCCCTTTTCAAACTTCCTTTTCTATCTCCAACTTCTTATTTTTTACTACTCTTATCTCTTGGGTGTTGCTCTCACTTTAAAAATCTGACAAACTATCCAGCCAACACAGTAATGAGAATTATTTTTTTGTATGAGAGAAACCTTCTAAGTGCTTTTTAGCAGGGATTTTATAAAGACGATATGTTAATTTTAATGGTAGGATGAACAGATCTTAAGAGGTAGGGAAGATTGTTTGGGGCAGAAGAGCTCTTATGCTACAGTTGAGATGTACATCCTGCTTTAGTTTTCAGATATTTTTAGAGAATAAAAGCCTCTCCACTCCCTGCAAAAAAGATGCTTATATATATAGTGCATTTCTACCATTAGCAGTGACTCTGCTATTCAACACATCTAGCACTTGTTAGTGTTCCTAGTGTTTTCAGAACCCACCGAAGAACACTAAACATCTCCCTTCCTTTTGGCATGTGCTCAGATGCTATGTACTTCCAAGGACTATTCAAAGAATTAATTCGTATATTTGGTCCAGGAATTCCAAAATAACCTGGAACTGTCATAATAAACAATTCTGGGCTGGGTGTGGTGGCTCACACCTGTAATTCCAGGACTTTGGGAGGACAAGGTGGATGGATCACCTGAGTTAGGAGTTCAAGACCAGCCTGGTCATCATGGTGAAACCCTGTCTGTACTTAAAAAAAAAAATACAGAAATTAGCTGAGTGGGGTGGCATACATCTATAGTCCCACCCAGCTACTTGGGAGGCTGAAGCAGGAGAATTGCTTGAACTCGGGAGGCAGAGGTTGTAGTGCAGAGATCATGCCACTGCACTCTGACTTGGGCAATAGAATGATAGTTGAGTCTCTGTCTCAAGGAAAACACACACACACACACACACACACACACACACACACACACACACACAGATTACTGGCCTATTTTTTTTTTAAACAAAGTAAGTATAAGATGCATGCAAAGTAAAGAATGTTGTTAATTGGTTATTTTCAAAGTGGCAAACAGAGGAGAGAGGAGGTGATGATCATTAGTTCTCAACTATGAGATTTCAAAGTCTCTGAGATTTAACCTAAATTATTAAGAAGGGGTTCCAGAATATATGATTTATATTCTTAATCACTTTTAAAATGATAAATACTAAAAAGTAATGATGTATGACTAGTCTTTTGCGGATACTTCTAAAATGATAATTTGGAACCACAACTTCTTTATAATGCATGTTTGATGAGTGACTATATGTATTTATCTTTATTTAGTGTCTCTATTTTCTCCATCAACCAGTGTTTATTAGTAACATATTATTATATTCCAGGCAGAGTGAGAGAGATCCAAGGATAAAACATAAGCTCACAATATGGCATCAAGTTAATGAATAATTGTCATATAGCTCGAAAAGTAAAATAAGAAACGTATGTATTAGGGAAAGTGGCAGCACAGAAAAAACAGGGCCAGTCTGAAATTTGGTAGATTGGAGAAGATTTTGCAGAAGAGGATATCTTTGAGTTCGGTATTGAAGGAAGAGTATGAGTTTAACATCCCCCATACAGATGAGGCATGGGGGCTGATAGGAAGACATTTCCAGATGAAGGACAGTCTGTATGAAAGCAAAGGCAGGAAAACTGGAGGATATGTGAAAGTCATTTGTAATGACTGGAGTGTAGGTGAATGTGGAAGAGCTGTGAACTGTGGTGCTCATGGAGGCAGGGGCCTAATCACAGAGGTCCTTTTCAAACTTTACTTAAGACTATGTACAAAAGGTGGAAACTTTGGAGGTTAACTGAAAATGTATGTATCAGAAAATTGGATATTGAATTTAGAAATGGTGAAACTGGAGGGAGAAAGACCAATTAGGAGAACATTTAAGAGGTTAAGGTAAAAGATATGAGAGCCTAAGGTTAGGCAGCAGAAATGGGCAAAAGAAGATAAAGAAATAAGAGATATTTAAGTGACAGAATTTTAGGCAGGGCATGGTGACTCATACTTAGAATCCCAGTGCTTTGAGAGGGTGAGATGTGAAGATCATTTCAGCCCAGGAGTTTGAGACCAGCCTGGGAAACATAGGGAGAGCCCGTGTCTTCTACTACTGCTACTACTACTACTACTACTACTACTACTACTACTACTAGTACTACTAAATTTAGCCAAGTGTGGTGGTATGCATCTGTGGTTCCAGCTTTTCAGGAGGCTGAGGTGGAAGGATAGCTTGAACCTGGGAGGTTGAGCCTGCAGTGAGCCATGATTGTTCCACTATTCCAGCCTGGATGTTAAGGTAAGACCCCATGTCAAAATATATATATATATATATATAAAATTTTAATAACTAGTTGAGGCTTAGGAAACACTAACATTTAAAATGTGGGTGCTGTCACTGCAGTGGTACTGCCCTGGCTGCCCTTTGACTGGGGAAGGAGCAAAAAACCCTGAGTGCTTCAGCCACACCTCCAGCAACTGCAGTTGCCCTAAGGAGAGGTCAGTCTGTCTCCCCCAGGTGTCATCTACCTTGCTGTTTATCACCAGGCAGGGTCTTACTGGCTTGGACCCACAGCACAGCCAGCCCATCCTGGGCTGATCATACTGATTGGTAGCTACTCTGCATCTTTCTAAGGTGGAGCCCCAAGAGACAAGTGACAGATCCTTGGCCACAACCACTGCTAAAGTTCCCTTCCCTGTTGCCTCCAAGCTGGAGAGGGAACATAAAGCCCGATTTTGCCCAACAGCTACAGTGTGCAGCCTGTGAGTGCCAAGCTGAGATCTGTAGCCAAAAATCAAGTGGGAGAGGAAACCACACTTTCAGAGCATTGCAAGAAAATACAGAGGAGCCACGTGACTGAGCAGGAGCCTACCTACTGTCCATTATGCTTAAGTGCCACCTATTGAATTACAGCCCAAAACTTCAGCAACAAAAATACTTTGCTAATATACCCCTCTGTGAAACCAAGGACAAGAATTTTAATAACTAGTTGAGCCTTGGGATACATTAACATTATGTTGCTAATACTTTGCTCATATACCCCCCCCCCCCAAAAATAAAAAAGGCCATTATATAATGGTAAATGACACTATTCAACAAGAAGACTTAACTATCTTACATATACATGGACCCAACACAGGAGTACCCAGATTCATAAAGCAAGTTCTTAGAGAACTATGAAGAGACTAAGCTCCCCACATAATAATTCAACACCCCACTGATAGTATTAGACAGATCACTGAGGCAGAAAATTAACAAAGATATTCAGGATGTGAACTCAGCACTTGACCAAATGGACCTGTTATACATCTACAGAACTCTTCACCCCAAAATGCCAGAATATACATTTTTTTCATCAACACATTGCACACACACTAAAGTCAACCACACAACTGGACATAAAACAATCCTCAGCAAATGCAAAAAAGTCCCAAATCATACCAACCCCACTCTCAGACCACAGTGTAATAAAAATAGAAATGAAGACTAAAAATCACTCAAAACCATACATGGGAAATTACAGAACCTGTTCCCGAATGACTTTTGGGTAAATAATGAAAGTAAGGCAGAAACTAAAAAGTTCTTTGAATCTATTGAGAACAAAGATAGAGCATGAAGAATCTCTGGGATGCAGCTAAGGTAGTGTTAAGAGGGAGGTTTATAGCACTAAACACCCACATCACAAAGTTAGAAAGATTTCAAATTAACAACCTAACATCACAACTGGAAGAAATAGAGAAGCAAGAGTGTGCCAACCCCAAAGCTAGCAGATGACCAGAAATAACCAAAATCACAGCTGAACTGAAAGAGACCGAGATGTGAAAAACCACACACACACAAAATCAATAAATATAGGAGTTGATTATTTGAAAAAAAAAATAGTAAGATAGACTTCTAGCTAGACTAATAAGAAAAGAGAGATCTAAATAAGCACAATTAGAAATGACAAAGGTGATGTTACCACTGACCCCACAGAAATACAAAAATTCATCAGACTATTATGTATACCTCTGTGCACACAAACTAGAAAATCTAGAAGAAATTGATACGTTTCTGGACACGTATAACCTCCCAAGACTGAACCATAAAGAAATCAAATCCCTGAACAGACCAATAATGAAACTGAATCAGTAAAAAAAAAAAAAAAAAGCTTGCAAATGAAAAAAAGTCCAGGACAAATGGATTCACAGCCAAATTCTACTAGATGTATAAAGAAGAGCTGAGACTGTCTCAGAAAATTGAGGAGGAGGGGCTCCTTCTCAACTCATTCTGTGAGGCCAGCCAGCATCATCCTGATACTGAAACCTGGCAGAGATAACGAAAAAAAGAGAAAACTTCAGGCCAGTATCATTGATGAATGTTGATGAAAAAATCCTCAACAAAATACTAGCAAACTGGATCTGGCAGCACATCAGAAAGCTAATGCACCATAATCAAGTAAGCTTTATCTCTGGGATGCAAAATTGGTTCAACATATATGAATCAATGAATGTGACTCACCACATAAGCAGAACTAAAAACAAAAACTACATGATTATCTCAATACGTGCAGAAAAGTCTTTTGATAAAATTCAACCATTGAAAATTCTCAATAAACTAGGTATAGAGGGAGCATACTTCAAAACAATAAGAGCCATCTATGACAAACCCACAGTTTACATCATACTGAATGGGCAAAAGCTGGAAGCATTCTCCTTGAAAACCAGCACAAGACAAAGATTGCCTCTCTTACCAATCCTATTCAACATAGTATTGGAATTCCTGGCCAGAGAAATCAGGCAAGAGAAATAAATAAAAGGCATCTAAATAGTAAGAGAGGAAGTCAAACTATCCTTGTTTGCAAATGACATGATTCTATATCTAGAAAACTCCATAGTTTCTGCCTCAAAATTCCTTGATCTGAGAAACAACTTCAGCAAATTTTCAGCATACAAAATCAATGTACAAAAAGTAGTAGCATTCCTGTACACCAATAACATTCAAGCTGACAGCCAAATCAAAAATTCCCACAAAGAGAATAAAATACCTAGGAATACAGCTAACCAGGGAGGTGAAATATCTGTACAATGAGAATTACAAAACAATACCCAAAGAAATCAGAAATGGCAAACAAGTGAAAACACATTCCATGCTCATGGATAGGAAGAATCAGTATAATTAAAATGGCTGTACTGCCCAAAGGGATTTACAGATTCAATGCTATTCCTATCCTAAACTACCAATGACATTATTCACATAAATGAAAAAAATATTTTAAAATTCATATGGATCCAACAAAAAAATGACCCAATAGCCAAGGCAATCCCAAATAAAAGGACCAAAGCTGGAGGTATCATGTTATTTGACTTCAAATTATACTACAGGTTACAGTAACCAAAACAGCATGTTGCTGGTACAAAAACAGACACATAGATCAACGAAACAGAATAGAGAGCCTGGAAATAATGGCACATACAACCATCTAAATTTTTTTTTGAGGTGGACTCTTGCACTGTCATCCAGGCTGGTGTGCAGGGGCACAGTCTCAGCTTACTGCAACCTCCACCTCCGGGATTCAAGGGATTCTCCTGCCTCAGCCTCCCAAGCAGCTAGGATTACAGGCATTTGCCGCTATGCCTGGCTAACTTTTTGTATTTTTAGTAGAGACTGGGTTTCACTATGTCGACCAGGCTGGTCTCGAACTCTTGACCTAGTGATCTGCCCACCTTGGCCTCCCAAAGTGCTGGGATTACAAGCCTGAGCCCCTGTGCCTGGCCCAACCATCTAATCTTTGACAAAGCTGACAAAAAACAAGCTTGATTCCCCATTCAGTAAATGGTGCAGGATAACTAACTGGCCATATGGTGAAGGTCTTGTATGGGGTGTAAGGTAGAGACCAACCTATGGAGGAAAGGAGGATGGAAAAAAAGGGGGTGTAGGAATAAGTCAACCTCTACCTTATACCACATACAAAAATCAACTCACAATGGATTAAATATTTAAATGTAAAATAAAACTGTAAAAACCCTAGAAGCCCTTTGTCAGATATCCAGAATATAAAAGGAGCTTAAACAAATTTACAAGAAAAAAAAAAAAAAAAAAAAGCTCCATCAAAATGTGGGCGAAGGATATTAACAAAAACTTCTCAAAAGAAGACATTTATGTGGCCAAAAAACATGAAAAAAAAGCTCATCATCCCTGGTCATTAGAGAAATGCAAATCAAACCACAATGAGATACCATCTCATGCCAGTTAGAATGGCGATCATTAAAAAGTCGGGAAACAACAGATGCTGGAGAGGTGTGGAGAAATAGAAATGCTTTTACACTGTTGGTGGGAGTGTAAATTAGTTCAGTCATTGTGGTAGACAGTGTGGCAATTCCTCAAGGATCTAGAATCAGAAATGTCATTTGACTCAGCAATTCCATTACTGGGTATATACCCAAAGAATTATTAATCATTCTACTATAAAGACACATGCACACGTATGTTTATTGCAGCACTATTCACAATAGCAAAGACATGGAACCAACCCAAATGCCCATCAGTTATAGACTGGATCAAGAAAATATGGCACATATACACCATGGAATACCATGCAGCCATAAAAAATGAATTCATGTCCTTTGCAGGGACATGGATGAATCTGGAAACCATCATTCTCAGCAAACTAACATGGGAACAGAAAAGCAAACACCAAATGTTCTCACTCATAAGTGGGAGTTGAACAATGAGAACATATGGGCACAGGGAGGGGAACATCACACACTGCATCTGTCAGGGGATGGGGCAAGGGGAGGGATAGCATTAGAAAAAATACCTAATGTAGGTGACAGATTGATGGGTGCAGCAAACCACCATGGCATATGTATACCTATGTAACCAGCACATTCTGCACATGTATCCCAGAACTTAAAGTATGATAATAAATAAATAAATAAATTTTTAAAAAGCCTAGAAGATAACCTAGGAAATACCATCTGTACATAGGACTTGGCAAAGATTTCATAATGAAGGTGACAAAAGCAATTGCAACCAAAATAAAAATTGGCAAATTGAATCTAATTAAACTAAAGAACTTCTACAAACCAAAACAAACTGTCAACAGAGTAAACAGACAACCTACAGAATGAGAGAAAATATTTGCAAACTATGTATCCAACAAAGATCTAATATTTAGAATCTATAAGAAACTTAAGCAAATTTACAAGCAAAAAACAACTCCATTAAAAAGTGGGCAAAAGACATGAACAATCACTTTCCAAAAGAAGACATACATACATGAGGCCAACAAACACATGAAAAGATTCTCAACATTACTAATCTTTAGAGAAATGCAAATCAAAACCACAATAAGATACCATCTCACATCAGTCGGAATGGCTGTTACTAAAAAGTCAAAAAATAACATGCTGGTGTGGCTGTGAAGAAAAGGGGATGCTTATACATTGCTGGTGGGAGTGTAAATTAGTTCAGCCATTGTGGAAAGTAGTTTGGTGATTCCTCAAACAACTTGAAACAGAATTACCATTCAGTGTAGTAATCCCGTTATTAGGCATATACCCAAAGGAATATAAATCATTCTACCATAAAGACACATGCACGCGTATGTTCATCACAGTACTATTCACAGTAGCAAAGACATGAAATTAACTTAAATGCCCGTCGATGGTAGACTAGATAAAGAAAATGTGGTACATATACACCATGAAATGCTACACAGCCATAAAAAAGAACAAGATCGTATCCTTTGCAGAAACATGGATAGAGCTGGAGGCTGTTGTCCTTAGCAAACTAACAAAGGAACAGAAACCAAATACGGCATGTTCTCACTTATAAGGAAGTGGATGTAAAGAGGGGAACAACAGATACTGGGGCCTACTTGAGGGTGAAGGGATCAGAAAAAATATCTCAGATACTATGCTTATTACCTGGGTGACAAAATAATCCATATGTCAAACTCCTATGACACGCAGCTTACCTATGTAACAAACCTGCACATATGCTACTGAACCTAAAATAGAAGTTAAAATAAATAAATAAATAAATAAATAAATAAATAAATAAATAAATAAATAAAATGTTGATGGAAGCAGATAAAGAGAAGAAAGCACAGTTGGTTAAAGCAGAAGGAGCTGGCCAAATGGCAAAAATGAAACCAAGTAGAGGGCAGTATTCCATACCACCTGTGACACAGATTTGTATATAGCAGAGCAATGACAAATACTGTTTTCATTTCTTAAAACTAGGAAAGAAGCTAAAGATTGTAAGGATTTATAACTTACTGAGACTTTTTTTTTAAGGGACACGGTCTCACTCTGTTGTCCAGGGGTATGATCATAGCTCTCTGCAGCCTTAAATTACTGTGCCCAAGCAATCCTCCTGCCTCAGCCTCCTGAGTATCTGGGATTATAGGGACGTGCCACCATGCCTGGCTAATTTTTTAATTTTAATTTTTGTAGAGATGGGGGTCTCACTATATTGCCCAGGCTGGTCTTGAACTCCTGGCATCAGGTGATCCTCCTGTGTCAGCTTTCCAAAGTGTTGGGATTATAGGTATGAGCCATTGTACCCAGCCTATTGAGACCCTTACATGTAATGATCTCACTTATTCCTCAAAATAACCAAAGGAAATAGAATTGGTTTTATTATCCTCATGTTTGAGACAAGTTATCTGAGCCTTAGGAAGGAAAGGGCTCAATGTTATCCATTTATAGGACATTGATTAAAAGCATGAATTCCTGGAGGAACACTGTGTTTGGTTTCTGGTAGTAATACAATCTTGGGTGAATTCTATAATCCTCTGTGGCCTAGTTTTTTTTTAAATCAAAATGAGGATAAGTAATAGAATGTAGGTCATCAGATGGAGTAAAAATTATATTTGTTAATCAATGTAAAGCATTTTATGTAATGTTTGGCACATAGTAATCTCTCAGTAAATGCTAACTATTAAAAAGTTACTAAGCCAGGCCTTGGACCAGTTCTTGGTCCTAACATGAATGATAATGGTCTTCCTATCATTCAAGTTTGTCATATACTTATAAAATCAAATGGAAACAAATTTCTTTTGAAATGTTCTTTTGAAGAGCATCTGAGGCCCAAAGATGTCTTGTTTAGCTTTTTACTTAATTCGTCATACCTGAATTGCAGAACAAAGATAAAAATTTAATGTTGCTACAGCTTATGAAATCACCGCATAGAATGTAATTTTGGCAGATAATATGCTGAAGATCATGATATCAACATAAAAAGTTGTTCTTTTTCATTTTTGTTTTTCCCCCCAACATTTCAGACTCTTAGAATGTGGCAAGGTCTCTTTGTTATGCTCAGACTCACTGTGTATCAAAGGAGAAAACTTTTCTTTCAACATTACATGTTTAACATATCAGGGGCTGCATCAGTTATTTATTACTGTTTCTGTCTCTTGATTTCTGTGTAGAATATGTTATTCCAAGACCTGGATTAATTTAATCAATATATTTTAAAAAAGAAAATCAATGAGAGTAATACCAAGAAAGGAAGCCACAGTCGTCAGTGCCCAGGAAAGTTATTGTGGCTGTGGTTACCTCCCCAGGCAAATTCACATAAAACAAATGAATATTATCTGTCCTTATTAACAGGTCATTCATTCAAACAAAAGGCCTGATGGAGCAGATACTGCTTGCTTTCTTCAAATTCCCATGTTTGGCAAAATCTTAATCTTTGCCATGGGTTTTTAGTTTCTCAGAAGGAGAGAAATGAGGTTTCTTTCTCAAAGGAATTTCTTTGATCACTACCCTCTTCTCCTTTTTTAAAATTTGCATCTTTCTAAGGATCTCCTGTAAGAGCATGAAGCTGAAGGGCAGATCCTCAGTACCAAGGGCAGATCTTGAGGTTGGCGCTGGTTAATTTTGAGTTTTCAGCCACTGCCACCTTCTTATCCCAAGAGAACTCCATGCCATTCCCATACTTCACATTGGATGGGACATTGATGTACAGTGACAATTTTTATTTTGAGGTGAATACTGAATTGGGTAGTAATCTTCATCTCTGACATGTGGAAGGTCTTATCTAGTTTTATATTTCTGTTTTTATTTTTATTTTTTTGTTTTTATTTTGAGATAGTTTTGCTCTGTTGCCAGTCTGAAGTACAGTGGGGTGACCTTGGTTCACTGCAACCTCTGCCTCCTGGGTACAAATGATTCTCCTGCCTCAGTCTCCCGAGTAGCTGGAATCCCAGGTGCCTGCCACCATGCCCAGCTAATTTTTGTGTTTTTAGTAGATATGGAGTTTCAATATATTGGCCAGGCTGGTCTGGAACTCTTGACCTCAAGTGATCTGCCCACCTTAGCCTCCCAAAGTGCTAGGATTATAGATGTAAGCCACTGTGCCCAGCGAAGTTCCATAGTTAAAACAGTGCTGGAGATGTCCTTTAAGATCTTTATGCTTCACTTTCTAAAAAGTGGGAAAATAAGGATGACCTTCTACTTTGGAATTTGATGAGAGTTATAGCATGATACGGTTGAAAGAGCTACTATTGGCTGGGTGTGGTGGCTCACGCCTGTAATCCCAGCACTTTGGGAGCCCAAGGCGGGCAGATCACCTGAGGTCAGGAGTTTGAGACCAGCATGACCTACATGGAGAAACCCCATCTCTACTAAAAATACAAAATTAGCTGAGCTTAGTAGCACATGCCTGTAATCAATCCCAGCTACTTGGGAGGCTGAGGCAGGAGAATTGCTTGAACCTGGGAGGTGGAGGTTATGGTGAGCTGAGATGGCACCATTGCACTCCAGCCTGGGTAACAAGAGTGAAACTCCTTTGGTGGGGTGGGGGTGGGGGCAGAAAAAGCTACTCTTTGGAGCTAGAAAAACTGGGTTGAAATCTTGGCTCTGTTACTAGCTGATTAGTGTGGATAAATTTTTAATCCATCCTTAATTTCAGTTTTCTTATTTGTGAAATGATCATACTAACACCTAAGTGGTAAGCTATTTTGAGAATTAAAAAATTATTTATATGAATTTCAGTGCCTGATTCATTGTAAATCCTTGGCTTTTTTTTTTTTTTTTTTTTTTCTCCTCTCATAGTGCAAGTGCCATGAGGAACTAAGCTTTATATCAGGGGCTCAGAGACACATTTGGTCTGACCTGAGTAATTTAATTTTTTTAAAAAATGGGTTGGCCAGGCATGGTGGCTAACGCCTGTAATCTCAGCACTTTGGAAGGTGAGGCAGGCAGATCATGAGGTCAGGAGTTCAAGACCAGCATGGCTAACATGATGAAACCCTGTCTCTACTAAAAATACAAAAATTATGGGGGTGTGGTGGTGCACACCTGTAAACTCAGCTACTCAGGAGGCTGAGGCAGGAGAATTGCTTGAACCCGGAAGGTGGAGGTTGCAGGAAGCCAAGATCATGCCACTGCACTCCAACCTGGGTGACAGAGCAAGACCGTCTGCAGAGTGGGCAGTGGGGAATGGGTTAAGGCCAGGCACGGTGGCTCATGCCGGTGAACCTAGCACTTTGGGAAGTCACGGCAGGATGATCCCTTGAGCCCAGGAGTTTGAGACTAGCCTGGGCAATGCAGTGAAACTCCATGTCTACAAAAACATAAAATGAGCTGAGTATAGTGGCATGCATCTGTGGTTCTACCTACTCAGGAGGCTGAGGTAGGAGGGTTACTTGAGCCTGGTAAGTCAATGCCGCAGTGAGCCATGATTGTGCCACTGCATTCCAGCAGTGACAGAGTGATCCTGTTTCAAATAAATAAATAACAAAAAGGGCTAACATATATTATAAAGTTGGGAAATTTTATATAAAAATCTGGTTGGCTGGTTTTTCTTAGAGAGAAAAAAAAGATGTGGTAACATTTAGCCTGAATTACTCAAGGGCCAATCTTCACTGGAGTTTAGTACTGTGAGAATTAAATATTAACTTAAAAGCTGTTGGATGCCAGGCGCAGTGGCTCACGACTGTAATTCCAGCACTTTGGGAGACCGAGGTGGGCAGATCACCTGAGATCAGGAGTTCAAGACCAAGCTGGCCAACATGGTAAGACCCTGTCTCTATTAAAGATATAAAAAATTAGCTGGGTGTGGTGGCGGGCGCCTGTAATCTCAGCTACTCAGGAGACTGAGGCAAGAGAATCGCTTGAACCCATGAGGCAGAAGTTGTAGTAAGCCAAGATCCCACCATTGCACTCCAGCTTGGGCAACAAGAGCGAAACTCCATCTCAAAACAAACAAACAAACAAACAAAAAAACCAAACAAACAGTGGTGCTGGAATCTCTCAAACACTTTAAGTCTTGAGAGAGATGTGATTGTGATCTGAGTCATATAGTTGCAACTTCTGTTTCTCAGATTACAGATTACCTTGCTATTTTATTTTTCCTGTTCTGTACAGTGACTAGAGAGAATTAAGTGATGTCAGGAACAAAAACTTCCTGCTTTTTTTTTCTCTCTTTTTTTTTTTTGTTTTAAAGCTACTGCAAATCAAAACTTCCTGCTTTCTTAAAGGTCCTTATTACAGATTAACTTCCCCTTTGTTGTCCTGCTTTGCTTAGACCACGTGACAAAAATCTCATGACTCTTACACTCTCTGTAAAAAAATGTTAAATGTACCCTTCCCTAAAGAAATGCTGCCTGTAACATATTAAATTGCTGTAACTATGCACCAAACTTGTATAAAAAAATGTCGTAAACTTGCTAAACACTCTCTATTTCTGTATGTATAAATGAAAACTTAACTTCCCTGTTTTGAAACACTGATTCCATTCCTTTGGAGTTTGTGTTTCCATGTGGCCCATCCTCAAACTTTGCACTTGAATAAACTCTCTTTAAATTAGACTCTGGTCCTTTCGGTTATTTTAGGTTGGCAGTGCTGACTGTCTCCTTTATATGGGGTGTATATGCTCTGTTTTATCACAGCCCCCAGTATATCCTATCTTTCTTATTAGTTGGGTGTTGTAACTTTCCATGACCTGCCATACTTGTGTGGGGGTTTATTTGAGATCCCTGGAGGTGAAAGCCCACCGTCATTAAGGTGTGTACTTGAAATTGCTTTTCTACAATATAGGGGCCAGGAAGAGTCTCTAAGACCTTTTAAGGGTGGAGAACATAATGCTAGAAAAGATAGAGAAATTGGACTAAATGAAAATGTAAAATTTTTATATGGCAAAATACATAAACATAGTCAAAGGACAATGATTAGCTGGGAAAACAATTTGTAGTAAAGACAAAGAGTTAACATTTATTTATTTCTTTTCTTTTCTTTCTTTTTTTTTGAGACAGAGTGTCACTCTGCTACCCAGGCTGGAGTGCAATGGTATGATCTTGGCTCACTGCAACCTCCATCTCCTGCATTCAAGCAATTCTCCTGCCTCAGCCTTCCGTGTAGCTGGGATTACAGGCACGCGTCACCACACCCAGCTAATTTTTGTATTTTTAGTAGTGACAGGGTTTCAACTTGTTGGCCAGGCTGGTCTGGAACTCCTGACCTCAAGTGATCTGTGTTCCTCAGCCTCCCAACATGCTGGGATTACAAGCGTGAGCCACCGCACCCAGACAAAAGTTTAATATATCTAATCTACAAGAAGATTTTGCCACCTGCTAAGAAAAGACAAACAATTGAATAAAAAATTGAGGAAAGAATAAAATGGGGCAAAGACTGTAGAAAGGCAATTCAAGAAATGCAGATGGCTACAAAACACATAAGCACAGGAAGCCGACTTCACTGTTAATCACGGAAAAGCAAATTATGACAATAGCGAGAAACCATTTTTTACTTAATTGACAGTAATGAAAAGGAGTGATGATGTCCCACACTGGTACAAAATAGGGATATAGGTATTTTCAAATATTTTTCGGAGTGCGAGAAGTGCACACTTTGGGGAAAATAACTTGTCTAATATCTAATAAAATACAGTGTTTGACTTAGTGACCCCACTTTTGGGAATGTATCCTAGAATAAAAGGCCAGTCTATTAGATTATATGTAAAATATATATTTTTTGGAGCATTGTTTGTAATACTGAACAAAACAAACAAACAGAAATGGAAACAACCTGAATGGATTGTCACTTCTATTCTACAGATTGTCAGGTAGCAATGAGAAAGACTGAATTATAAACTGGAGGAATACTTGTGATATGCTGCAAAGTCAAAATAAACTCTTGCAAATTATGTGTATAGCATAATTCTATTTTTATTTAAAACTCTAAAATCACATATGTGTATCTCTTTCTATAAGTATGAGAGGTATGTAAATATGGAGGTGAGAGAATCTATGGGAATAGAGCTGGTATGGGAAGAGATTGTGAGAATCTGCAAGAATGTTAGCTTTAAAAAAAATCACAACTTATTTTGCACATAGAAGGCACACATTCCTTATGTTAGAAAAAGTCAAATGAGAACATTTAAAAAATGTTTTTCTTTAGCAGTGGCCAACTTACATGTTCACTCTTCCTAAAGCCCCTCGATGTTGAGGAAGCATAATGATAAAGTGCTTTCAGGCACCCAACAGTGAAGCTGTCTGTCCCGATTAGGAACCAAACCTTTGCCTTTGGTCTCAACAGTGCAAAGTTCCAACTGAACAAATACCCTCTGTTTACACATCATCATAGCAAACTTAGAGACTGCTTGCAAATTATGCAAATACACACTGTTACAGGATCACACACTTCCTTAGTTAACTATACTTTTCTTATATGTTAGCCTTTTATAATATTGCATTTCAGTATAGTGTGAAGGTAAAAGTATACAGTCTTGGCTGCAGATATAATAAATGTAATTGCCCCTTTTCTACTGATTTACCCAGTGTTCCTTTAAATGTGGGTTTGATGTCATGTAAGCCATATCTGCTATTGTCACAACCACGTATAGGTTTCAGATTAGTAAAGTCTTTGAAATATGACTCTCCTCAGCAGAAAGGAATCTGTAGCACTTGGCATAAAGATTATAATCTTTGGCCTTCCTGTGGTAAGATTTATAACTGTGACCTTAGGCTCTATTTCTTTTGGAGTGTATTCACTTTAAGTTACCCGTGATGATTGCTTTGAGTTACTAGGTCAGCGTGAATTGCCTAATATAATGTCAGCTTCGTGCTTACCAAGGGCTGGGCGGTATTAGGGACACGAAACAAAGTGAATTTTAATGTCCGCAGAAGGCAGTGCTCTGATATATGAGCCACCTCAGTAACAATGAATTTCCATGGCAGGAGATTTCAACACCAGTTCTTAACCTCTTCCATGTTCTCCATCTTTTAATTCATGAAATATAATGAGTTCATATTTAATTAGGTGAAATAATCTGAAATTAACCATTAAAAGGGAGGAAAAGGACGAGTTACAAGCTAGCTTTTCCTTAGGGCTAACCTTTTCCTGGGATGACAAAAAGAGTTATATGAAGGATGAGGCAAAGCTGAACTCAATGCCCTCCAATTCTGTGAACGCACCTTGACCTAAAAGCTGAAATGCAGCCTTCCTCCCACTGTAGTTCAAAAATGAAGATTCATGTTAATACCCGGGTGGCAAGCAACAAAAGCAGTGTTGTTTGTTTTTTGCTATTCTAACATTGCCTACTTTCAACAATAAGTCACCTGCAGTGTAAGAAACCAGACCCTTCTTTGATACACTACATATAAATGTGTTGTCAACACTAGATGGCACTCAAGGGTTGCTTTTCTAGCATGTTCCTCCAGTTCCAAAGTCCTTTGCCATCAATTACCTCCTTTAAAAAGAGCAAACATGCTATTTAAACAAAGGGTCCCTGTAGTTGCTCTGTAGTTCTGTTTTTGTATTTATAGTCATGTAATCAATATGTTGGTAGAGTAATTAATTTTTAACCTCAACCTATGGGGAGATCAAATGTTAGTGGAGTTAATGGATGGAACAGGCTTCATTATTCTAAAGTAACACTGATGATAAAGCAGGGAAGAAAGTTGAGGGTTGTAAACAATTGTGCCATCAAACACAATCATACAAAGCAATAGTGCAACGTGATCATGGGATGCTGACCTCTTGCCCATCTCCTTCAATACAACTGTTGTTTCTGTTTTAGTTACCTAGACGCTCCTATGTGATTGAAATAGTCTCCTAACTGATCTTTTGAGATATTTCCTCTTCCAATTATTGCTGTTAGCCTTATTATTCCAAATAATAGTTCTGATTTAGTTGCCCCTCTGTTTTGAAAGCCTCTTCTCATTCCCCATTTCATAACATCTTAGAGTGTTATTAAAGAGGCATCTTGATTTGGGCGCTCTCTACACTCCTGGAGCATGCACCCTAGTTTCTATATTCTTGATCCACAATATCTCTGTAGTGCTTACTGTGCGCCAGCCTGTGGGCTGTGTTCCTCCAGGATAGATAACTAAATGCACAGTATTGCAGCATGTCCACAGGCATGAGGGGTTCTGGGTGAACTTGATCCCGGAAAGGGGTATGTTGGTGTGGCCAGAGCTGAGGAGATGGTGGAGTAGAAGGATGGGAGCCTGGGTCTCTGCCAGCATCTTGCAGCTTCTACACCAGCCCCCAACTGCCTATTCTCCAACCTGTTTTGTGTAAGAGAAAAAATCTCATCTCCTGTAAGTTACAGTTGTTTTGGGATTTTCTGAACCTAATTCTGATATAAACACTCTGGATTAATTGTGGTTTATTGCTTTTTTTGCTTTTAGAGACTTGTTCTAATTATGATAATGATAAATGCTTTCATCCAAGTGTTAGCAGGAGTTAAGATGTTTAAAGGGAACAGGTAAATGAAGATTGCAAAATTTTCCCTCTTTAAAATAGAAGACATAGTAGATATAATTTGTATAATTTAGGATGCAAACTTTAGAACAATTTGAATGAAATGAAATTCAGAAGAATGGAGGACTTGTCATTTGGGATTACTAGTGGTGGTCTATAATGATTTGATATTGTATGATCTTTGCTCACCCAATACATTCAGTGGGGGCCTAGATAAATTGAGCAAAAGGAACTGTTAGTTTTTTATTCCTTTGCTATACAGTGGCTCAGTTGTCTTTTTTTTTAGAACCAGAGATCAATTATATATTCATGGTGGGAGTTGGTGAGGAGGGAGAGAATTTTTTAAAAAATGAAGAAATTAACATTTGTTGGGTATCTTTAATAGGCTAGAAGCAAAATGTATATAATTTTAGAAAAATCAGTCAGGTGCAGTGGCTCACGCCTGTAATCCTAGCACTTTGGGAGGTTTTGGTGGGCAGATCACTTGAAGCCAGGAGTTCAAGATCAACCTGGCCAATGTGGCAAAACACGGTCTCTACTAAAAATACAAGAAGTAGCCGGGTGTGGTGGCACGCATCTGTAATCCCAGCTACTCAGGTGGCTGAGGCACAAGAATTGCTTGAACCAGAGAGGCGGAGGTTGCAGTGAGCCTAGATTGTGCCACCGCACTCCAGTCTGGGCAATAGAGTATGACTCAGTCTCCAAAAAAAAAAGAAAAACAACAACAAAAAAAACAACAACAAAAAACTTAGTTGGGCGTGGTGGTGTGCACCTGTAATCCCAGCTACTTGGGAGGCTGAGGCCCAGGAGGTGGAGGCTGCAGTGAGCCAAGATGGAGCCATTGTACTCCAGCCTGGGAGACAGAGTGATGACCTAGCATTTTATGGGCTGTTCAGTCTCACCTTTCTGGCCTCTATGCACTGTAGTGCCCTACGGCTGTATCCTTGGCTCTTTCTGGCATCTATTCCTAGATAGCTTCCAGGTTCCATGGCTTCATACCACCAAATGTTGATAGTTTTATTGTTTATCTGTCATCTTTCTGTTTTTTCTGCTTTTTTTCCTTTCCCTTTTCTCCCTTTTTTCCTCCCTCCCCTTGCCTTTTGTCTGTCTTTCTTTCTCCCTGCTTTGGAATAAATGCCTCTGGGGAGCAACAGTCTTGGTTAGTATATTGCCTACTGTATCTTCTTTCTTTACAATGGTACCTTTCATGTAGAAGGCTCCCAACAGTATTTTTAAATCAAATAAATGAAAAAGGAAATTTGCCGATGGGCAAATGATGAGTAGATGACAAGAGTTGAGATAGGAACCTGGTCCTAACTTGCTTCAAACCTTTGTTCTTTCAATACAACTCCTCACTACCAGTCAACCAGGACTCAGGTCTTCTCTGGTATTAAAGCAAGAAAGAGCAGTTTTAGCTAAAAAAGTAAATAATTTCCATAACGATTTGGTTAATTCGTGTTCCCTCTAAATGATTTTACCTGAACTCCACAGATGCTTTGGTTAAGTACACGTTTTAAAATTGGAATTATTTAAATAATTGCCTAACTCACATTTCTTTTGCTCCCATTTATTATTCTATGTATGAAGAATCATTTCCTTTTAAAAATAATGTTGCCCATACCCTTATGAACTAGTTAATTTTCTTTCCAACATTTTCCTTTGGGCCATGTAGATATGACCTAATAGTCACCGCAATAATGCTGTTGTTTCAAAGGGTAGAGACCTTTTTTCTTATAAAAATTGAATGTGAAGAAAAAAAAAAACCCACCTCATACAGTGTGAGAATGCCTGTTTTTCTTGGTAATATTTCATTTCCTTAGCGAGACTATTTTCTTCTGCTTTCCATTGTCAGCAGACAAAAAATATACAATTAAATCAAGGAAACCTGGCAGGGCCGATTTGGGAAAATTGAGTGAAATCAGTTTCTGATTTGAACAAAGAGCAGTTTATTATGTTGGAAAAACACTGCTCTGATGAGATTCACACTCAACCTGTCTCATGTTAGCACCGGACACCATCTCAGAGCTCCATTTGTGTTTATCTTTGAGAAGGGGTAGCGATTTTACTCCCAAACTTTGAACTCCAAAGAGGACATGGAATTGTTTAAGGGTCAGCTAGCAACCAGCACCCACAATGTTCAAGCAGAGGCCTGCAGCCAGATTCACTGCCTTCTCCAGCTTTGAGCTCTTTGATTCTGAGTGCGGATTTGTGTAAACAACTCCAGCAATTATGTGGGAGCAAATGAAGTGCTGGGGTTGGTTAGAGGGAATTTTATGAATCTACGGAGACTTTTAAAGCAAAAAAAAAATACATTCTGATGAACCATAATAACACCTTGTACTTGTATAAAATCAATTTAATATTTATAATCAATGCTGCAAGATATAATCTTAATTTTTTATAGACAAGGAAAGCACAACTTAAAAAGATTAAGTGATGTGAGGGTCACACAGGCAGTAAAGTCAGGCTGGATCAGGACCCTGCTCCAGTCTATATCAGGTTGATACTATCAAAAAGGATGAAGAAAATCAATGTCTGTTTTCATGACTTTTACCTTCAGACTTTTCTGAACTGTGCCAAACTTTGGACATCTTTGGAGGTAATTTTACTCAGTGTCTTGAATAAAAATAAAAAAAGTAAAATCAAGGTCTCCAGCAATAATGACTGCCACACTTTGAGAGCTGTGCATGCATTGTTTCATTCGATCTTTGCACCATCTAATGAGGCAACCACTGTTAGTGTTTTCACTTTATTCAGAAACAGACGCTTAGAAGGGTTAAGCAATTGGTTCAAAATCACACTACTGATAAGTGGTGGAAAGGAGTCTGCCCTAGTCCAGCTAACCTCTGTGCTATCGTGAATATATCCAGAGTGAGAGTTGGGGGTGGGTGGGCCTGCCAGGCATTCTCTGGGCGCTGAATTATGACTGGATTAAGTCAGTAATATGATGTCAGGCGATTCAGGTTTCCACATGTGGCTCTTTATGTAACAGGCAAAATTAGATTGGTGTGCTTCTGCCAAAAGGACAGTTGGACTGAAGGCAAGTAACTTGCTACAGTAAACAACCCATCTCTGTGATGTGTGTTTGCCACACTTAAGTACAGTTCAGCCTCCTAAAAGTTGTCAGTCAGCCGAGATTCTGAAATAATCTCTCACAGAGTGCTGCTTATCAGAAATGGGTGATTTGTTTTTATTACCTAAGTTTAAAACTTTTTATAATTTCCAAGCATCTGGAAACTTTCATTGCAAATTTCCATTGAAAAAGAGAACTAGAATTTTAGAAAAACATACTATTCTGTTGATTAAAAAATATATTTATCCTGCTTTGGCAAATAGAAACCAGTGAATCTGTTGCTTTAAAATAAAATCATTTATTTATTTATTTCTTGTAAGAGAAAATCATTTTAATCTCCTCTCCATTTAAATAAAAGTTGAGCAAAACAAATGATACTGGTTTGAAGGAATACCAAATTATAAGTCAGTCGGGGAGAGGGCTAGCTTGGCCTAGCCCTGATGGCTCTTTTCCCAAAGGGGGATATTTCTGTTGGGAGTTCAAAGTCACAGACGTAGAATAACAATCTTCTCGACTAGGGAAGGGTGTGCTGAGTCACAGTTCAGTCAATAAGGCAAAGGCTATTGAAAGGTGTACTAAAGTGTCTGGTTTAGTTTAGTTCCACCAATGCAGAGTGGAACATTTCTGGAAGAGTGTGTTCATATTGGCTACTCGTGAGAAGTGAGGATGGAGGGTAACAGAAAGTGGTCGGAGGATATTTCCTGTTCACTTTATATCTTTTTATCCAGTTTAAAATTTCTTCCTCAAAAATATATTTTTATAATAAAAATAAACTAAACAAAACAACAGAAGATCTGTGCTGGGAACACCTAGGAATGGACATAGGTTTTTAACAGGAAAGTGAAGTGATCAGATACATAATTTTGGCAGCTGTTTTGGGGTTATAAGGAAGAGACAATGTGGAGAGCCAGCTGTTAGAATAATCTTGAAATAAGATGTTGAGTAGTAAGTTCTAAGTGAAGTATAATTTTGAGGCAGTATTCTAAAGCCCACATGGAGGATCCACATTTTCTTCAGATCACTGCATTTAAAATAAGACAATCTGAGGCTAACATAATGTTAGATCTTTGATATGCCTGCACGAGAGGGAGTTGGATTTTTATTATCAGATTTCTTCTCTGTCAATAAAACAATGCATAAGTAAACATATTCTTAGAGTAAAAGACAGCTATATGAAAGAAAAAATGATAAAGGATCTGTAATTTGTGAATGACAAATGAATTTTAAAAAATGAGTGACTGCAGCAAATGACTCATTTGGTTTTTTGCATTAGCTTCTCCCGCTGCCCCTCTTTGAATCAACCAGGCTCCATAATGGCAGCCCTGATTTTTTACTTTCTGTCACTTTAAGCATTCGTTTACTAAACCAATAGCAGTTCATTAAGCAAGTCTAATTCCTGAGAGCATTACCTTGGACCATTAGCTTTTAGGTAGTCATTGATTCCTGTGACATGTCCTGGGATTAGATCATTATTGTTATCATTATTATTTTTCTCAATTAAATTTGTTTTCGGAAAATGCATCTATGTTGTTTTAACGCTAGATATTTCCTTTCTCAAATATGTTTTTTAGTGTCTTTGGGACAGTGACTTGCTGCTTCTTTATCCATGTGTTTCCATAAGTCCTTCCTCATAGCGTAACTCCAAAATTAGAAACAGTTTTGCAACAGCATCACACTAGGATATTTGGGTGTCTTTGCAATTTTACTGTGACTTCTAAAATCATTTCTGAGGACCACGTGACTGACTTTAAACATGTGGCCTCTTGGGGGCAGGATTTCACAAAGCCTCGGAATTCAGCATTTCTTGTTTACAACAATTGTTGCCGCTGATGAATATGGTGGTTGTTTAGTCACAGTTCTGCAGAAGGAAAGCCCCAGTTTCTCTATAATGGAAAGAGCAGATGTCACAGGAGCAAAGTGGCCAACGTCAAAGTAAGGGCTTTAATTGGCAAAGAATGGGCTATTACATCTCCACACTTGGGCTTAGCGACATGCA
Organism: Saimiri boliviensis; assembly: GCF_048565385.1. Classification (NCBI taxonomy): domain Eukaryota; kingdom Metazoa; phylum Chordata; class Mammalia; order Primates; family Cebidae; genus Saimiri; species Saimiri boliviensis. The sequence goes on from NC_133458.1 coordinate 40,159,110, forward strand.
GAAGAAAACTCGTAAAAACAGCGGTGAAGATTATAAACAACTAAGAAAGGTAAATGAAATATGGTGCTTAAAAATTTCAGGTGGCCCAATAAAAGTAGGAACTGACATTACAGATTCCCTGGACCATATATGAGGAACACAAACGGTTTGGAGAACCAGCGAAAAACAGTTCTGACATGTTTGGATGCCAAAGATTTTTAAAGTTGATCTCTTTTGGCCTGGTAAGATTTTATGCATTTTTGTCGTTCCAGCCAAGAGGTCCAAGGATTAGTGGATGTTTCTGCCAGCCTGGAACTCATGTGGTGAAAAGAATGTACTCATGTGACAGTGAAAAATTGAATGCACAAAGACAAAGGACTTCTTTTCAAGAAAGGAATATGAATTAATTCCCTTTGTAATCTGGGCCCAGTGCTTCAAAATAATGTTAAATTAGTAGTTAATTTAAATCAGAGATTTCTGTTTATGCGTTCTAAATATAGCCATTTTGATCTCAGAATTGCTTCTCTAAGAATACCTAGTTTTCCACCAGGTGTGGTGGCTCACACCTGTAATCCCAGAACTTTGGGAGGCTGAGGTGGGCGGATCACTTGAGGCCAGGAACTGGAGATCAGCCTGGCAAACACAGCGAAACCCCATCTCTACTGAAAATACAAAAATTAGGCGGATGTGATAATGCATGCCTGTAATTCCAGCTATTGGGAGGTTGAGGCATGAGAATCGCTTAAACACAGGAAGTAGAGGTTGCAGTGAGCCAAGACTGTGCCACTGTACTCAGGTCTGGAAGACAGAGAGAGACTCTGTTTCAAAAAACAAGCAAACAAAAAAGAGTACCTAGTTTTCAGAATGCTTGACTGGGTAGGTTTAACTACCCAGGAGAATTGAACCTGAGCCCTATTCTAAACTGGTCTGCACGAGGAGCTAACTCTTTATTAAAATAATAATAGTAATAGTAAAGGAGTAGGGGCGATTTGAATATTTGCATGCTAATTTATATAGACTAATAATTATCAACATATTTGCGTATTTTAACCTACATGTTTTATTGATAAGAACAAAAACATATTCATCGGCACAACTCAGGAACATCAATGGAAGATAAAAGGGAGAAGACAGAAGTGCTGCTTCGAATGTTTGTTAAATATTTGCCTTGAAGCCAACATAGTATTGGTTGGATGACAAGATAGTAAGTCCTATTAATGATGGGCTTTTCATTACTGTAGATATGCTTTTGCAATTTTCCTAGATTTCTGCCCCAGGGTCACATGGTAAGTCAATAGCAGTTATAAACCTCTCAGCATTGTGATCAATATCTTTGGCTGACGTAATCTAGATCTCTGGAATAATTTACAGCAAAGGACAGTTTGGGCAAGCATCTGTTTTATTACCTTCAATTCCCCAACTGAAATATTTCATAGGTTTATGACTGAAGTTTTTTCCAATTCTTTGATAGATAAGAAATTGAGATAGTCCTGAAAGAACCCCTCAAATACAAAAAACAGCAGTAAGCATTTCTTCCTTTAGGGCATAATATCTGCATCTCTCTCTCTGTCTTGAAACTGTCTAAAGTACTACAACAGTGAGTCATATGTGCCTGTGTAACCCCTCTGCGTGTTTAGTCATGTATGCCTTGTCTTCCAAACGCATAACACATAACTAAAACGTTGACTTAGTTTTTACTTTTTCTTCAGTCTGAATGATCATGAACCATCTATTAATATTTCAGCAAAAATAAGAAACAATAACAATTTCTAGATACCAATACTGAAGACTATGACTCTTATTCTTGCACCTTCATGCAACATGCCTGTCATTTAGAGGGAATGTTCTCTTCCATGTCTGTTATGTATTCCAGGTATAAAGGCTAAAACAGAAAAAAGGAACCCATCATAGGAGAAGTGATTAAAGTGATAGTGGAGAGTTCAGAAAAAGAAGTGAGGGAGTTCTCCTGCCAGTGTCACTGTCTTGTCACCTTTCTCCTCTCTCACCCTCACTGTCGTATCAATGCTCAGGATGGGGCAGAATCACAGCTTTTTCTACTGTATATAAAGCAGATGTGAGGTGAAGAATGGGGTAAGAAGTTGGCTGGGTGCAGTGGCTCATGCCTGTAATCCCAGCACTTTGGGAGGCTGAGGGGGACAGATCACCTGAGCTCAGGAGTTCAAGACCAGCCTGGCCAACATGGTGGAACCCTATCTCTACTAAATATACAAAAATTAGCTGGCATGGTGGCCAGCATCAGTAATCCTAGCTACTCAGGAGGCTGAGGCAGGAGAATTGCTTGATCCCGGGAGGTGGGGGTTGCAGGAACAAAGATTGTACGACTACATTCCAGCCTGGGTGACAAAGCAAGACTGTCTCAAAAAAAAAAAAAAAAAAAAAGACGAATAGGGTAAGAATTTGGATTTAAACATCTGTAATGCCACTCCAGGCCTCATTTCCCTTTAGCCAACTAAGGCTACACATGGGCATTTATTGTCTAACACTAAAGATAATAATGATGTTACGATTATTGAGCAACTATGGTGTGCCAAGTGCCTTTATATACTTTTTAAAAAAGTCTTCAAACAACTTTGTGGGGGTAACCAGGATTAAAGTATTTGACAGATGAGGGCACAGGTTTAGAAATGTTCAACATGTTGCCTAACCTGAGTCCGGGCTTGGTCTGTTGCCCAGGAGCCTGCACTTTGTGTATGTTTAAACTGTGATGCTTCTTTAAGACATTTACAAATCTAAGAAATGCACAATTCTAATATTCATTAATTATGTAATTTTGTCTGTTTCATCAAATTCCTTGGGGTGAGAGGGACTGTTTATTTTTATTTCCCCCTTACTTAGTAGTGTTTGACATACATAGGTGCTTGATGTTTGTTGAGCTAAATAAAATACTATTCAATTTGTTTTATATAATGCTAACTCTTTTCCTGAACTAAATTGGGTGGATTAACAATGCCTGATGTCAGCATTTACACACTTGATGTATTTTTACTTGTTTTATATCCCTTCTCCCTATTTCTTTAAGGATGGAATCTACTGTGTGTAGATCAGAGAGCAAATATAATTGATGCTTATATTGTGAAGCACAAACCTTGTGGTAATTTAAAATGCATAGCACCATGCCAAACTTTGTAAAGGTCCATCTTTCTATTTCTCTGTCCCCCCAAATGTCTACCCTCTCCATATCAGTGTTCACCAAACATCCTGGAAGCTACATAGGCAATAACTCTATCCATGGTGGTTTAAAGTAGGCAGGGCGCAGTGTGGCTCATGCCTGTAATCCTAGCACTTTGGGAGGCTGAGGCGAGTGGATCGCTTGAGGCCAGGAGTTTGAGATCAGCCTGGCCAACATGGCGAGACCCCGTCTTTACTAATAACATAAAAATCAGCTGGGATTATGTGGTGGCACGTGCCTGAAATTCCAGTTACTCAGGAGGCTGAGACAGCAGAATTGCTTGAACCCAGGAGGTGGAGGTTGCTGCAAGCCAAGATCATGCCACTGCACTCCTGCCTGGGCATCAGAGTGAGACCCTGTCTCAAAAAATATAAATAAATAAATAAATAAATAAATAAATAAATAAATAAATAAAGTGATGGGGAATAAGAAAATGCTGTTTTGGTTCAGCAATTATTTAAGAATCTACTAAGTGCCAGATTCTAGAGAGGCAAAGATGACAGGTTCTTGTCTTCATGGGAGAGAGCTGGATTAAGCTTCCCATGGAAATGCTTCGTTTGACTGGGAGAGAGTTTGGCCATAAGCGGGGATTGAATCATTTCCCAGTAAAGAATCAGTCTCCACTGTATTTTATAGGCATTATTTTAAACTGGGTTTTTGATTTCCCCAAAGTATCACAGAATTCTTAGGTGGCTGGAATGATCATCTTTGAATTCCCTTAGCGTTACAAGACTATACATGGAGATAACCTGAAAGTAATTTCTCTGGTAACTGGGGGTAAAAGGGCAGACACCTGTGTAGATAAAGAGTCTTTCTGAGGGGGCAAGAAGGCCTCTCTCCAACCCACACCTAGATATCTGTATGCCAACTATGGGGCTCCATTTTTTGTGTTTTCTAGTCTAAAGACACACCTTATTGGAGACCAGAACCATATTAAAACAGCTGTGCCAGCAGTTGGAAGACTGTCAGAAAAATCCAGGTAATCAGTAACATAGACCCAACCCTTGGAAAGACAGAGACTTCCTGAGATTCAGGGATGCATGTTGTTTTACTACTTCCTCAGCATTAACTTGACTAAGACTCTCCTATATGGATGAGCTCTATGCAGCCAGGTGAAATCAATCTTAGGCTTCCTCTATCATTATGCAAATGTGGGTAATCAAGCATGACTGGCAATAACCAACTATCAGTATACAAGATGTTGCATCACTTCATTTTAATTGCATGATTTATCAGAACAACAACTATTAACATACAAAGTACCATTCAGTTCAGCTGCAGGTATAGGCAGTGACAAGTATTTAATTCTTAGAGAATCACTTACTCCCACAATCTGTCCAGACACATTAATCTAAGGACAAGTTTATAAATAGCAAACCTGATTTTCACATTGCGGTGTTCTCAAGAATGTATATACAAGTGCGCAGTCCTGTTGATGGGAGGTTTCTCCGAGTTCTTTCTATTCTTGATGCGTTCGTTCACTTGATCCCAGTAGAAACAGTTCTTTCTTTCCACAGAGCAGATTTTCTTTTGTCATCCACTATTTACAATACTCTGTGAATTAGTATTACTTGTTACATTTATGAAACAGCAATATTTGGATTATAAAGCTCTTCAGTACAATTCCTTGGGTCTTCTGGTAAGTCTCCCCACTATCAAAGAGCTTTTGGTTATAATCATTTTCCTGCAACAACAGCCAAACTCCACTATTGAGTTTCAGTGTGACACACCCTCTTTGTAGCTTGCTGGGTTAACCCTTGGCTTCAAATCCTGGTGATGTAATGAGGGTGGGATGTATTGGCAATCAGTACATTTCCTTATCACAATTTACAGTCATTGAAAATCATGAGGTCATTAATCCCAGTCTGACATACCTTTTCTAAAATGTTCACAGTGCAGTGTTTTTGTGGCCTAACAAAATTTTTCTCATATCATTAAAAATAAACATTTTTATAAAAATATAACACTTTAAATGTTTACATCGACAAAACCAGTTAGAGTAACCTACGCCACATGCACTATACAGTAGTAAGCACAAAATTCCACAGAGCAAAACATCACAAAGTCCTGCTCAGGGTGGCTATTTCATTCAGGTGAAATAGCTGGGATTTTCAATTGCCTTTTTCATTTGTTTGTTTCTAAAATATGTTTTGCTTAACACAAAACATACCCTAATGCAAAATAAAACTCCCCAAGAGTTTTGTCTCTAATTGTTTGTGAGGTGGGAAGCGCCCCCAAGACAGAGGCTAATCTTTTCAATCCATCCACCCTTTCTTTGCTCTACCTATGAGCTGTGATTGGAACGAATGAACCTTTTAGTAAAATGTATCCTGCTTTACAAACATGCTGAGTTACCTTTAAAAATACTTATCATCACAAATTACATGTCTTATTTTGAGTTGTCATTTAAAAAAAATACAGACAAAACATCCATATGTTCACATTCATTAGATCAGAGTAGCATCATTCTCAAACAGTGGATTTTTATATGACAACTAAATATTTCATGATGACTAAATTATTTCATACAAACCTTCTTAATGTTATCTATGTACAATACATCCTGTTCATTTATAAGCACATTTCGTGTGATGCCATTTTGAAACTTTGACTGTATTGCCTATAAATATTCTGCCAACCAAAGGAATGTCTATACAAAAATTTAGAAGGGCTGGGTGCAGTGGCTCATGCCTGCAATCCTAGCACTTTGGGAGGCTGGGGTGGGTGAACTGCCTGAGTCCAGGAGTTCGAAACCAGTCTGGGCAACATGGCAAAACCCCGTCTCTGCAAAAAAAAAAAAAAAACTCAAAAATTACCCAGGCATGGTGATGCACACCTGTAGTCCCAGCTATTCAGGAGGCTTGAGTCTGGGAGATGGAGGTTGCAGTGAGCTGTGATCACGCCACTGCACTCCAGCCTGGGCAACAGAGAGAACCCCTGTCTCAAAAAACAAACAAACAAAAATTTAAAGGGAATGTTTACCTAATGGGTGAATGACGCCACCAGTAATGAAAAATGTTATTGACCATACAATGCACAAAAGTTTTTTGAAAAACTGGAATTCTAAACAAGCAGCCTGTCCTGGTGCTGCTGCGTCTGTCCTGAACATTACTATCTCTTCTGAGTTTTCTATGATAAGCCCTCAACATTCATTGCTTCAGTTTCCCAAATGAAATCAAGTGGCACCTGATATTTTAAAAATTCAACCCAGAATTCAAGTTTTGGACTCCAATATGATAGGAGTGTTGTCACGGCTGCAGTGGCCTGTGAGACCAAGTCTCTGGTTCTGATGCTCTGTCAGATAAGAAATTCCTTAGAATACAGTATTTAAATAACAATACAAGTCCTATAATAGTGCAATTTTGGCAAGAGCAAAGAATATTGATGGTCTTTTGAAGGTCAGGCAGTGAAAAAACCACTGGACAAAGTGTGGACTGGTGCTTTGACATAGTACTAGCACTATGATGTCTCCCAGAAAGAGGCTGTTCAGGTGTCCAGCTCGCCGTCAGCGTTATCTTGTGATGACAACAGAGAAGGATATGGAGCCACACATTTTACGTTCACATAAGTAGCGTTCACATGGACATAGTGTTCCCCGATGAAAGTAGAGAAGATCGCGGATATCCGGGACACCAGTTCAGAAAAGGATGGGCGCATTTCAGCTTTAGGGTGCCAGCATTTTAGCATGACTTCATATCTGTTTCAAAAAGGAGGAAATGCTGTAAGAGACCCTTTGAAAGCAGGCATTTCTGTAAAAGTAAAGAACGTAAGAGGTACAGGAAGAACTACTTACAAGGGGTCTGGGCAGTATTCGGGTTGTAGGAGCCTTCTCCCTTGCAACAGGTAAACAGTTATATCGAAAGTGTTCACATCAGGATAAGGTGGGGCTCCTCTTGTCATCAGCTCCCAGAGGAGCACGCCAAAGGACCACTAGTAAAATAAGAAAAAGGACAGTCCAGGTGAGAGATGTGACCGCACAAATATGAAAGGAAATCAGTAGGTCTTGATAATTAAACTTGGCTTAACATACTCAATACGGTTTCTGTTTTGGGCAACAATTTCCTTAAAGGCCATCATTTTGCTATACCTTTCATGACTTGTTTAAACCAGGTAAGGTGTAGATTATAAGTAAGTGTGAAGTTTTCAAAAAGAGGATCTGAAGTCTACACGATGATGAAGATTCCATCTGTCGTTAATAAAGGGCATCTTCCAAATTCCCTCCTGCAGTGTCAAAGCACTGACATGTTTCTACCCTTTTCTTTTCCAATAGCTTCACTACGATTTTACATCACTTGTAAAAGAAAGAAAGCCACCCCAAATTTAAATTGGTGTGGTTATGAAATGAATGTAAATACTCTTTTAAGAAATGTAACCACATTAAAATGTTAATATTAAAGGGGAAGATCTGGCTGGGGGTGGTGGCTCACGCCTGTAATCCCAGCACTTTGGGATGCCTAGATGGGCAAATCATCTGAGGTCAGGAGTTTGAGACCAGCCTGGTCAACACGGTGAAACCCCGTTTCTACTAAAAATACAAAAATTAGCTGGGCGTATTAGCAGACACTGTAATCCCAGCTGTTCGGGAGGCTAAGGCAGGAGAAACGCTTGAAACAGGAAGGCGGAGGTTGCAGTGAGCTGAAATTGTGCTACTGCACTCCAGCATGGGAGACACAGCAAGATTCTGTCTCAAAAAAAAAAAAAAAAAAAAAAAAAAAAAAAAAAAAAAGAAAGGAAGATCTAAATCAGCTTAAGTAAAAATTCATATTAAAATCAGAAATAATAAAACTATAAGCCAACAAATCTATTGAAAATTAATTTCAATAAAACTGTAACATGAAAATGTTAAAGTGCTAGATTCTTATAAAATAACTGTATCAGTACTATATAGGAAGATCACAGGGACACAGAGAGGTTAAGTGACTTGCTAAAATTCCCCAAGACATCTGAATCCACACTGGGATAAACATTGAAAAGTTCCTGACCCTTAGGTCTTGCTTGGTCTACTGAACTTCACTAACCGTGCAATTTCTTGATTTATAACCCTGTACTCAGAATAGACAAGGTCATACATATTATCTCTCCCTGGACATGTGTCCATGCAAGAATGACACAAGGAGAGTCAGCACGGGCAGGCCACCCCTGTGGAGAGGACCCAGGAAGGCAGTTCTTGCCCAGTAACACTTCCAGGCCATTCTAAGAGTAGGAAGCATAAGGAGGAAGAGACGAAAGAAGCTTGGAGCAGAAGGAAAATCCACACCAGACAGCTGGAGTAGGAAAACATAAAACAGAGAGGCAAGTGTAGCTTGTAACACCCAGCAAGAAGGAGAATAAAGCCTGCCTTTGAATACTGCGACTGAAAGAAAGAAATGAGGTAGATGCTGTAATTGCCAATACGAATTTCCATTAATGACTCCTTTGCTCAAGTGCAAGAACCCTTGAAGGTTGCTGACTGCCTTGATCCCAACAGAAAACTCAAACTCCTTGCCAGGAGGGAGCTACAGAACTTTGCTGTCTAATTCAACTTTGCAAAGTAGAAGTTTTCAAAGCCTGAAAATTTTAACCATCACTTCTGACATCATTGTGTTAACTTTCAAGTCTCAGAAAATGCATTAAAATTTAAAATCAATTTTAAAAGTATCAATTGACCCTTGATCACATACAAGCAGGCTACTGTTCAAGTTACTAGATAGGTTCCAGCACTGAATGAAGAGGGTTAAGAGAATTGCAAAGGTAACTGTCACACAGGACAATAAGATAATGGCTGTAATATAGAGCAGTAATATCAAAGAGGTACAAAGGTTGCCAAAAGTCAAAGAGATAACAGTGGAGTACTGAGAAAGGCTACAGGGAGAGAGTAACAGTAAGGCAGATCTTGAGGAACAAGGTGACTTTGTTTTATAGGTACAGGTAATGTGAGGGCGGAGAGAGTTTTGGGTGGAGGGGTTGGGCCAGGGGTAAGAGATCACAAGTTCATATGTTTTTTATTTTTATTTTCTTCCTTTCTTTCTCTCTCTCTTTTTTTTTTTTTTTTTGAAATGGAGTTTCACTCTTTTGCTCAGGTTGGAGTGAAGTGACATAATCTCAGCTCACTGCAACCTCTGCCCCCAGGTTCAAGCGATTCTCCTGCCTCAGTCAGCCTCCCGAGTAGCTGGGATTATAGGTGTCCACCATGCCCAGCTAATTTTTGTATTTTTAGTAGAGACGGGGTTTTGCCATGTTGACTAGGCTGGTCTTGAACTCCTGACCTCAGGTGATCCACCCTTCTTGGCCTCCCAAAGTGCTAGGATTACAGGCGTGAGCCAACTTGCCTGGCCGCACATGTATTCTAAACCATAAGTATAATAGTTCCTGTTGCTTGACATGTTGGAGTAGGTGAAGAGATTAGGGACAGATAAGATTAAAATGGGTCTGTGCTGTGAAAGTGGGTTAGACAGGGTGGGACAAGGTGGCTGATGCCTGTAATCACAGCTCTTTGGGAGCCCAAGGTGAGTGGATCACTTGAGGTCAGGCGTTCGAGACTAGCCTGGCCAACATGGTGAAACCCTGTCTCTACTAAAAATACAAAAATTAGCCAGGCATAATGGTGTGCACCTGTAATCCCAGCTACTTGGGAGGGTGAAGCAGAACAATCACTTGAACCTAGGAGACGGAGCCAAGATCCCGCTACTGCACTCCAGCCTGGGTGACAGAGTAAGACTCCATCTCAAAAAAAAAAAAAAAAAAAAAGAAAGTGGGTTAGACTGAAATCAATCGGACATGGCTGAGTTGTGCTCAGAAAGATGGCATCTGTTAAGCACTATGCTTATAACAGAAAAAAGAACCTTATTCACAATATGGAGGTCAGTTAGGAGATTTCTGAATAAGAATAGGTAAGGATCGCCACTGCATACGTACAACACGGAAGCTCCTGAGGGTTTACTCTGGAATTAGGGTGGTGAAAGAGCATATCTGTCATATAATGCTTCATGCACAGGCATTATATCCTTGACAAAGCATCTTATTTAATCCTTATAATGGATTGTGCTTGGTTGCAACCCTGTAATGCAGTTGGTTCTATTTTAGGATGAGGAAGCCAAAGTTCTGTGGTCAGGTCTCCCTATCTGACAGCCTAGGCTACATATAGGTTTGTCTGGAGAAAAATTCACAAAAAAGGGGGACGGAGTTGGGTAATTTTCCAAGGAATTAAAGCACGTGGGCAAGAAGTGGCTACTGGAAGAGAGTTGGAGGACTCATGAGACAGGGAGGTGAGAGGAAGGCAGTTTCCAGGAAGAGCACTGTATTGTCTGCACTCCACACTCCCCTGGAAGCATCGTGGGGCTGACAGCTGGGTGAAGGGAAGCACGGTGAAGGAGGAGGGTGATGCTGACTAGGAAGCTGATCAAGAAAAGAGAAGCTCTGTGTGTGTGTGTGTGTGTGTGTGTGTGTGTGTGTGTGTGTGTGTATTGAGGGGAGGGAGGCGTATAATTCATGTGCATTAGGAAGCAAGTCAGTTTTGGTTTCAAGGCATGAGAGCTCTGTCATCCATGCTTACCGTATAGCATTGGTCAAGCCATTTTGGACATCTGAGCACCAGCAGTGAGCTCATCTGATGAATCTCTGGCCTAACTTTACTGAAAGTGATGATCAAAGCAATGTTTAAATGTGAAAGATGGTTGTAAGCTATGAAAAGTAATAGGATTGCTGCTGAGGTAAGCAAGGAATGATGATAGGCAAATTTGAGCATTCAGGAGTACATGCATGGGGATATAGTATCAACACCAGGATTGATAAAATAATAAAAAAGGATAAATTGATGAAGTTTTATCTATTGGTAAACTGATAAAATTTTCAACAAAAATCAAAAACATCTGCTTTTTGAAAGATAACAGTAAAAAAATGAAAAGGTAATCCACAGACTAGAAAAATGCATTTGTGGGGCAATGGCTTATGCCTATAATCCCAGCACTTTGGGAGGTGGAGGCGGGTGGATCACTTGACGTTAAGAGCCTGGCCAATATGGTGAAACCCTGTCTTTACTAAAAATACAAAAATTAGCCGGGTGTGGTGGCTCCTGCCTGCAATCTCAGCTACTGGGGAGGCTGAGGCACAAGAATTGCTTGAACCCAAGAGGTGGAGGTTGCAGTGAGCTGAGATTGCACCACTGCATTCCAGGCTGGGTGACAGAGTGAGACTTCATCTCAAAAGAAAAAAAAATGCATTTGCAAAAATGTATCGGATAACATATACCTGTATCCAGAATACACAGAGAACTCTAACAATTAAACAATAATTAAAAAAACAAGCCAATAAAATAACCCCAGAAAATAAATACTTAAAAAAATAGGCAAAAGATTTGAGTAGATACTTTACTAAAGGTGATATAAGGATGGCAAATAAGCTCATGAAAGGAGGCTCAACATAACTAGTCATTAGGGAGATAAAGATTAAAAAGAAAATGAGACACCGTTACAACCATCTGGATGGCTAACAATTAGAAAACTGACAATGTCAAGTATGGGAGAGGATGCTGAATAACTGGAACTCTTATGGATTGCTGGTAGGGACATAAAATGATACAGCCACTTTGAAAAATAGTTGTCAGTTTCTCATAAAAGGATAAATTGATATGGTAGGGACATAAAATGATACAACCACCTTGAAAAATACTTGGCAGTTTCTCATAAAAGGACCCAAATGGACACTTATCTTACAACCCAGTTACTAACTCTTATTCCTAGATATTCACCCAAGAGAAATAAAAATTATTTTCACAGAAAAACCTTCAAGTGAATGTTACAACCATTACAATTCTGTATAAGTAATTGCCTGAAACTGGAAAGATCCCAAATGTTCTTTATTATTATTATTGTTATTTTTGAGATGGAGTCTCACTCTGTCTCCTAGGCTGGAGTGCAGTGGCATGATCTCGGCTCACTGCAACCTCCGCCTCTGGGGTTCAAGAGACTGTCCTGTCTCAGCCTCCTGTGTAGCTGGGATTACAGGTGTGTGCCACCACTCCTGGCTTAGTTTTTTGGTATTTTTAGTGGAGATGGGGTTTTACCATGTTGGCTAGGCTGGTCTCAAACTCTTGATCTCAAGTGATCTGCCCACCTCAGCCTCCCAAAGTGCTGGGATTACAGGCATGAGCCACCTTGCCTGGACCCAAATGTTCTTTAACTGGTGAATGGATAAATAAAATGTCGTACATCTGCATAATGGAATACTACTCAAAAATAGAAAAGAATGAACTGCTCTGCTGTGGAAAACAGTAGAGAGGTCCCTAAACAAATTTAAAATAAATTTACCATATGATCCAGCAATCCTATCTCTGAGTGTGTATCCATAAGAATTGAAAAAAGGATCTCAAAGATAAGTTTTACATCCATGTCCACTGCTGTGCTATTCACAATAGCCAAGAGGTAAGAAACCTAAATGTCCATTGACAGATGAATGGATAAAGAAAATGTAGCCTATATGTAAAATAGAATATTATTCTGACTTTAAAAAGAAGGAAATCTTGTCATATAGTATAACATGGATGAACCTTGAGAACATTTTGCTAAATGAAATAAATCAGTCATAAAAAGACAAATACTGCATGATTCCACTTATATGAGGTATCTAAGTAGTCAACCTCTTAGACAAAGTAGAATAGTGGTTGGCAGGGGCTGGGGGAGGGAGAGGAGAGTTGTTGTTGAATGGATATAGAGTTTCAGTTTTGCCAAGATGAAAAAGTTCTAGAGATCTGTTGCACAACAATGTTTATATAGTTAACAATACTGTACTATAGATTAAAAAATGGTTATTTGCAGCCATAGAAAGGAACAAGATCTGTCCTTTGCAGGGACATGAATGAAGCTGGAAGTCATTATCCTTAGCAAACTAAAGCAGGAACAGAAAACCAAACACTGCATGTTCTCACTAAATGGGAGCTGAACAATGAGAGCACATGGACAAAGGGAGGGGAACATCACACACTAGGGCCTGTTGGGGGGAAGGGAGAGGGAGAAGGAGAGCATCAGGATAAATAGCTAGTGCATGCTAAGCTTCATACCGGGGTGATGGGTTGATAGGTGCAGCAAACCACCATGGCACATGTTTACCTATGTAACAAATCTGCACATCCTGCACATGTGCCCAGGAACTTAAAAAAAATAGTTCAGATATTAAATTTTATGTATGTTTTTTTGCCACAATAAGAAAGGAATGACTTAATGATATATTGATACTACTGATAACAACAACATGGATGGCTCTGATATATAGCGTGATGTAAAAGGAGACAAACTCATAAGACTACTGACTGCATGATTCCATTTATATGACATTTTAGGAAAAGTAAAACTCTAGAGACAGAAAATAAATCTGACTTTCTGATTTCCAGGTCCTGGGGATAGGGTAGAGATTGACTACACTGGGGCATGAGGAAATTTTCTGGGATGATGGAACTGTTCTATGTCGATTGTGGGAGTGGTGGTTATACAACTGCATGCATTTGTCAAAACCTGAAGAACTGAACACTAAAAAAGAATGAGGAGTGGGTACATTACACAATGGTGTTGCCATTAATAGAAGCCAGGAAGTGAGAAACTGAAGGTTTGGCAGGAAAGAATTTGATTTTGAACGTGGTAAATTTGTGACCCTGATGACGACAAACAGGTGGAGAGAATCAGAGGTGATTATTGACGGAAATGGTTCCAATTGTTGGTGGAGGATGACCCCCTTAGGACAAAAATCCTGGGAGACAGTTACCTCTAAGAAGTGAGAGAAGGAAGAGAAGCCATTGAGGAGAAATAAAACAACCTAGAGCAGAAGTTCAGTGTCCCAGAAACCAAACAAAGAGGAAATTTCAAGAAAAATGAGTGTTACAATGTTAAATGCTTCAGAAAGATGAGGCAGATAAGGACTGAGAACAAGGAAGTCAATAGACTTTAATGGAAGAACTTGTATTAAGTGTGAAACAGTGTATGATACAATTGCAACACCCATTGCACCAGGGTTCAGAGGAGGGTGTGAGTGATTTCGAGTGTAGTGACCACTGATTTTGTTTGAATGGATTTAAAGAGTATTCAGACTTTAGCCAAACTCCATACGGGTATTTTCTAGAAAGAAAACCGAATCTACAAGCAGGCAAGTTTTTGTTCGTAGGTTTCAACATACACACAGCTCATTACATGCTTTTGGAAATGTTCCATGTCAACATTTAAGATTGTGCTGTCCTAGAAAGTAAAACATTGTGCAAGTTTATCCATGCAATCAGTAACCATTTCCCAAAGCAGCATTATGTACAGATTATTCAGGTTAACCCTTTATGTAGCACAGCATAGTGTCTTTCAATGAGAGGGAGAGAGAACTAGCACCATCCTATCTGCAGAAACTTATGTACATTTCCAGTCAAGTATCTGAGTGACTGCGGCTATGGGAGAAACCTCGGCCTCTGTCCAGTCTGTGTGTTTCTCAGGGAGGTGGTGGTATTGTTGTGAGTATGTGGCTGTCAAGAAGCTTAGAATCCCAACACTTGCCTTAAACATCCAAAATTTCAACAGATTCTTTGTTATAAATCAGCTTTGTTGAGGTATAATTTATAGATCATAAAACTCATTGATTGTTAAGTGTATAGTCAATGATGTTTAGTAAATTTATATAGACATGCAGCTATCATATCATCACAGTCCAGTTTTAGATCATTTGAACATTCCAGAAGGTTCCCTCATGCCCACTTGTGGTTTATCCTCACTCCTTCTCTCGGCCCCAGGCAATCACTGATTTGTTTTCTGACTCTATAGTTCTGTCTCTTTCTAGAAATTTCATATAAATGGAACTATTCAACATGTAATTTTTAAAACCTGCCTTTTTTCACTTAACATAATGTTTCTGAGGTTTATCCATGCAGTTGTAGGCATCAGTAGTTCCTTTATGTTGATGAATGGTTAGTCTACTGTATGGACCCACCACACTTTGTTTATCCATTCACCAGTGGATGGACGTTAAGATGGCTTCTGTTTTTTTGGCTATTATGAATAATACTACTGTGATCATTCATGTACAAATCTTCATGTGGGCACATGTTTTCATTTCATGTGCTCATTAGCTAGCTATTCATACATCTCTTTGGTAAAATGTCTAATCAAGTCTTTTGCCTTCTTTAAAAAATTGAAAAAATTTGCCTTTGCTATGGTCTGAATGTGTCCCTCAAAGTTCATGTGTTGGACACTTAATTCCCTTCCAATACAACAGTGTTCAGAGGAGGGACCTTTAAGAGGTCATGAGAGCTCTACTCTTATGAGTGGATTAATGTCACTATCTTGGGAGTTAGTTCATTATTGTGGAAGTGGGTTTTTCATAAGAGTCTGGTCACTTCTTGCTTTCTCTTGCACTCTCTCACATGCATATGATGCCTTCCACCATATTATGACACAGCAAGAAGACCCTCAGCAGATGTGAAATTCCCAGACTCCTGGACTTCCCAGCCTCCAGAACTGTGAACCAAATACATTTCTGTTCATCATAAATCACCCACCCAATTTGTGGTATTGTGTTATAGCAGCACAAAACAGACGAAGACAGTCTTATTATTGAGTTGTAAAAGTTGGCTCTGGCTCTTAATAGCAGACTAACACTCCAGTCTGAATGAACAGTATGTTCCTGGAGGATAGGTTAATTCTCCCTACCTTTTGTCTTCACCTACCACTGTCACTAACATGTCCCCAGTCTCCCTCTCTAGTACCCACTTCTTTCATCTCTTTCAGAATCTTTCAGGATCAAAATCCCAGGCATTAAGCTCTAAAATGCACCATCCCTTTCTCTTATCAGTCTCATGCAGGCTGAAGTTCTCGTCCTCCATCATGACCTACGACATACTTACTTATTGAAAACAAACTCCCAGTCACCTCAACATATTCCCTAATAGTTTCCCTACTTCCTCACAGGAACCGAAACTCAGCTTTCGCTTGAAGTCACAGTTTCTTTGGAACTCTTGCCAGTAGGGGCCACACCTCTCCCTCTTGCTGATTCACAGAGAGGTGGATAAGATGACTTCTTGCTTCCCATATCACACTCAGATCTCTGCCCCATCATCTCTCAAAAGCTACCAACCCTTTCTCTTCAAGTGTATGCCCTCTCTGAACATTATTTTCTGGCTACCTTGTTTGCACATTTCCCTATTTAGTTGTTACCCTGAAAGAGTGAAACATCAAGTGTTTCTCTGTCTCCAGACATCACAGTTCTCTGACCTACATGTGAATAAAATAAGTGTACTCTCCATTCCGTTCAACACCTGGGCTCCTCGGCACACTCTAAACCTCCAAATCACTCAAGTTACTCAGCTTCCAAGACCCTTCTGGTGTACTGAGTAGAGTGGACTCCGTTGAGCATCTAGTTTCTCCTTGAGACTTTCTCTTCCTCGGACTTTCATGGTAGTCTCTTCTCCTGGGTCTCTTACATCACTGCTTGTCTTTTTCACTTTATACACATAGGTTCTATTGAATAATTGCTTTTGGACTCTCAAAAGCATATTCCCAGCCTTGACCCCTGTTATGGACTGAATTGTGTTCCCTGGAAATTCATATGTTGAAGCTCTAAGCCCCAATGTGACAGTGTTTAACGATGGGGCCATTTAGAGGTAATTCAATTTATCTCTGAAGGGAGGAGATGAGATGGTCAACAATGACTGTGACACAGGTGGACTGGAATGAGCCCTGATTCTCATAGCCCCAGGCGAGCAAGAATTCTACACCAAGAAATCTGGAAGCTGTAACCAAGGCAGTCTAGCAGTGAGGGCATGATCCCTGGGTCTAGCTAGACAAGTGCCTTCCCTTATCTGCAAAGGCCATCCTTCTTGCACAAAACACAAAAGGCACGCACCTGAGTGCTGAGGCTGGGAGAAACACTCACCTGGGCAGCCAGATTCACCACATTTCCCTTCCACCCTAAGGAGAAGTGACATTTGAATTGGGTTAAAGGATAACGGGTTTGGAGTTGGGCAGCTGGATTAGGAAATATCAATCCAGTTGAGGCAGAGGAGCAGGAGAGTATAAGTCATGAGGGCGAGCCTTCATGCTGGGATTAGTGCCCTTCTAAGAAGAGACACTGGAGAACTGGCTCTCATTCTTTCAGCCGTGTGAGGACACAGCAAGAAGGTGGCCATCTGTAAGCCAAGAAGAGAGCCTTCAATAGAGCCAAATGATGCTGGCACCTTGATCTTGGACTTCTAGACTTCAGAATGGTTAGAACTAAATTTTTATTGTTTAAGCCAACCAGTCTGTGGTCTATTGTATGGCAGCCTAAGCTGAATAACACATTTTTTACAAGCTGCAGATCCACACTTTCAATTGCCTGATGGACTTCTCTGCCTGAACATTCTACTCCAAGGCAAACTCAGTGTGTTTAAGGCTCAACTTGTTATTTTTCTTCTGAGTTCAGCTTTTGCTTCTGTGCTTCACATATGTGTTATTGCACCAGCATGTACTTTTGCTCATCCTTGACTTTTTATCAATTCCTTGGTAAATACTTTTGATTCTACCTCTGAGATGCTCCTCCTTCCATCTCTACCTTTCATTCTCAGTTTCTGTCTTATTTCAAGTTCCACCTCTCACTTCATCTTCCTGCTTCTACTCCTTTCAAGTCAAGTCCTCTTAGAGAATGATATGGTTTGGATTTGTGTACCCATTCAAACCTCATGTTGAATTATAATCACCAGTGTTGGTGTTGAGGCCTGGCAGGAGGCAATTGCATCATGGGGGCAGATTTCTCCCTTTGGTGCTGTTCTTGTGATAGAGTTCCAAGGAGATCTGGTTGTTTAAAAGTGTGTGGCACCTCTCCCCTTGGTGAGAGCTTGTCCCCACCTTGGTCATGCTCCTGCTTTGCCTTCTGCCATGGGTAAAAAGCTCCCTGAGACCTCCCCTCTGTGCTGGGGCATTGCCTGGTAGAGCTGTGAGAAGAGGACCACCATCCTCCAGATCTCAGAATGTTAGATCCATCTACAGCTTGTACCATGTGCCTGAAAAAGCTGCAGGCACTCAAAAGAGCCACGGGGTGGAGTTGCCGAAGGCCTTGGAGGCCCACTCTTTGCATCAGCATGCCCTGAATGTGAGACATGGAGTTAAAAAAAAATATTTTGGAGCTTTAAGATTTAATAACTGCCTTGCTGGGTTTTGGACTTGCATGGAACCTGGAACCCCTTTGTTTTAGCCAAAGGGCTATTCCGTATGGAATGGGAGCATTCACCCAATGCCTGCACCCCCCATTGTATCTTGGAAGCAACTAACTTGTTTTTGATTTTACAGGCTTATAGGCAGAAGGGACTTGCCTTGTCTCAGATGAGACTTTGGACTTGGACTTTTGAGTTGATGTTGGAATCAGTTCAGACTTTGAGGGACAGTTGGGAAGGCATGACTGAGTTTTGAAATGTGAGAAGAACATGAGATTTGGGAGGGACCAGTGTGGAATGACGTGGTTTGATTCTGTGTTCTCGCCCAACTCTCATGTTAAATTGTAATCCCCAATGTTGGGAGAGGGACTTGGTTGGAGACGATTGGATCACGGGGACAGATTTTTTTCCTTTGGTGCTGTTCCTGTGATGCAGTTCTCAGGAGATCTGGTTGTTTAAAAGTGTGTGGCGCCTCCCCCAGCCTCCTTAGTCCTACTCCTGCCATGTAAAATGCCTGCATCTATTTTGCCTTCTGCTATAGGTAAAAGCTCCCCGAGGCCTCCCCAGCCATGCTTCCTGTAGAGCCTACAGAACTGTGAGCCAATTAAATCTCTTTTTATAATTACCCAGGCTCAGTATTTCTTTATAGCAGTGTGAGAACAGACTAATACAATGATGAGGGACTGAAGTCTAATCCGATTACATTTTTGCTTTCATATGACCAGAGAATAAATTCCATACACTCATTTGGTTTTCAAGGAACTCTATGACCTAGTATAAATATATTTTTCTCAGTTTATTCTAATAACTTCCCTCTGTGCATTCTGTTCTTGCTAAATAATCAACTAAGTACTGTTTCCTTTTAACTTTCCTGCTCTTCTGCCTTACCTGGATTGGTATTTCCATTGCCCAGCTACCCAACTCCAAACCTGCTATCCTTTAACTCAATTCAAATGACCTTCTTAGGGTGGAAGGGGAATGTGGTGAATCTGGCTGCCCAGGTGAGTATTTCCCCCAGCCTCAGCACTCAGGTGCATGCCTTTTGTGTTTTGTGCAAGAAGGATGGCCTTTGCAGATAAGGGAAGGCACTTGTCTAGCTAGACCCAGGGATGCCCTCACTGCTAGACTGCCTTGGTTACAGCTTCCAGATTTCTTGATGATGAATTCTTGTTCGCCTGGGGCTATGAGAATCAGGCTCATTCCAGTCCACCTGTGTCACAGTCATTGTTGACTATCTCATCTCTTCCCTTATGAGCCAAAGTTCTTGGCCAACAGGGTTCATGCTTGGTTTGGCTCTGGGCTTTTTAAGGAGCCAGTATGTTGCCCCACTCAACAAACATTTTTGAATAAATGAGTGAATTTATGAAAATATACAATGTATACATATCAGACAAGTCCATTTTTACATATGAAGAAAACTGGAATTGGTGATGTTGAGGTTTTTTTTTAAATTAAGTAGCCACAAAACTTCAAACAAAGTTGGATATTAAAGTAAAAGATGAGAAAGTCAGAGATGATCAATACATTACCACATCTGACTTGGTGGTAAACTTTTGAGTTTGTAGACTTTCCAAAGCCATCCACTTCACTGGCAGCTTTGCACCTGTTTTGTTGTGTACACTATAGTATTCTTTATCATACATATCTCTGGCAAGACCAAAATCAGCAACCTTGACAGTGAATTTTTCATCCAGCCTATAGAAAGGACAAAAATTATTACCAGTGGCTGAAACAGAATAATTTACAATGATGCTGAATATCTACAGGTTAAACAAGTGGCTTCAGTATTTGAAATCCATAACTTCCGAAGGAAGTACTTCATCTAGCCTCATTGACTAACACCAACTTAACAACAGAATTCTTGAATAAAAATGCTTGACATTGACATTGCCAATTTAACAGGCTGAGGAAAGAGATCATGAATTGTATGGCGTAAGAAAGTCCTTTTTGCTTTAACGTAGATCTGCAGTAGTAAGGCTGCCTCTCCTAGGGGTTTTCTTTGGTTGACTAAATAGAGTATGCCAATTGACTCCCCAAGAAATCACCAATCTTCACTTGTCAACTTATTAGCAATACTCAGTTTTATGGAAGAGCATGACAGGGGACTGATACTTTACTTTTTCATTCTTAAATGAGGTAGGTTAGCACATAAAACTCATATATCCCACCGCTGAGGTAATAGAGAACTAAGATACACAGTAAAGGATCTGAGAAAAACAGCAAAATTCACAAAAATCAATTTCCGTTATCTGGGGCTACGCACACTCTGTTTAAGCTGGCTTTTATGTTGTTACATTGACCAAAACCAAGGTAGGAAATTAATAGCACAGCTCTTTCTTTCACACATACCGTAAGTCACGAATGATTGCTATGCAAGGGAAAGGATGAACTCAATTACAAACTGTTGACTGTTGTGTTATACAGCCAGGCAGCCAGACACAAATAAAGTTCTTTGTATATGCATTCTCAAATACCATTTTTGGTAGGGCTTCTGCAAGCTGGCTTCAAATCCACTCTTGGGAAGTTGCAATATGTTGGTATTTGTGTTCCCAGCCCTCTCCTTTTCACTGTCAAATGCTGAAGATCAAATTCTCCCTCCCCAACACTAATGCAGTGTGAAACCACAACATTAAGAGCTACTGGAGGGAAGGACTGAGAAAAGCAAAAGTACACAACAGCTGTGTAAGACCCCCTATGGAGAATCCTTTTAAATTCTCTGTTGGATAAAGTCTGAAAGTCCCACCCACATCCCCAGGGCTTACACATCCATTTAAAATTATAACAGAAATAAAGGACTTCTGCATAAGAAGAGAAAACAGCCTAACTAGCATTGAACAGTGGGGAACAGATTCCTCCTTGTCACTTAATTTGGACTGTGGTCGCAGAGATTCTAATACTTACATACAGTTTCTTGCAGCCAAGTCTCTGTGGACAAACTTTTTGCTTGCAAGATATTTCATGCCTTTGGCTACTTGAAGACCAAAGCCAATAAGATCTTTTACAGTTGGATTCTGCAATCAAAGAAAGTTGGAAAAGCATAAACTAAGCATCTACTCTTCTGATTTTGATCTTAGAATTCTGAAATGTTTATTTATAAAAAATTATCTTGTCTCAAAAATTAGTTTGGGCTTGGTGGCTCAAGCTTATAATCCCAGAACTTTGGGAGGCCAAGGTGAGGGGATGGCTTGAGGCCAGGAGTTTGAGATCAGCCTGGGCAATACAGTGAGAGCCTGTCTTTTTACTTCCATCCACTGCCCACAAAACGAGCTTGGTGTGGTGGTGTGCACTTGTAGTCCCAGTTGCTTAGTAGTCTGAGGAGGGAGGATCACTCGAGCCCAGGACTTGGATACTTCAAGTGCACTATGACTGTGCCAAGGCACTCCAGTCTGGGTGACAGAGACCTTGTCTCCAAAAACAAAACATCAACAAAAAT
Source organism: Saimiri boliviensis (assembly GCF_048565385.1). Classification (NCBI taxonomy): domain Eukaryota; kingdom Metazoa; phylum Chordata; class Mammalia; order Primates; family Cebidae; genus Saimiri; species Saimiri boliviensis. Next base: position 40,180,839 of record NC_133458.1, read on the forward strand.
TGTGCCCCATTGATAGATCAACCATTTGTTAAGTACTTATTGTATGCAAAACACCAGGCTCGTTATTTTTATAAATTATGGCTACTTCTACACTTCTGTCAGGCAGGTGTTACAGGCTCCATTTTCCAGATGGGGAAATAGAGGCGTTTTTAAAATGTAGTTTTATTATTTTCCAGGTCTGAGGAGGCCCACAGAACAGGAAACAATTGCCATTGAAAAGATAGTTTGCTGCTCACAGTTTGCAAGAGGAGGGGGCACAAACTGTTATGCAGGGTCACGTGGGGGAAGCCCTGGGGTCTGGAGGCCGAGGGAGTGAGGAGAAAAACAGGAGGAGAGGCTTCATTGCAGTTTCCCTTGGAAGGAACTGGATAGGCAGGGTAAGCAGGTTTGGAACTAGCCAATTTGGAGTATTTCAGCAGGCTCCAGGGATGTTTCCAGTAGTCTGGAACTGGGCCCTTGGGGTGATTAGGGAGGGTGGATAGTGACCCAAAGTGTAAGAGCTTGATAAAGGAGGTTAAGTAAGTGCTCTGGATTGCACATGATGGGTATGTTTTGAAGGCAAGTTGTTTACTATTTGTAGGAATAAGCTAGCCTTGGGAGGGACAGTCCTTCCAGGGTCAGCAAGGCACAAGGTGTCAGAACATTAGAAACCCACTGTGAATAGAGGTGGCTCAGAAAGGAATCACCCCAAACCACTCAGATGTCAAGTCTGGTGATGTCACTGGCTGGCAATCAGGAATGGGGTATTCCATCTTCAACATTCCCTGAGGAGTTTGTCAGTGCAAGATGTAGTCAGTGCGGTCCCTACAAGAAGAACTTTGGCCCCTCAATGCACACAGTACAGAGAAAGGCCGGTTCCTGGCTTTAGGTTTCTCTTTAAGATGTATCTGGATTTGTGGTTGTCCTCAGTATCAACACCTTGAGTTAAAAAATCCAATCCGGCACTACTCTGTTCCGGATAACAAGAAGTCGCTATCATGCTTTAGCCCTGGGGTAATACAACCCTGGAGAAGGTAGCATCTCCAGCCACATTAATGCATCAGGGTAATAAGAAAAGTTGAAGCGGGTCAGGGCGGCTGTGTGCTTTGTAAGGTCAATTCACCTTACGTGAAAAAACTCACTGCTAAGGAATGCTTTATTCTTTGGGCTGAATAATATCTTTACTCTTCTAGAGCTTATTTTCTCTGAGAATTTGACCTCATATTTATAAAGCTGTTTTTGATCAAGGTAAGGCTACTTCATTAACTCCCACAGATACCTGGACAGCCGGAACCGAGATGGAGCCTGAAGCCATCTATGAATTCAGTCTTGAGATTCTTCCTCCCACCCTCCCTGGTTCTGGCCTGGAGACTTTTAGGTCCTGGCATAAATGTCACAAAAAGAACCTACCACTTGCAAGAGGCTAAGAAACTTTTTGTAACCGTTAGCTGATTCATTCAAAAATTATTTACTCAGAGTCTATGTGCTAAACACTGTTTTAGGTGTTTTAGCCACAGCAGTGAACGAAATACACAAAAATCCTACCCTCATGAGCTTCCATTCTAATGGAATGAGGGTATGTGTACATATATATGCACACATACACATATACATAGTTATTATTTTTGTTTATTCTCTACTACAGTGCTATACAATAGAAATAGAAAGCAAGTCACACATATAATTTAAAATTTTCTGGTAGCCATATTAAAAAGTAAAAAGAAACAGGTAAAATCAATTTTCACAATATATTTTTCAACCCCAAACATCCAAAATATTTCAGCATGTAATCAATAGAAACAACTACTAGTGAGATATTTCACCTTCTTTTTTTATACTAAATATTGAGAATCTGGGATGTATTCTGCACCACACAGCACATTTCAGTTCGAAGTAGCCTCCTTTTACATGTGGCTCATGGCCATAGTATTGGCCAGCTCAGGCCTCGTGTGTCAGATGATGATAAGTGTGATGGGAGAAAATGGAGCAGGGAAGAGGAGTCTGAAGCCATTCAATGTGGTCAGTTGCAATTTTAAACAGTTCAGGGAAGCCTTATGCTGAAGACGACATTATGGCCCAGAGCTGAAGAGGATGATAAAGTGAGATATGTGGCTATTTAGGGGGAGAGTGTTCTAGGCAGAGGGAGTGCAAGTGCAAAGGTCCTGAGGTATGAGAGTGGATGGCAAGGATGAAGAACAACAAGGGATGCATCTGCAGCTAATTCTTCAATGCCTTCTAGAGTTAACATTCCATATGGGCCAAGGCTTTCTCTGCTTCTACTTCTCCTGTGTTGTGCACAGTTTCTGGCATATAGTAGACACTCAAAGATGACTAAATGTCCCTATCGGGGAAAGGTACACCAACGTTGATCGCAGAGCAAATTGGAATCATCATTACCGGAAACCCTTCCAGGTGTCACTATTTCCCACCAGGATAGAAGATTTTGAGGTACATTGGAATGGTGCCAACATTTTAAATGTGCACCTTTGGCTACTAGCTTTTTAAGAACTCAGAGCAGGCCTATTTTGAAGGCATGCCTGCCTTACAGCCAGTTTTCCAGTTAGTAAGTTTGGCAGTAAACTTACATGAGTCTCATTTCGAATGAAATTTCGAAGATCTCCATGTTTCATGTATGGTAGGACCACCAGCGGAGACCCTTCACTTCGCAGGCAGATTCCCAGGAGCGAGAGGACATTGGGATGGCTAAAATCTTTCATGATGATTCCCTCGGTCAGAAACTGGGAAACTTCTCCTATGTCCGTGATTCCTAAGAAATCCAGTGGTGGAGACATTAACTTCATTATGGAGCAGTAAATACTTTGTCAAATTTCGATTGGAAGCACAATGAAAGGGAAAAAAATATACAGTTAACATCTTGTCCTGAGGCTTCAACCCCAGAGTGTTCTTTTTACAGCACATCTGAGGAAATGATGACACCCTGCACTATGCCTTCCAGTCACCACTGACACACACTTTTGCAAGATAGAGTCCAGCCAGCCACCAGGTTCTCTCCTATAAACTTAGTACAAAGTTTGTACGTAGGTTTCATAAAGACTGTCCCTTGATTTCCCTCGTGGTCATACTTCCAACAAAATTAACCATGTAGAACAACGCTTAGCATGTCGATTTATATTTTAAAAAGACTGAAGTAGTTGTGGCAATAAAGTATCTTGCAGGAAAACCTTTCATTTGTTCACTTAAAGCTTATTAATTCCCATATAAGTTTGTAGTAATGCTGGTTAACATTTTTCAGGCTGCTGCAATTTGCAAGCAGAAAATGAGAAATGGGAGTAGAAAATGCAAGCATGTGAGACCTGTCAACAAAGGCAGAGCCAGGAACACTATGTATGCGGAGTACACTGTTTGTGTAGCATAGTAATTTATGGCTATAATTATGGCTTGGGGTCACTAGTAAAGGCTTAGTTTGTATTTGGAAGCATTCCCTTAAACAGAGTATGCATTTCATCTTTGAAGGATTTTCTCAATAACAACTACAATTTGAAGTAATGTTTCAGCATTAAAAAGGGGTAAGTTTCACTTATTTAGGAAGTTCATATATGTGGAATGCCTCATTCTCCAAAAATGTGGATAAATGAGGTATTACCGTACTTATGATTTTTCAATTTTCTGCCAGTGTAGTTTTCTCCTGTTTGTCTTATTTCATTTTTTATCTTTTAAATGGAAAGTGTAGTTAAAAATTAATTATAGTAATGCCTCTGGGTAAAATGAGTCATTACTATTGTATGTGCCAACATGCTTCCAATAGTTTCCATAACTGTCACTTGCAAAACAAATATTATAAGCCAAACATAGTTATAGTTAAATGATACTCAGTTCATCCAAAAACCTCATTTCTCCTACCTGCTTACTTATGAGAGCTCTGAGGGATCATTTCAGAGGAAATAGTTCAATGAAAGTTTAGAGCAAAACAAATTTTCAGAATTAGGCCCATAATTTCAGTGGTAGCTGATTTTTCCACAAGGGGAAAGTGTAAATCAACGTTTTATTATAAGCAATTTATTAGGTTGCAAACCACAAAAGCATACTCCACGGTTAAATAAAATGCCACTTACTGTTCAAGGATTTCACAGCACAGTGAATTTTCTTGCCATCATTGTCCAACAAAGTCCCATGATACACACAACCAAAATGCCCTGTGCAAAAGAAGGAACTTGGTTAGTACTGCCTAACATTTAATTATGAAATAATTACCTATCAAGCCCTTCATGAGCTTCGTTTTCTTCCTTCTTTCTATACAGCAAAAGATTACATTAAAAAAAACCCTTTTGATTAACTATACCACTGTAGGTGTGTATGTGTGTTTGTAAATATACATATAGATGCAACACATTTCACCCAAGGATATAAGCAATGTGAAGGTTTAATTCATGAATATGTTGTAGGTGATATGACTCATATTAAAGGCTAATCTAATAAAATATTCAACCATAGTGGAACCACTGAAAAGGTGAGTAATATCTGCCTCATCAAATAAATTTATTACTTTTAAGGATTACATGGTATTTTAAAATATGAAAATAGTTTACCTACATGAAGAACTATAATAAGTCCCCTATATTCTAATAAACTGAAAAAAATAAAAATGCTACCATTAAAAATAAGATTAGTATTATAGAATAAGGATTTCCCCATTAGTCACTGGTTAATAAGTAATCCAGAAGAAACTGAAAGGCAGTTGCCCAAATGAAGCAAATTCACCCTGACTCACTTCATCCAGTTCTCTTTGGCTTTAACTACATCATTTCCCCAATGGTAGCCTTTTATCCAGTGGCAGTAATTTTCCCCAGAGGTGCCAAATGTCTGATAGCTGTGTAAGTCATTTGCTAATTAATTCATCCAGCTGGCCAAGACACCATGAGTGCCTAGTATATGGGTGTCAGGCATTAAGCTACCCTCTAGTAATGCAAAAAAGAATAAAATAAAACCTGTGCTCTTGAGTACTCCTATTCTCCTGGAGAAAACCATATAAATACATAGTAGCTAATATTTATAGAGCTGTTAATGATTATAACTTCGAAAAAGAAAGAATTGCCATTGTAGCACCTTTCATGACAAAAAAAATTTCTAGTTTTCCAATGTGTAGAGTTAGAAGTTAGAACACAATTAGTGAGTTCACACACTCTAAAATTGGTGCAATTACTGGGATTTATAGGCTATGACAGAACTCTATATTACTCTGATGAGAAATGGAAACATGTTTGTTAACAGTGAAGCCACTCCTGGGGAAGAAGGAGCACACAAAGAATTATGCTCTGAGGTGTTTGACAGAAGAATATGTGGATGCTACCACAGGGGTGAGAAGGCCTCATGTTCATATAAGGCAAATCACACCATCAGCGTCTCTTGTGTCACACTGGCAGATGCCTGTACAGCCTCTTGCAGCACATATACAATAAAAGGGATCAGAGGCCATTTAGTATTAAGGGTAAAAGCTTTTTAGAAAAAAAAAAAAAACAAAAACACAAAGAGTGGAGTTCATTTCCTGGTTTCTGATTGGTTTCTTTTTCTGCTAAATATTTCCACAAATACTGTTTATGCTAGCTGTTATTGCTGCTCTGGCTGGCTTATTACAAACATTCACTTATCTTTGTATAAAGAAATTGGAGTGCATTGTAGAGATGATATATGTTGCTTTAGATTGGGGGAATGCTATAAATTCCCTGTCTTCTGATGCTGTCCAGCAGCATACAAACTGCTATAAACCAGGCTTCAAAGAGTTTGTCACTATTCTCAGGGTAAAGAAAGACTGGAGAGAGATTGAGTAAAAATACTTAAAATTAAAAGAATGATTTTTTAATATTTATTTGATTTATTTATTTATTTAGGTTTTTTTTTTGATACAGAGTCTCGCTTTGTTGCCCAGGCTAGAGAGCTGTGGCACAATCTCATTTCACTGCAACCTCTGCTTCCCAGGTTCAAGCAATTCTCTTTGCCTCAGCCTCCCTAGCAGCTGAGATTAAAGGCAGCCACCACCAAGCCCGACTAATTTTTGTATTTTTTTTTTTTTTTTTGAGACGGAGTTTCGCTCTTGTTGCCCAGGCTGGAGTGCAATGGCGCGATCTCGGCTCACCGCAACCTCCGCCTCCTGGGTTCAGGCAATTCTCCTGCCTCAGCCTCCTGAGTAGCTGGGATTACAGGCACACGCCACCATGCCCAGCTAATTTTTAGTATTTTTAGTAGAGACGGGGTTTCACCATGTTGACCAGGATGGTCTTGATCTCTTGACCTTGTGATCCACCCGCCTCGGCCTCCCAAAGTGCTGGGATTACAGGCTTGAGCCACCGCGCCCGGCCTAATTTTTGTATTTTTTAAGAGAGACGGTGTTTCGGCATGTTGGCCATGCTGGTCTTGAATTGACCTCAGGTGATTCACCAGCCTCAGCCTCCCAAAGTGCTGGGATTACAGACGTGAGCCCCTGCGCCTGGCCCTGATTTTTGAAAGAAAGGAAATGGCAACTTCCAAGAAACTATAGTTGCTAGTATGCACAGGATGAGGATGAATTGTAATTTAGGTCTAATATGTTTGGGGGGTTATCCAATTGCTTCCATGCACAGGGGCAAATCCCCATGGATATGATTTACAAGGCTGCATTTCTGTAAAACAGAAATCAAGTACACTTGTTATCATTGCTGTCAGTTGCTTTCACCATTGTCTAAGTTCCTAATCTGCAAAGGCCAAAGATAAAATGCTTACTGGAAAATCGTATTTAACAAAAAGCTGAGTGGAAATACTTACCTCTTCCTATGACTTCATTGAAATGCACAATCAGGCTACTGGGCCCAATCACTACATGCTGCACTGCCTGGACCAGCTCTGGATTTAGAGCACTGAGGTCAATGTGGACAGTATTTTGCAGTAATGGACTGGATATATCAGAGTCCCCACTAGTCAGGATGGGGGACATGTCTGTCAGAGGATACTGCACTTGTCGGCATGAACCATTCTGAGATGAGTTGGGAAACTGATCTGTAAGATGAAGTAAAATTATTAAAGAACAACAGTAAAACCTCATTTAATGGAGACTGCAACAGGAATAGCCTTTATAAGAGAATTAGTTTGATAACAATGATAATAAATTGGGAAAAGATACTGCATTATATATACAAGCATTTCATAAAATGTTGGCAGATTTTCATTTAAGTAGACTAAGTATTAACTTTGAAAGCTTTCTATCCTCATTTCCTTAGACATTTCTGTTTTTATCAATAGTAAAAAGCCATGCTTACGGTTTATTTTTGGATATACTATGTCCTTAAGAATAGAAAGCAGCAAAGGTAGTTGAGCAATTGCCTGGTCTCACAAAAATCCAGCTCAAATATAAGAAAATGAAAAAGATGCCTTTTGAGAGACTACTGTTTATTAATGGAATTAATTACTATTGTGCAAAATTTATGGATTCCTGGCAAATGGAAAAATACACATATGATTAGAAATAAATAATGGCTATATTCCCAGAACTGAAAGTTTTTCACATTAGTGGAAAATTCTCACTGTGCAGTGATAGCACTGGATTTAGTGTCACTGCTGTTTAGAGAAGGCAGGTTAGATCTCGGTTAGTGGACCATCCTCATTGTTTAGTTAAGGGCTCTATGAAAGGGGTAAGCATTCCTTGTACATTGATCTTTATAACCAAAGCTCTGTAAGCACCTCAGCCAAAGTTCCCTTTTGCAAGGAGAAACATTTTTCATTTCAGAGGGAAGAAATTGTGCTGATAGTCAATTTCTCGATGCCAAAAAGGGCAAAGAAGCCATCTTTTCCACTTTTCCTTTCTCTTTCCACTGGGAATTCATACATATCAAGGAGGGGACATTATAGCCACAGCAACTGACATGAAGATGAACTAGTCATAGCATTGAAATGTAGTAGTATGTAACATAGGGAGAGGGTTGTGTGGGGGTTCCCTATTGGCACCAAAAGATATCGTTTGTCTGATTCAGAATCAGAATCTGAGAGAAGGGCATAAAAAGAATGCTGTTAGTACCTTGACTATTCCTAACCCAATTTAAGCATTTTTAGTATTTTCCACAGTGGACAGGTTGATTAATAGTAAATGAACTTGGACAAAAGTGGTTCCAGAAAAGCTTTGGGCATCAACGACAGTTATAATAGATACTAGCGAGAAACAAGATAGGTGCAACCTTCAAAGAAGGATGTGGAACATCAGGGAAGTACCTGAAATGTTGGGTGGGTGAGGAAGGAAGGAGCCTAGCTGAGTACTTGCTCCTTTAATTCCAAGGAGTCAGGGTCTCCAAACCTTCCCCAGGGGACTGGAAATGCCAATGAGCCTCTCTAAACTCAGTTCTTTCATCCTCACTTCCCAAGCCTTTGCATCTGGAGATCAGGGCTCTAAATGCTTAATGGTGCAGAGACTGAGGGAAATCCTTGGTGAGATGCAGATAAAAGTCCTTAGGCATGAAAATTCTCTTGACTCTTCTGCTAAATTCAAACATGTGCAGAAACCAATAGAAACCATCAATGTGCAACCCTGGTGTCACACCACATAGAACTCTAGGTCTCCATGAAAAAGACTGATGAGAATGCTGTCCCCACCAGATGTAGAGAGGAAAGCTCTGCAGTTGCCTCTTCACTAGGCTTTGGCTGTGCACCTATTATCTCATTCTCTCTAGATACCCTCTTTTACCTATTTCATCTTTTCATGTCTGCAAGGAGCAGGCTCAATGGGGAAGAGTGTGAAACTCAACCTTCTTAGCAATGATGATAGAGCATGAGTAAGGTGGTTCAAAGAAGATTAGGTAAGTTTTTTTTTTTTTTCCAAAGAAAATCTGTAAATGTTAATGATCTCAGATTAGAGCTATAAAATGTGCATACACAATACTAAATATATCTAAATTTCAAAACAATAAACTAGGTTTGATTTCTCCACATGGTTAATGGAATGGATTTTTAAAGGTGAATGGAGTCAGGTGTGCAAAGACAATGTTTACTATATGTATCTCCATAGAAATAACATAAACTCCAAAACATGAGGTAATAAGTGTTGAAAATGTAAAAATGTTTAGTGCTTCATTGCTCTTGAACTTGTTTGGATGAGCAACTTCTAACTTTTCCAGTATCCTTCATGATCTGTGACTCATTTTATTTGTCCAATGGTAAATATTCCATCAAGGAAATGCTTGTACTTGACTCACATCCTGTAACTCTTAAAGATAATGGGGTTGATACAATACAGACATTTTGCTTTTACCAGGAGATTTAAATAAAACAACAAGAAAAGCGCTGGTTAACCTGAACATTACTAGGCCTAGTGTTTTACAATGCTGATGATATTGACCCCTCCCTTTTTTCATAGCATAATTGAAGGTTTTCCTTGGCTAAGTCTCAAAATACATTCAAGTCCTAGAATATTGTGGGAAAAAGGCTGTGTACTAACAGTTCATTGAGAACACTTCAAAGGATTACTAACAGTACAATTTCAATGTCTGGGCTCCAACAGGTAAAAAATGTAGTAGTTCCAACTTACATTTAAATACATATATGTTTTGTAACTTAACTCTTCCTGGATTGTAAAAGAGACCTTCACAATTTCTTACCATTGCACTTAGATGATAAACAAATTGAAATCATTTACTCAAATGATTTCAGAATTAACCTTTTTGTGAGAAGAGAGCTAATGGACTCTAAAATCATAATGTAATACATACATGGGTTCATTTAAAAATAAGAGCCATGTAATTCTGTGTCAAATACTTATTTGGTAGTGGTAAATACTTCTTTAATGTCTTTATAAAAATATAAATGCAAAACAAAAAAATAAACAACGTCACAATCCAATGAGGTATATGTATAGGTATTTCTCAGAACAATAAACTGAAATATACCTTCTGGAAAAGTAGCTCGGTAGTCTACAGATTCATTTGAAACCATTTCTGTAGTTGGGCTTACACTTCGGGCACTTACAAGCCTATCCAAATGAGGAGTGTGTACTCTTGCATCATAGCGAACTAATTCACTGCCCAGATCTTAAAACAGAGAGAAAGAAAGAGCTTGTTAAAGATGGCTATCATGGGTCCCAGGAGACCTTGACCCAGTGCCCAGAACTGATGGGTTTTATGGACTACATATAAGACAGCACACACAAATCTATGACAATCTTAAACTGTAATGACTGTATTCTTAAAGTAACTTCTAAAAATGAACAGTAACAAAAATGCACCTTTAATTTGCTTTCTTTTTTTCAGCCACAGGAAAAGCCCAAGTAGTAATAAGAGCGCTATTGAGATTGAGACAACACCAGCAATCAATCCTGTGAAATTCTGATCTGGTTGAACTATTACTTTTCCAAGAACGGTTGAAGAAATTGCTTGCTTCCACTAAAAATGACAAATAAAGAAAAGTCAGCATTTAGCCATGATAGATGTTTGTACCACACAGGTTGTAGCACAATCTCTCTGGGCCCAAAATACTACCTGGTTATTGCCACTCTACAAATGGCGTAACTGCCTTCAGGATAGTAAGAGATTCCTCAGTTTTGCTCCAGTGTTGAAATAAGTAGGGGACACTGATTCCTGAAGTACTTACATGGTACTTAGCTGTTTGTATTTGTAACTAGGTATTACGGATAAAAAGAGCTACAAAAAGCAGGAACTGAAGTGTAGAACAGGAAACAGACATGTAAATAAATGATAACAGAAAAGTGTGGTATGTACCATAGAAGTATGACTAAATAGTAATCAACAGAGACGATGGGACATTAATTCTGTCCTGGATGGTGTGGTGAAGGGCAGAGAAGACTTCCTGTAAGAGGTAAATAATTATACTGTTATGATGGAACAATAAAGTCTCAGAATACTTTTCCTTCAGTTTTAATATACAGCAGAAATCTCTGAAGTCCCTTCTGGCTCTAACATTTTATGATTTTTAGGATTAATGGTCCTTCTGAAATTCCAACTCTGATCTTATGATTCAGCATTAGATTTTCTAATTTTTGTATGTTTTTCCATCTCATAACTTTTCAGAAGACTTCAGGAACCCTTCAAAAATCACAAAATTATGCTTGGATAAATGTGGGATATGTATACAACTGAATATTATTCATCCACAAGAAGGAATGAAGTACCAACACATGCTACAACAGGGATGAACCTGGAATATATTAAGTAAAATAAGCCACACACGAAAAGACAAATATTGTAGGATTCCACTCACATGAAATATCTAGAATAGGCAAATTCTAGAGATAGAAAGTAGATTAGAAGTTATCAGGAGCTGGAGGAGAGAAGGGTATGTGGAATTGCTGCTTATTGGTTATGGAGTGTCTGTTTGGGGTGATGAAAAAGTTCTGGAATTAGATAATGCTGATGATTACACAACACTGAATGAAATCAATGCAACTGAATTGTACATTCAAAAATGGTTAAAATGGCAAACATTACATTACATATATTTTACCATAAGTCAAAGAAATTAACAATATAATATACCAAAACCCATTGAATTGTACACTTTCAATGGGTGAATTACATGGTATGTGAATTATATCACAATTAAACTATTAAAAAAAGAATGAAAAAAGATCACTAACTTTGGTTCTAAGTTGTTTGATTCAGCTATCTACACAAAAGAAGTTGCTGTAAAGTAGTTTAATACCCATTTTACTTTGTTTGGTACAGGCATCTTCCTTTATTTATGGGAATCTATGAATTAGTGATCACTGTGGTTGGCAGCGGAACACCAGCTCTGGCCTTCTGGGGTGGTGGGAGGCAGCAGAAGGACACTCTTGGATGCGTGCTTATTTCTTCTGAGAATTACAGCAATTTTGGGAAGAGTGCGGGATGATGGAGAAGCAGTGTGGGTAGAAGGAACTTTTGAGATCTACCTCCCAAGCTTGGGGAAGGAGACAATGTGAACTATATCTAAAATAACAACTAGGAATGGAGGCTGAGTTGATGAGCCAAAACCCACACATAAATGAGCTTTAATGATTTATTTTAAGCCTGAGAATGACACAGTTACACTGGCTTCCTTATTTACATCATGAAAGGAATGCAGGAATCCCACCTCTATATTTAGCTCGCTGTTCAATTTCAGCAGGTCACTGGGGACTGTGCATAAAACGGCTTCGGAATGTAAGTGTATATTCTCACAGCTCTTATTTCCAACTTTTAACACTTCACCTTTAACTGCTTCAGGGTCAATATCATTTCCCTGGAAGGAAAAAAAAAAGGTTGTTAACACTTCACAGTTTTGCAGGAATGCTAACAATGGCAAAGGAATATAAATATACTGCAAACACAGGCCACGTTGTTTGCCAAGGTACATGATTCTATGATACTAATTTTCAAGGGAAATTGGGATGGCTAATGGGGAGCGTGACCATTTCAGAATATATTTTAGGAATTACGGCATATAGCTTTTGCATCAAATTGGACCTTAGAGAAAAGAAAAGAGGTTCTTGCTTCACATCCTTAAATGCAGAATGATGTCTTACCTATCATCACCTCACTATTGTCTTCAGGGGGTATTGATGTTTGGCAAAAAAGACGCAATTTAGAGATTCAGTTACTGTACCACCTAACACTGACTAATGCAGAGATTCTCAACCTTGACTTTGCTTTTGGAATCACAGTGAGAACTTTAAAAAATACTGATGCCTGGGTCTCATCTCCAGAGAGCTGATGTTAAATAATTGTTAATATATTAATACTGTATTATGTTATGTTAATATTAATATATTACTTTTTTGTTTGAGTTGGGTAGTTTACTTTCATCCTGCTTGCACACTTGAATCCTATACATAAGTGAATTCATTTTTAAAGAAATTCATGTGAGACGTTATATGACCTTCATTATAATTTGAGAGCACAATTATATTATTTTGAACAATTACATAGCTATACAAACATTTTCAAAAAATTAGTTAATTTGACATATTTAGTTAACTGAAGTTACCATCAGGCATTTTAAAAACATCAACATTTTGTTTGAGAAACCAATAATTAGTCTTGTAAAAGAAGTGCAAGCATAGGTATAATTTCTCATATCAAGACAATGAGTACAGTTATTCATTGAGCAAGCTATTATTTTGAGGTGGCATATATCAAAACATATTACTATTTTTCTTATGGACAAAGAGCAGCAAGTAATAGCTACAATGCTGCTACTTTGTTTTATGTAATCTTTAATACTTGACAAACTCCATTCATATATATTGTCTCACATGGATCTGAATAGATTGATTAGTCAGGCAGTTATTATTCTGGGAAAAGAAGCTGAAAGAAAATACTTCTTTATAACCTGATGTAGTTTCAGAAAAAATGGATATAGACAGATCCTATCCTTATACTTCTAGAAGCAGTATGTGTAATCCATTGAACCAGGTCAGCCACACAGGACAACACAATACAGAAGCACATCCATCTAAGAGATCACTTTAGGGCTTCAAACAACAACTTGCTAGTTAGGTCTGAAGAGGGACAAAGCCCTTATCCACATATTGGAGGGAATTTAGGAAATGACAAAGAAAATAAGAGATTAAAGAGCTGGAGGGTTTGATTTATGAGAAATGGTCAAATGTGTCTTGCTTGCTTAGATCATGACTAAGGTTGGGGGAAGGGATGAACATACAACATTTGCATTTCCAATACTTATTGTTTCAGGCTGAATCTCCTTGAATGTTGCATAAAGGCTTCTCTAAAACAAAAACAGACCACACATCCACCAATTCTCATTTTATATGTGTATATCAAAGGACACATGGTAAGTAGTGACTTACATAAGCAACTACTATGTTATACATATGTGTATATATATATATATATGTAATTGTTTTAGAAGCCTAAATCCTATATATTACAAAAGTGATACTGGTAACTCACTTCTATATAACACTGGGGCCTAGATAAGGAAAAATTTAAAAAGGCATAGGCTAATTTTTGTCATTTAAAATAAAACAAACATAGCTTTATTGAGATGTTAAAAAACATATGTTTAGAACTTTTACTATTGATTTTATTAATATTTATTACTGAATTTTAACTATTATTAAATAAAAGTCATTCAACTGTTTCAGGGTGATTTCAGTCACTAAAATGGTAATGTGGATTTAAAAATAAAGCAACAAGAGAGAGAACTTTCTGATCTTTAATCTCCAATGGACATAGAGCAATTTAGTTATAATCATCTCATACTATCCTGCAAAGACACTCTCCCTGAGGTATGTATTATTGTCATTTCTGCTTTACATATTGAGAACTAATGTCCAGAAAGGGGCTAGGTCATAAAGCAAATCAAATTCCATTTGACACAAAATCTACTTACCATCTACTGTGTGTTAGACACAGTGCTAGTCACTTAGAATATAATGACGACTAAGGATTTCTTCCTCTCATTGTAATGCTACAATGGATCCATTTCAAAAATGAAAACTAATTACTTCCAATGTGCTACATCAGAATGTACCATGTCCTTTTCCTCACCACCTCTGGCAGGGTGTAACATGTTTCTATCCAGGATTTAGGACTCGGGACTCATGTCTGAGATGGCTACAGAACCAAGCAGATGGGAGTGGAAGTGGGTAGGATCTGAAAAATAACATTATGAGAGGAGGGGTCCTTCAAGTTTTCATACATCCAGATGACCACAGTGCTGGATCTGGGCAAGTTGGTAGTTTGGTAGCAGGACCCAGCCAGGTGAGAGTCCAAAGTCCAGGGAGATCAGCAGTAGGAAATTAGTGAGGTGGTGGTGAGTGGGTGAGATTCACACTTCACCTAGAGGACACAAGTCCCTCAACTTAGGAACCAAGCAACAAGCCTTCACAGACAGCTTAAGAACTGAGTTCTTCCAGATGTTAATAGGCATTTTAGGGAAAACTTCCCTGGCCATTTAGGAAAAGCTGGGCCAACCAAAATTAAATGGGTGGCTTCTCTGGCTAGTTGGGAACCTTTACTATTAGGTTCTACGAACCCACCGGTACTGTCTTTGAGCTCTGGAATATATATATATATATATATATATATATATATATATATATATATTTTTTTTTTTGCAGAATGCTCATTAACCTGGGCAGGACAAAGAAATACTAGTCTGAGAATCATTCACTTTCACCCTGTCTGGACTCAGAACTGAGTTTATGGGGGTTTTGGCTGGGATTGAGGCTAGAGTTGCAGATAAATTATTCAAAGGGAGAAGGACAACCTCTGTCTGGTCCTCGGCAGCACGTGGATTGGAATGGTTCAGAACCATGCTTCCTTCTTGATTCTTCCACTGCCCACACACTGATGCTTCACCTCCACCTGAGATCTCAGCATTTGTTCTCGTGATGACAGTGTCATAGAGCAAGCCCCTGCTCCCTGTCCTGGCTTATCTTCCTGCCCTCCTTTTTCCTGTTAGACCTGACTTCTCCAGATTGAACGTTTGAAGCATCTTCATTCCCACATATTCCTATATGCTGCAGAATAAGATAAACCCCCAAGGCAATGTCAGGCAGTCCTTGTTCCAGCATGAAACAGAATACTTCTCTACTTTTCATAAGATATCCTCATGCATAAAGAGTCAGAAATCAGATAATTAGGCAGAAATACAGAATTTCTTTAAACGGAGTCAATGTTTAGATATTTATAATAAGTTTGGAGCTATTCCACTTAAAGAATTGCATAGATAATATAAATATCATATGATAGGAAAGTGTCTCTATGTTGAAAGTTATTTTGGTATACATTAAATGAGAGTTAATATAAGAAATACTGTAGTTTAGTGTATGCAGTGGCAAAGGACCAAATTTGGAATCAAGAATCCTGAGTGTGGGCCCTACTTCTGCTGTTTGCTCCCTGGATGACCCAAGACAAATCAGCTAATCTTTCTAAGCCTTTGTTTACTTATCTATAAATGGGGATAATCATCACTGACCTCCCAACCTCATGGGCCCACATGAGACTCAAATGAAATAAAATATGCCGAAGCACAGTATCAACTGTAAAATTCCATACAAACATGAGCTGTTATTGTCAGAGGCATTTTGGGAGTCATGTGTATCCCCAAAGTGGTGCCTACTTTTGATGACCACTGTGCACAACTGGCCTTGGGAGACTTGAAGCCGTGGCCATAAACTACTTTCTTCATCTATGGGGCTTCAACTTCATTCTGAGCGGTGACTTATGCTTGACCCCTATTATGTTCTCTCATCCAAACTTGGCTCACCCTTTCACCCATGCTATAGTCACTGGGCCTACTAGGAATTGAGGCAACACTCACAACTAGGCAAGAAATGACCTCAAGCTCTTTTCAGCCAAGGAACTCTCGCTGCATGAGGGGAGGAGCATGAACTCTTCCTGGCAATAAAAAGCATATCTCCATGTAAACACATGATTCTCTCCAGAGCACTTTAATTGATGAAGTACAAACATATTACACTCTCATGTTTTGAATGGTAATTGAAATAGTATGACATGAAATAAAATGGCCACCGTTCTTTGGATAAAAACAGTCAACTGCTTGTCTAGAAGAAGCCTCTTTTCTTTTTTTATTCTTTGTTTCTGCCCTAATAGAAGTAGCAGGGTTTTTTTTGAGGCAGAGTCTAGCTCTGTCTCCCAGGCTTCGGTGCAGTGGCGCCATCTTGGCTCACTGCAACCTCTGCCTTCCAGATTCAGGCCATCATCTTCCCTCAGCCCCCTGAGTATAGGTGCCCACCACCAGGCCCAACTAATTTTTGTATTTTTAGTGGAGGTAGGGTTTTGCCATATTGGCCAGGCTGGTCTTGAACTCCTGATCTCCAGTGATCCACCCACCTTGGCCTCCCAAAGTACTGGGATTACAGGCATGAGCCCCCCCCCTTGCCTGGCTGAGAGGTAGAAGTTTTAATGTGATCAACTTAATGTATTGATAAAGAGTTAGATTGCTGACACAACAAATTTTCTCTTATGCCTTAGCTTTCTTCTCATACATAAGAAAAATGAAGTAAGGAAAAATATTGAATCATGATACTAAAATAATCTTCCTGAACTGCCACTGCTCCCACTAGATTACTATTCTGTCACAAAGGAGGTGCTATACACTTGTTAGAGAAATAGTTATTCTATATATAGGCAAGAAAATAAAGTATTTTGTACCAGTCTCTAGAAGACCCTTTCGCCATGTTGAGAATAACATTGACAGACCGAGGATGATGCCAAATTACGTTTTTCTTGGTCCAACAATTTTGTAAGATGTTGAATAATGGTTATTTAATTTACGGGAAAAGAAGTTTTCTCTTCCATAAAGACTGTGCTTGGAAGGGTAGATAAAGAACCGTTTATCTCTAATCCCTTCATCATAGCTACAGGAACAGAAAAATAGAGTTTCTCTGGGTATAAAACTATTTGCACATAAACCTTTGTTATCATCAAGAAAACCGAATGGAATCTTTCAAATGGCAAACACAGTAATTGTTGAAAGCAAAAGGTCACACTAGATTAGTTTTATTGAAAAAAAAAAAAAAAGTGATAAAAGCTATTTCTCCCTTTCTAAAACTAATTAAAGAAGCAGATGAAAGAACTTTGCTGTTGTAAACACACTGTTCATTGAAGCGGGCTTCCATTCAATTTCATGCTGGGCTTGCTTAATTATTGTACAAAACACAATAATGAGATTAGTAAACTTGTATGAGCATGAACATATGCATAGGCTGGGCTGTAGTAAAATTCTTGTTGAAAAAGTCAGAAAAATTTCAATAGAAACATACTATTACTTAGATGGAGATGACCCATGGAAACCTATATTACATTCAAATAAAGACTATCCTATTGCTTTATGCTTGTTCATATTTGCATTCAGATCATCTTTCAGGAAAAAAAATCTAAATGTTTTAACAACATGTTGAAGGATAAATATTTTGCTGTTTCTAGTGACTGGAGCTATGAATAATTCAAGTCTTGAGCATTTTGCCTCTGTTATTATTTGAAGTAGAAATAACTGAAGGGACATAGGAAAGCTGCACTCTAGTCTTCATTATCTGTCACTATGTTGTCACTTGTCAATCACTTAAACTTTCTGGGCCTTAGTGTTCTTGTTTGCAACAGGCTTGTTTTAGAAAAGATGATCTGTTATTCTCTATTAAATTATATTTAGAAGCTAATATATGCCTGGGGTGGCAGAAACCTAGATCCATTTACAAATTAGCTTAGAGATGACCACACCCAGATAAAAAATTCCAAGTATTACAAGGAAGTACAGAGGTACAATTGAGGCATTTACTTTCACAGCTTTTACGTTTTATCTTACAATGAGTGCATTTGGGTGAAATGTCCAGGGAAGTGTATAACATCAGCAAGATAATGCATCTCAAGGATTCCCTTTAATGGATTTGTGTCCCACATTTGCTACGTTTTAGTACATACACAAAAAAGGGGTTTTAAATGCTTCATTAAAATGCAGCCCACGGTTATACTTATCTTTTAGTTTTATGCCAAAAAAGATTTGTTTTTCAGAGCTTAGATATTTGCTAGTGTCGTATAAGATACATTGGCCAAGTACAACAATTCTATTCATATAGCAATGAAGTCAATTAAGTTTGAGCTGATGATTTAAGACAGTGTTTAAAGCATTTCTTACCTTAATTTCCAGTACATTTTCATTGCCCATTGAGATCATCACTGGCTTTTCAAAAGGCTTAAACACAGGATTATGTACATAAATGAGATCAAAGTATTTGGAAAGGATCCCATCTAACATGAAAAAGGCTTTGGTTTTCAGGGGGAGTTGCAGATTCAGCTGTTGCAGGGAAGGAGTGGTACAGCAGATTATCTCTGAATTAGAGCGATGCTGACATGCCTAGAGAAAGACACAATTACCCACTGTAAACAGAATATAGCTTGGCAACATCCATAGCAACTTTATAATTCACCACTCCAATCAATGGAAAATATATAATTTTTGAAAAAAAATCTATATTTAACTTCCTAATATTAGACTATACATTTCGGGAAACACGATACATGCAAAATTATCCAAACAACCCAACCGTTAAAGAAACACAGAGCTCCACTTGCCCAGCATAAACTCTGCTGATCTATCTGAAGCTGGCCCAGATCTTGTTTCATTTTCCTTATGAAGACAGGACAGTCACCTGCAGGAACTGTTCCTTGTTGTGTGAGGCAGGCAGGCAGACTGGGAGCTGGGCTTTGTGGGGTTAGAAGCCCTCAGCTCATCTCCTAGCTTTAACCCAAGTTATGGGAACTGAGGCAGGGCCCACACTGAGTAACTCAGTTTCCTCATTTAGGAATTAAGATGAAAATGCTATTTGCTATGTGGGATACCACATGGTAAAGTACTTTGTAAAGTGCCAAGCACCATATGGTGAAAATGATAATTAACTATGTAGTTAGGTAATCTTATTACTGTGTTTTAAGCTACTAATTATTGAATGCCAGGTTCTGTACAAGATTGGCTTCATTTAATTCTCATAATGTCCTATAGGTGGGTATTATGATTATCCACAGTTTACAAATGAAGAAACTGAGCTTTGCAAATTTTTGTCATTAGACCAGGTCTCACAGCTTGAAGTGGCAGAATAGCAAATATAAATCCTAGGCCATTAACTTCAAAATTCACGGTCTTCACTCTCCTGCTATCTTTTTGTTCATGACATATTTCATATTAAAACCTTTTATTATGCTTTCTATTTCACGAAGCCTCTGCTATTATTATTTCATGCCCTTTTATCTCTCATTTCAAATCTTCCTCTCTGGAATTCTGATTTATGGAATGTTGGAAAATGTAGCTTCCTCTTGATTGTACTTAGACTAAACCAGCAACACATAGTGGTACATTTAAGGTTAATGGCTGCGTTTTTCCCCCAAGGAAAAGACAAACAAGCAACAACATCCCTTAGATTTCCTTTTCTTTGGCAAGTATAGTTGGAGATAAAACAATTACTTATACCCACAATAGAAAAAGTACTCAGGATATACATAAAAAAGACAAACAATTTGTTATTTGCTATGTTTTAAAAAAAATTTAAAAATGATCTTACATTAAAAATGTATATTGGAAGCAGATAAAACTGATAGCAGTATAATATGGATGATATTAAATGATATTACTTAGTCTTATATAAAATTAATGTGATAATGCTAAAAGCTATTTATTACTATTGTATTAAAAATGGACATGAACAATTTTACCTAACAAGAAATTTGAGAACTATGCAATAAACTGCAGGCTTCTGGGACATAATGTACACGTTAACAAATTAATATGCATTTTGTTATGAAGATGATTATTTTTGTTTTGAAAGGATTCAAGTTTATTGGACTTAAAGTTATTGTGGCTGGACATACATAGCTAAATCAGACCTGATCAAGAATTTTTATTTGTTAAATAATAAATGGGTTCAATTCATCATGGTCAGCTTTAAATTCTATAAGGGGTAGGGAACATGGAAGGAATACACATTTCTTTATAAAGTAGTTTTCACAAACAACAGTAAAATAAATAGTAAATAGTAAAAGGGATTCACTGAATTTTTCACTTTTGTCCAATTCTAATGCACAATTCTAGTTTCACTGTAGTAACAAGTTTGTGGTTAAACAACAGAAGTTTATATTTCCAGATCTATAAACAAATAAGATGTTTATCTTCTACCATTGTTTGAATCTTCCATGGGATATGCAACTGTTATTTGTGACACCTAAAAAGTTTTTAATAAATATTTGATTACAAATGAATGACTAAAGCTAAGAGGCATTTTGTATGTCACCTTAATGCTAGTGAGGGAGAAGAAAGGAAATTCAGTCATTATTTTAATGATGTAGGCTCAGCATTAATTAGATAAACTAATGATTTCTCAGATTTCTACTTTAAAAAGTCTCATACCAAAACCAAGGAGGGTTACTGTTATCCTTATTTGGTTAATGAAAAATTGTTTTGCATAGTTATGGAGAACTGATGTCCTTTAAATTAATAGCAGTGGTAATCTAACTTTGTTTGTGGCCATGTGTGGGGATTGGTTTCAAAACCCTTTGCTTTATATGGTGACTCCCTAGAGTACAATCTCTCAGAAATATGATAAAAATCTAATAATACTCTGTAGAGGTGATGCAATGTGGCTGATTGAGAAGGCCAAGAAAAATCTTATTTGAGATGACCTTATTATTTGGTGATTTGGCTTGACATTTTTAGCCCCAAATTGGCTTTTGTAATTAAAGAACATTGTGGTTTTAGTCTTCAAGAAATATTGGATGGGAAATCTAAAAAGAAGTGCTGTAATTCAATCTATCACCTGACCAATCAAGACCTTACGTGAGCAAGAGCACTTAGAACTTTCATTCTGAGTTGAGTGCACAAGCCCAACTACATTATGGTATTTTATATCAGAGAAAAACATCAACAAAACATATGAAATCTTCGGAAATAACTCCAACCTTCCTAGGGTCTAATCTAAAACTACCACTTTAATGTGACCTATATGAAATAAGGATAGGTAGAGAAACACCAAACAACATTCACACGTTAGGACATAACATAAATATTCTAATGCTCTTTCTTGTAACTTGATAACATGCTAACGAAGGAACAAGAAGAATGGTAAGAAGAACGGGGGACTGTAAGAAAGCATATGTCTGCTGCTTAGAAAGACAAGAATACTGCCACAAGATCAGCAGCTTTTTCCAAGGATTTTATTAGAGCAAAAGGATTTATGTTCTATGATGCATTATAAAGGGACTAGGGAAATGCTATGATTTCCATTTGTACTGACTGTAAAAACACTGCCTCAGGCCAGATGCAGTGGCTCACACCTATAATCCCGGCTCTTTGGGAGGCTGAGGCGGGAAGATAATTTGAGGTCAGGTGTTCCAGAGCAGCCTGGCCAACATGGGGAAACCTTATCTCTACCAAAAAATACAAAAATTAGCCAGGCATGATGGCTCGTCCCTGTAGTCCCAGATACTTGGGAGGCTGAGGTGGAGAATGGCTTGAATCTGGGAAGGGGAAGTTGCAGTGAGCTGAGATCATGCCATTGCACTCCAGCCTGGGTGACAGGGTGAGATACTGTCTCAGAAAAACCCTCCAAACCAACCAAACCTCCAACAAACAAACATTTAAAAAAAAAAAACAAAAAACAAACAAAAAAACTGTCTCAAATTGGCAATCTTCATTTTTGTCTAAACATAACACATGCATGTGTGTATGTGTATGTATTTTTTCCACATGGTCAGCCCAAGGTTCTAGATAGTTTCAGTTGTTGAATAAAAAATACTATTTGGCTACATTGCAAGGAAGATAACTAGCAAACATTAAAGGCAAAACTGAGATGTCCCAGTTGCCATGAAAGCCACGTTGTAGAGGCAGAGATGCAGAGCTTTGAGTAGAACTCAAATGGTTCTTGAACTTACCACTGTAAAGTTCCTTCTTGCTTCATGCAGATTTATGACCATCCTCGGAACACTAACTGAATTCAGGTTTTTCCCAATACCCGTTATTGTGCTCCCACCACTGGCAAATCGAAATAGAAAAATAGACAATATTGAGAGGTTCTTTCCACCAAGTACTATAAGACAGGGGTTCAATTTAATCACATGCAGTGATTACAGGTTGGAGGCACAGCCAACATCAGATGGAAGTTCAAGGGTAACTGTTCTTTAGATGAAACTTATTTAACTTGAAAATATTTTTAAAAATTCATATTTCATAAGCTTAAGAAATGCATTTGTATTTTATTCACTGAATTACATAAAAGAAATATTTCACCTTTCTGAAAAAAATACAAAGAAAACCTGAACTTAACTATTGTTGCTAGACTGATAGAATTTATGGAAACAGGTAGACTGAACTGGGTCCAATGAGATTCCAATTCAAAGAGAGTCTGGTATAAGGAAAAGCTGTGTGTAAAGCAGGCAGGACAAAAAAATACTCCAAAGAATGGAAGAAAAAATGTGATTTCACTTCTGGGCACTAAAGTTAGTATATAATTGATATGTACATAATGTAATTGCATGTATACTACAATGCCACGTTAAACTATTTTGTTATAATCTGTTTAAATATAATAGAATAGGATAAAATACTTCTTGGCATGAACCAGCATTGATAAGTCAATTGTACTCAGAATCCGAATGTAGTTTTCTCTCCTGAATTGGAAAGGCAGCGTTCAAAAGCAACACAACAGCATCAAAGCCAGAGATAAAACTGTAATTCCGGCCAGGTGCTGTGGCTCATGCCTGTAATCCTAGCACTTTGGGAGGCCGAGGCGGGTAGATCACGAGGTCAAGAGATTGAGACCATCCTGGCCAACATGGTGAAACCCCGTCTCTACTAAAAATACAAAAATTAAGCCGGGCGCGGTGGCTCAAGCCTGTAATCCCAGCACTTTGGGAGGCCGAGGCGGGCGGATCACGAGGTCGAGAGATCGAGACCAACGTGGTCAACATGGTGAAACCCTGTCTCTACTAAAGATACAAAAAATCAGCTGGGCATGGTGGCGCGTGCCTGTAATCCCAGTTACTCAGGAGGCTGAGGCAGGTGAATTGCTTGAACCCGGGAGGCGGAGGTTGCGGTGAGCCGAGATCGTGCCATTGCACTCCAGCCTGGGTAACAAGAGCGAAACTCTGTCTCAAAAAACTAAAAAAAAAAAAAAAATACAAAAATTAGCTTGGAGTGGTGGTGCGTGCCTGTAGTCCCAGCCACTCAGGAGGCTGAGGCAGGAGAATCACTTGAACTCGGGAGGCAGAGATTGCAGTGAGCCAAGATTGCACCACTGTACTCTAGCCAGAGCAAGATTCCATCTCAAAAACAAAACAAAACTAAACAAAAACTGCAATTCCTCTTGACTATTCTACAGCAAAATTATCCTTGTATTTATTATTTTCTTTTACCCATTAGAGGCTTTTACTTACCTAATAAAAGATTTGGTTGGATGAATTTCATAGACAATAGGGTCTTCCCGGTAACTGAAGATGCTTGTCTCTCGGTTGGCTAAGTCAATTTTCAATTTAACAGGAAACTCAGTTGAAATGGTTTGGGCTGGGGTATAACATTCAAGAATACTGTTTGACACACTGACCAAAAAAAATTAAGAAAATGAATCTTAGCTATTAGAGATACATATATTTTAGAATTATATCCATGAATCAAAAGGGTATAACTCAATGGCTTCTGAGTGGGAATTTCCAGAGTGGTCTAGATAAAAGCTGTTTCTAGTGTTGGCTGTTTAATCTGACTGGATCCCAAACTTAGCTTTGTTGTAGACAAGCTATCCTTGACTGGAAAACATTTGGGATTTTAAGAAACCTTTAAAGTACTTTTGATACTTGATTAAACTGAGCTCTTCCAACTCTAAGAAGCAGAAGCATAACCGCCTTCCAAACCCAATCTTCCCCACTTCTTCCCTCTCCAGAGTGACTCAGTCTAATTACAAATCTTGATGAAAATGTTTATTTTAAATTACTGTCAATTACCAGACTCTCACAGCCCATAGTATAGCTTAGACCCTAAGCTGTAACAATAAAGAGGGTGGATGGGAAGACAAAACAGAAAAGCAAGATTTTTAGAAAACAGGAGAAGGGAATAAAAATCAGCAAAAGGAATAGATGAATTTGGGAAGGAGGAAGTTTTGTCAGCAGGAGAGTAAACAAATAAACATCTTGATTTTTTCTACACACACACACACACACACACACATACACACAAACACACAAATCTGCTTACTTTTTTAGGTACAGATATTAATTCAACTTGATGAATGCAACAAAAATAAATTTACAACACCTTTTTAAAGTACATGTTTTTTCACCAATTGAAATGTGTCTAGAATTCCCACTGTTTAGGTAATTTCCAGTTAAAGTAAGTAAAGTGCCACCAGACATAGGACCATATCTCGGGGAAATACTTGTTATTATAGGATCCTGGATGGGAGATAAAAACAGAACAAAGTAACTTACTCATCTTATAATTTTAAATAGATTAAGTAAAAATCAAACATGATGGGATAGGATCTTCCTTACCACATAGGAAAATGTACTATATTGTGTTGTTCCGTGGGCGTTTGAAATAATTATGGACATATTGAAATGCTCATTCATGGCAGGACCAACTGTGCATTTCAATCTGGAAAAAAAGAAGAAAAAAAGACCCAAAACCCAAAGTTTAATACTTGAAAATCCAAGGCATTTTCTAGTTAGGCTGTTTTATAGAAAGTGACATTAACTCTAAATGGTGAGCTGACTGCTTTGAATAGCAAGCAGAGTTTCAAGATAAGCATTAAGGCCAAAAGTTGTAAAATTCTATTTCTATACTATGATAAACTTTATTTTTATATTTTTAAAATAAGAGACAGAATCCTGCTCTGTCACCCAGGCTGGAGGGCAGTGGCATGGTCATAGCTCACTGCAGCCTTGAACTCCTGGGCTCAAGGGATCCTCTGACCTCAGGAGTTGAAACTAGAGGTGCATGCCATAGCATCTGGCTAATTTAAAAAAATCTTTTTTTGTAGAGACGGAGTCTCACTATGTTGCTCAGGCTGGTCTTGAATTCCTGGGTTCAGGTGATCCTCCTGCCTTGGCCTGCTAAGGTGCTGGTATTATAGGCATGAGCCACTGCACCCTGCTTATACTATATTTTACATTAACTGTACTATAGTATTTATACAGACAAACAGGAAATATTAAACCTTACCAATGCAGACCTCGCCAATTGAATAGTGCATAATAATGTACGTTGAGATAATATTAATATTTGGGGATAATGTTTGGTTTACTTAAGATAGTATTTCAGTAGCATATGAAACAATGGGCTAACTGCAAATAGGCCAATTTCTTCATTAAAGTATGTCAACAGGTACATTTCTGTGGTTATACTTGTCACATGTTTATTTAAATTACTTAAAGAATAATGAAATTGTGATGGGCATTCCATGGAATTATTTCTTAATGAATAATCATATAGTTCTGAAAAATTTAAATCCAATTTGATTTATTACATAACTTTTTAAAGAAGAGAATGAATTACGCTTTAGTTTTACAGGTCCTGATTTATAATGTAATGATTAAGAGTTTTGGAGAATTTACAAGAAAGATTTCTAGAAAAAAAATTTGTTTCATCATTCAGCTAACAAATAATACCTTCGTTAGTGTTTTGGTCTCAGTAAAATGGATAGATTTGGACCTTTGTGTAACCCTGAAATGAATTATATTAGATATAAAACAATCACCTGATAGAATAGGTTTCATTGTAAAGATTCAGTCATAAAACTTTAAATGTTTGGTTATTGTTACTGTGTGATAATGAATAATTTCTGGATTCTCAGATGATTATGGAATTAAAAGCTTGTAGAAGGGTACAAGTAGAATACAGTAGAACAAGCACAGGTCTTGGATCAGAAGCTGATCAGAGCTGAGTCTGAAGGTTTGTTCAGCTCTTACCCTCTGGATTAACTCTGCTAAGCCACACTTCACCTCTCTGAACTTCAGGTAACTCCTTTGTGTTATAGGAATAATACTGCTGCCTCCCAGGATCGTGGGGGTGGTTAAGTGAGATACAGTCCATATATTGCAGGGCCAGTAAATATAAACTGAATATAAATTTTAACTCATCTAAAGAAGTCCTAAACATGTAATTCAGCTGCCTCATTACATTTCTGGGGATTAGAAAATGAATTTAAAAGAGAAGATCCATGCTGAGCTCTTTACTGATTTCTGTAGAAAAAGCCTTTGGAGACTCTACATTTCAAGACTCTAAGGATAGAGTGATCCTAACTAGTGCTATTCTTGCAAATCTACTGAGACAGCATCTGAAGACTTGTCACATAAATGGTTGAGAAACTCCCAATGCTGGCTGCTTCTCCTCACCTAGGCCATGTCACCTTTCTCTCTCTTCAAACCCAGTGAATAAATAGGATTCCAAGAAAAAACAGAACAGACCCACAAGGCATGTGACAGGCCAAGACCCTTTTTAATTCAAGAGATAAGTGTTTTGAGCAATTTTAAAACAAATATTCATTCAAAAACAAAAACCTATCTTCCAAGCACACCCCAGCAAAACATTTTAAGATCCTTACGTATTCATCGTGCTCTCACTTAAGGTCAAGGTGCAGCTCTCATTTCCAAGGAGAACTCTAGTTTTCTTTAAATCGAATTTATTATTCCTCCGAAATCCAAAGTCCCAGCCACATATGGTCAGCCTTGTCCCTCCTTCAAGGGGTGCACTAGTTGGGAAAACCTACAAGGACAACATAGAACTTAAAAAAAATTCAATATATTATAATTTTTCATATGTGTGGAAAATAAACAAAATATGTAACCTTAAATAGTCTGAAATTCTTCCATTTTCCCACAATTTAGTAAAAATTGAATGTTCACTAAACGAAAAAGGGTCACAAATTTGAGAGCATCTGGAACAAGCAATTAAAACTACCTGACATGCTAATGAAACACGTTGTTTTCAGGAGGTCCAGAGATGGGACAAAGAGCAGATGCAACCTGGTAGGAATAAAGGGCCTTTTGAGTCCCTCTGTATTTTCTTTCTTTCTTTCTCTCTTTCTCTTTCCTTCTTTCGTTCCTTCCTTCTCTTTCTTTCTTTCCCTTTTTCTGTTTCCTTCCTTCCTTCCTTCCCTCCCTCTCTCTCTTTCTCTCTCCCTCTCCTTTCCTTTCTTTCTTTTTTCCCTGCCTCCCTCCCTTCCTTCCCTTTCTCCTTCCTTCTCTCTCTCTCTCTCTTTCTTCTATTTCTTTCTCTCTCTCTTCTCTCCCTCTCTTTTTCTTTCAAGATAGAGTCTGGCTGTGTTGCTCAGGTTGGAGTGCAGCAGCGTGATCATGGCTCACTGCAGCCTCAACCTCCTGAGCTCAAGCAATCCTCCCACATTAACCTCCTGAGTAGCTGGAACCACAGGTGTTGGCCACCATGCTGGGCTAATTGTATGTTTTTTTTTTTTTTTTTTTGTAGAGACAGGGTCTCACTATGTTGCCCAGGCTGGTCTCAAACTCCTGAGCTCAAGTGATCTTCCTGCCTTGGCCTCCCAAAGTGCTAGGATTACAAGCATGAGCCAGGGCATTTGGCCCTTTCTGGGCCATTCTGAAGTGAATTCATCTTCTAGGGATCTTTCAGGCAGGAGTAGAAACACGTTAGGCTCAGACTTTTACTTTCTCATAACTCTGACTGTAACTCTTCATCAGCCTTCAGACTGAGCTCAGATTAAACTTCTTCATGTGCCCTATAAGCCAACATCCAGCCATTATGCCTTGCTCTGTGCACTGGCTGTGTGCACTACATTCTGGTTGCTATGGTATTCCCCACCCAGAAACAAAAGTTGCACAGTAAAAATACCTTTTTTGGTATCTAATGTTTACCAGTTGCATTCAGCAGCTAGCATAATATAAAACACAGAGATGGTTTTGAATACATATCTGCCATTCGTTCATTCATTATTTATTTTATTTTTTAGAGATGGGGATCTCTTACCCAGTCTGGAGTTCAGTGGCACAATCCTAGCTCACTGCGCCCTAAAACTCCTGGGCTCAAGCAATCCTCCCACCTCAGCCTCTCGAGTGGATATGGCTACAGGTGTTCGCCACCTTTCTCAGCTAATTTTCAAATTTTCTGTAGAGACGGGCTCTTGTTATGTTGCCCAGATTTCATTCATTATTTATTAATAAAGCACCTCCTGTGTGCCAGGAACCAACAAATGAGTAAGTGAATCTACTTTTTATACCTATTAATTCACGTTTATTAATGACTGTAGATTTTCCCTTTTTCTTTAAATATGGTTACTATTTGATGTATAGCAGGCTGGTTAGTTGACACACTCAGCCTTTTAAAATTTATGTAATATTTAATACATATGATATGTTGTTTTTATTAGAAATAGATAAAAACAGAACCAGAGAGGGTCCAAAATCAGTATTGTAACAATTTTTCCTAGCTATCTTCATTGGCATTATTTTACATCTCATTTATAGGATTAAATTTTACCCACAATGGGTGATGTTAAGTAAACAACAAGTTCATTTTATTATTGCAGACTCACTTTTGGTGTGTTATCAATGAATTTATTGATAAAACTTAATCAGTCATGATTTCAGACAGCATTAGGTACCTATGAAGTCTGTAAGATAACTGCTCTCAGGCTAAAACTATTAAAACGAAACACATTTCCAAGTTAAAAATAAGCTTATTCTCAGCAGCTTTGTGACAATTGAGAAAGGAAATGCTCTTTTCGGGGCAGGGACATATTGTAAATTGTGCTATAAAGTACAATGGTGGGAAAACCAAGATAGAGGCAACTCAAGAACCAGTAAAGGTATTTGCTAAAACTGTTTGCGAACATCTAAAAGTCATTCTTTCACAATTAAGAAGGGCTTTTAGCTAAATTCAGATTTGCAAACATTTCCATCCTTCCTAAGTAAATAATTGCAAACCAAAGTCATAACTCACTGATGTTATCAAACCCCTTTAAAGTTTTAGCTTAAAGCTTTTATGATAGCCATTTTATCCATAAAAATCCATTACACAGTTGGCCTTTTCTGAAAATTTACCTCATCCATGTCTTGTCAAATGAGAACTGCTAGAAAAAAATCTGTTTATTATTATTATTATTATTATTATTATGGTAGAAATCCAGTAGGAGAGAACGAGACATCCAACCCTCCCAGGATTCTCTTCAGCCCGAGGCAGTCACACAGCTGCTGCGGGCTCTTCTAATGAGCCTTCCCCATTGAAAACAGCTGCCCAAGGCTGATGTTGGCCTGATCCCACTGCCTACATCCTGCCTTTCTATGTAAAAACTGAAATCTGTCACTCTACGCACATCATCACCATCACTTTCTACAAAGGGACTGGGTGATGATTTGAGAAAAGACTCCCAGAGCTGTGCAACTGGGACAGTGGCAATAGGAAGAGATATTATAAGCCCTCTGCTAGCCCCTCCAGATCCGAAAGCCTAGCTCTGCTTAGCTTTTCTCTCTGGACTGGGCATTTTCCCCTCAGCTTATGGGTTAACCTTTACCCTTCCAGGGAAAAAGGAAGGAAGCAGTTGTGAACTACACACCCTTGGATAGACCCAACAATGGCTGGCAAACTCCAAGTTATCCTGAAGGGCAGAGAAACTCTATGGGCAGGAAATGAGCGTCCGGCATAAAGCCACAGAGGCTGGATCTCCTACCTGCCTGGATAGGGGAGATTCAGCCACAAACGTAGCCCTTGTCTTTTCACAGGTGAATCACATCACTGATGGGCCCATTCCAACAGTATTTTAAATGATCATGTTTTCAAAACCCATTAGGATAAAACTTGAAAAAACTAAAAAACAAAACCAAAACAGAACAAAAAAAATTCCAAACAAGATCTCCTTTCCTCTTCAGGAAAAAAAGTCACAAATGTATTTACTGGTGGCAGTATACCACTTGCCTAGCCTCCTACCCTCATATAATACTGCTTTTCTGAGTATTCTGATCATTTAATAAACAGTTTTATTGCCTCACTGGGGTTGAATTTTCAAGCCTACAAGATATGATAATTTTATCCTAATACATTCACAATATATTGGAAAGTGCTCTTTCTTTTCTGAAGCATTTCTCATTGCTATTTAAGTATGAGATCAGATACCATGGTTGATGGAAAATAATGGGCTTTCAATCCTGAAATCTCTCATATCTAGAAATGCAAAGAATTTCAGCCACTGAACATCATGTACCTTGAAAAGCAGTTTAACTTGCATGTATTAGAAAGTGAAACTCTACACATTAGCTGGACTTTGTGCCTGCAAAGTTTAGGACAGATAAGAAATAGATGAATAATCTGTTTTTTTTTAAGTTATACTTTAAGTCCTGGGATACATGTGCAGAATGTGCAGGTTTGTTACATAGGCATACATGTGCCATGGTGATTTGCTGCACCCATCAACCTGCCATCTACATTAGGTATTTCTTTTATTTATTTATTTATTTATTTATTTTTAAAGAAAAAAAGAAAAAGAAAGAAAGAAAAAAGAATGAAGGCGAGGAAGAAAGAGGAAGAGGAAGAGGGAGAGAGAACAGGAGTGTTGCTTTATCGCCCAGGCTACAATGCAGTCTAAAAATGGGTATTGAAAACCTCTTTTATGCCAATAATTGTGCTTAATAATGGAGACAGGAAGAAATGAGGAAAGAAAATAACAAACAAGCAGCCAACCGATATTTCATTTAAACCTGTGAAATGCTGTGCAATTACTGAGGAGTGATTTACTTCCAATTATGTAGTCACTTTTAGAGTAGGTGTGATGTGGTACTGATAAGAGTGTATATTTTGTATATTTGAAGTGGAGAGTTCTAGAAATGTTTATTAAGTTTACTTGTTCCGGATCTGAGTTCAAGTCCTGGATATCCTTGTTAGTTTTCTGTCTCGCTGATCTGTCTAATATTGATGTTAAAGTTCCCCAGTATTATTGTGTGGGAGTCTAAGTCTCTTTATAAGTCTTATGTATCTGGGGGCTCCTGTATTGGGTACGTATATATTTAAGATCGTTTGCTCTTCTTGTTGCATTGATCTTTTTACCATTATGTAATGTCCTTCTTTGCCTCTTTTGATCTTTGTTGCTTTAAAGTCTATTTTATCAGAGGTGAGAATTGCAACTCCTGCTTTTTATTTATTTATTTATTTCTGCTCTCCATTTGCTTGGTAAATCTTTCTCCATCCCTTTGTTTTGCGTCTTTGTGTGTCCTCGAAACTGAGATGGGTCTGGATGCAGCATACCGATGGGTTTTGTCTGTGTCTTTTGATTGGGGGATTTGGTTGATTTAAATTTAGGATTAATAATAATATATGTGAGTTTAATACTGCCATCTGATGCTAGCTGGCTGTTTTGTCCATTAGTTGATGTAAATTCTTCATTATGTTGATGCTCTTTACTTTTTTGGTATACTTTTGGAAAGGCTGATACTGGTTGTTCCTTTCTATGTGTAGTGCTTCTTTCAGAAGCTCTTGTAAAGCAGGCCTGGTGGTGATGAAATCTCTGAGTACTTATTTGTTCACAAAAGATTGTATTTTTCCTTCGCTTGTAAAGCTTAGTTTGGCTGGATGTGAAATTCTGGGTTGAAAGTTCTTTTCTTTAAGGATGTTGAATATTGGCCCCCACTCTCTTCTGGCTTGTAGGGTTTCTGCTGAGAGATCAGCTATAAGTCTGATAGGCTTCCCTTTGTGGGTAACCTGACCTTTCTCTCTGGCTGCCCTTAGTATTTTCTCCATTTCAACCCTGGTGAATCTGACAATTATGTGCCTTGGGGTTGCTCTTCTTGAGGAATATCTTTGTGGTGTTCTCTGTATTACCTGGAGTTGAATACTGTCCTGCCTTGCTAGGTTAGGAAAGCGTTCCTGAATAATATCCTGAATAGTATTTTCCAGCTTGGATTCATTCTCCTTGTCACATTCAGGTACACCTATCAAACGTAGATTAGGTCTTTTCACATAGTCCCATATTTCTTGGAGACTTTGCTCATTCCTTTTTATCCTTTTTTTCTCTAATCTTGTCTTCTCATTTTATTTCATTAAGTTGGTCTTCGACCTCTGATATCCCTTCTTCTTCTTGATCAATTCGGCTGTTAAAACTTGTACATACTTCATGAAGTTCTCGTGTTGTGTTTTTCAGCTCCACTCATTCTCTTATATTCCTCTCTAAATTGTCTATTCTTGTTAGCATTTCGTCAAACCTTTTTTCAAAGTTCTTAGTGTCTTTGCATTGGGTTAGAACAAGTTCTTTTAACTCACAGAACTTTCTTATCATCCACCTCCTGAAGCCTACTTCTGCTAATGGAACACACTTGTTCTCCATCAGGCCTTGTTCCATTGCTGATGAGAACTACAATCCCCTGTAGAGGGAGAGGCGTTTTGATTTTGGGTATTCTCAGCCTTTTTAGGCTGGTTTCTTCCCTTTGTTATAAATTTATCCATCTGTCGTCTTTGTAATTACCGACTTTCTAATTAGGTTTCTGAGTGGATGTCCAACTTGTTCTCAGCGCCAGAATCTGAGCAACCCACTGCGCAGGCTAAGACAGTGTTGTTAAGATTGATGGTGCTTTTCTGCCCAGGAATTTCCGGTCTGGCTTCCTTCTTGAGTCCGTCCTTCAATCAGCTGAATAGGCGGCTCTACCTTCCCGGAGCTCCAAACATTGGCCAAGAGAGGACCCCGTCCCGTTTACTCTGCACCAAGAACCACTGTGCTGGCCACAAGAGTCGTGATGGCGACTGGTGGGGCTCCTCTGCTGGGAATCTCCTGGTCCGTGAGTAACAAAAATTTGTCTGGAAGCGTGGCGTCCTCTCCTTCTCTGCGCTTTCACTGAGAGCTACAATCCCGAGCTGCTAGTGATCAGCCATCTTGGATCTCTCTCCTAGTTATTTCTCCTAATGTTATCCCTCCCCTAGCTCCCCACCCTCCAGCAGGTCCCGGTGGGTGATGTTTCCCTCCCTGTGTGCATGTGTTTTCATTGTTCAACTCTTATTTGAATGAGAACATGTAGTGTTTGGTTTTCTGTTTCTATGTCAGTTTGTTGAGAATGATGGTTTCTAGCTTCATTCGTGTCCCTGCAAAGGACATGAATGCATCCTTTTTTATGGCTGCATAGTATTCCATGGTATATATGTGCCACCTTTTCTTGATCCAGTCTATTATTAATGGACATTTGGGTTGGTTCCAAGTCTTTGCTATTGTGAATAGTGCTGCAATAAACATATGTGTGCATGTGTCTTTATAGTAGAATAATCCTTTAGGTATATACACAGTAATGGGATTGCTGGGTCAAATGGTATTTCTGGTTCTAGATCAGGCGTCCCCAAACTTTTTACACAGGGGGCCAGTTCACTGTCCCTCAGACCGTTGGAGGGCCGCCACATACTGTGCTCCTCTCACTGACCACCAATGAAAGAGGTGCCCCTTCCTAAAGTACGGGGGGAGGGGGGCGGATAAATGGCCTCAGGGGGCCTCATGTGGCCTGCAGGCTGTAGTTTGGGGACACCTGTTCTAGATCCTTGAGGAATAGCCACATTGTCTTCCACAATGGTTGAACTAATTTACACTCCCACCAACAGTGTAAAAGCATTCTTATTTCTCCACATCTTCTCCAGCATCTGTTATTTCCTGACTTTTTAATGATCACCATTCTAACTGCCATAATGGTATCTCAATGTGGTTTTTGATTTGCATTTCTCTAATGACTAGTGATGATGAGCTTTTTTTTATATGTTTGTTGGCTGCATAAGTGTCTTCTTTTTAGAAGAGTCTGCTGATATCCTTTGCCCACTTTTTGATGAGGTTTTTTTTTTTTTTCTTGTAAATTTGTTAAAGTTATTTATAGATTCTGGATATTAGCCCTTTGTCAGATGGATAGATTGCAAAATTTTTCTCCCATTCTGTAGGTTGTCTGTTTACTCTGATGACAGTTTCTTTTGCTGTGCAGAAGCTCTTAAATTTAATTAGATCCCATTTGTCAATTTTGGCTTTTGTTGCCATTGCTTTTGGTGTTTTAGTTGTGAAATCTTTGCCCATGCTTATGTCCTGAATGGCATTGCCTAGGTTTTCTTCTAGGGTTTTTATTTTTAAGTATTTAGGTTTCACATATAAGTATTTAATCCATCTTGGGTTAACTTTTGTATAAGGTGCAAGGAAGGCATCCAGTTTCAGTTTTCTGCATATGGCTAGCCAGTTTTCCCAACACCATTTATTAAATAGAGAATCCTTTCCCTGTTGCTTGTTTTTGTCAGGCTTGTCAAAGATCAGATGGTTGTAGATTTGTGGCATTATTTCTGAGGCTTCTGTTCTGTTCCATTGGTTTATATATCTGTTTTGGTACCAGTACCATGATGTTTTGGTTACTGTAGACTTATGGTATAGTTTGAAGTCAGGTAGCATGATGCCCCCAGCTTTGTGCTTTTTGCTTAGGATTGTCTTGGCTATATGAGCTCTTTTTTGGTTCCATATAAAACTTAAAGTAGTTTTTTTCTAATTCTGTTAAGAAAGTCAATGGTAACTTGAAGGGGATAGCATTGAATCTATAAATAACTTTGGGCAGTATGGCCATTTTCATGATACTGATTCTTCCTATCCATGGGCATGGAATGTTTTTCCATTTGTTTGTGTCCTCTCTTATTTCCTTGAGCAGAGGTTTGTAGTTCTCCTTGAAGAGGTCCTTCACATCCCTTGTAAGTTACATACCTAGGTATTTTATTCTCTTTGTAGCAATTATGAATGGGAATTTACTCATGATTTGGCTCTCTGTTTGTCTATTACAGGCATATATAAATGCTTGTGATTTTTGCACATTGATTTTGTATCTTGAGACTTTGCTGAAGTTCCTTATCAGTTGAGATTTTGGGCTGACAGGATGGGGTTTTCTAAATATACAATCATGTCATCTCCAAACAGAGACAATTTTACTTCTTCTCTTCCTATTTGAATACCTTTATTTCTTTTTCTTGCCTGATTGCCCTGGCCAGAACTTCCAATACTGTGTTGAATAGGAGTGGTGAGAGAGGGCATCCTTGTCTTATGCCAGTTTTCAAAGGTCACATTATAGTATTCGCTGATGTTTCCAGTTTTTGCCCATTCAGTGTGATATTGGCTGTGGGTTTGTCATAAATAGCTCTTATTATTTTGAGATACGTTCCATCAATATCTAGTTTACTGAGAGTTTTTAGCATGAAGGGATGTTGAATTTTATCAAAGGCCTTTTCTGCATCTATTGAGATAATCGTGATTTTTGTCATTGGTTTTGTTTACATGATGGATTACATTTATTGATTGGTATATGTTGAATCAGTCTTGCAGTGGATAAACTTTTTAATGTGCTGGTGGATTCAGTTTGCCAGTACTTTATTGAGGATTTTTGCATCGATGTTCATCAGGGATATTGGCCTGAAATTTTTTTTGTTTGTCTCTGCCAGGTTTTGGTATCAGGATGATGCTGGCCTCATAAAATGAGTTAGGGAGGAGTCCTTCTTTTTCTATTGTTTGAAATAGTTTCAGAAGAAATGGTATTAGTTCCTTTTGTACCTCTGGTAGAATTTGGCTGTGAATCCATCTGATCCTGGACTTGTTTTGGCTGTTAGGTTATTAATTATTGCCACAATTTCAGAACTTGTTATTGGTCTATTCAGGGATTCAAATTCTTCCTGGTTTAATCTTGGAAGAATGTATGTGTCCAGGAATTTATCCATTTCTTCTAGATTTTCAAGTTTATTTGTATAGGCGTTTATAGTATTCTCTGATGGTAGTTTGTATTTCTGTGGAGTCAGTGGTAATATCATCATTATCATCTTACTGTGTTTATTTGATTCTTCTCTCTTCTTTTTTATTAGGCTGGCTAGCAGTCTATCTATTTTGTTAATCTTTTCAAAAAACCAGCTGCTGGATTCATTGATTTTTTTTTTTGGAGGGTTTTTTGTGTCTCCATCTCCTTCAGTTCTGCTCTGATCTTAGTTGTTTCTTGTCTTCTGTTGGCTTTTGAATTTGTTTGCTCTTGCTTCTCTAGTTCTTCTAATTTTGATGTTAAGTTGTTGATTTTAAATCTTTTCCACTTTCTCCTGTGGGCATTTAGTGCTATAAATTTCCCTCTAAACACTGCTTTAACTGTGTCCCAGAGATTCTGGTATGTTGTATCTTTATTCTCATTGGTTTCAAAGAACTTATTTACTTCTGCCTTAATTTCATTATTTACTCAGTAGTCATTCAGGAGCATGCTGTTCAGTTTCCATGTAGTTGTGCAATTTTGAGTGAGCTTCTTAATCCTGACTTTTAATTTGATTGCACTGTGGTCTGAGAGACTGTTTGTTATGATTTCCATTCTTTTGGATTTGCTGAGGAGTGTTTTACTTCCAATTATGTGGTCAATTTTAGAATAAGAGTGATGTGGTGCTGAGAAGAACATATATTCTGCTGATTTGGGGCAGAGAGTTCTGTAGATGTCTATTAGATCTGCCCGGTCCAGAGCTGAGTTCAAGTCCTGGGTATCTCTGTTAATTTTCTGTCTTGTTGATCTGTCTAATATTGACAGTGGGGTGTTAAGTTTTCCACTATTATTGTGTGGGAGTCTAAGTCTCTTTGAAGGCCTCTAAGAACTTGCTTTATGAATTTGGGTGCTCCTGTATTGGGTGCATACTGCAGTCCTTGTTGCATTGATCCCTTTACCATTATATAATGCCCTTCTTTGTCTTTTTTGATCATGATTGGTTTAAAGTGTGTTTTATCAGAGATTAGAATTGCAAACCCTGCTTTTTTTTTTTTTTCCTCCCATTAACTTGGTAAATAATCCTCCAGTCCTTTATTTTGAGCCTATGAGTGTTGCTGCATGTGAGATGGGTCTCCTGAATACAGCACACAGATGGGTCTTAACCTTTTTCAATTTGCCAGTCTCTGTCTTTTAACTGGGGCATTTAGCTCATTTACTTAAGGTTAATATTGTTATCTGTGAATTTGATCCTGTCATTATGATGCTAGCTGGTTATTTTGTCCATTGTTTCTTTATAGTACTGATGGTCTTTAAAGTTTGGTAGTTTTTGCAGTGGCTGGTATTAGTTTTTCCTTTTCATATTCAGTGCTTCCTTCAGGAGCTCTTGTAAGGCAGGCCTGGTGCTGACAAATTCCTCAATATTTGCTTGTCTGTAAAGGATTTTAATTCTTCTTCACTTATAAAGCTTAGTTTGGCTGGATACGAAATTCTGGGTTGAAAATTCTTTTCTTTAAGAATGTTGAATATTGGCCCCCCTTTCTTCTGGCTTGTAGTGTTTCTGTAGAGAGATCTGCTGTTAATCTGGTGGGCTTCCCTTTGTGGGTAATCTGACGTTTCTCTCTGGCTACCCATAACATTTTTTCCTTCATTTCTATCTTGGTAAATATGATGATGATGTGTCTTGGGGTTGCTCTTTTTGAGGAGTATCTTGGTGGTGGTCTCTGTATTTTCTGAATTTGAATGTTGGCCTGTTTTGCCAGGTTGGGAAAGTTCTCCTGGGTAATGTCCTGAAGAGTGTTTTCCAACTTGGTTCCATTCTCCTCATCACTTTCAGGTATACCAATCAAACATAGGTTTGGTCTGTTCACATAGTCGCATATTTTTTGGAGACTTTATTCATTCCTTTTCATTCTTTTTCCTCTAATCTTGTCTTCATGCTTTATTTTATTAAGTTGATCTTCAATCTCTGATATCCTTTCTCCTCTTGATTGATTTGGCTATTAATACTTGCATATGCTTCACGAAGTTCTTGTGCTGTTTTTCAGCTCCATCAGGTCATTTATGTTCTTCTCTAAACTGGTTATTCTAGTTAGCAGTTTCTCTAACTTTTTTTCAAGGTTCTTAGCTTTCTTTGCATTGGGTTAGAATATGTTCCTTTAGCTTGTAGGAGTTTGTTATTACCCATCTTCTGAAGCCTACTTCTGTCAATTCATAAAACTCATTCTCCATCCAGTTTTGTTCCTTTGTTGGTGAGGAGTTGTGATCCTTTGGAGGAGAAGAGGCATTTTGGTTTTTGGAATTTTCAGCCTTTTTTGCT
The DNA here is from genome assembly GCF_048565385.1 of Saimiri boliviensis. Classification (NCBI taxonomy): domain Eukaryota; kingdom Metazoa; phylum Chordata; class Mammalia; order Primates; family Cebidae; genus Saimiri; species Saimiri boliviensis. The sequence goes on from NC_133458.1 coordinate 40,219,269, forward strand.
GGTTTTTCCTCATCTCATGGATTTATCTACCTTTGATCTTTGATGTTGGTGGCCTTCGGATGGGGTTTTTGTGTGGACGTCCTTTTTGTTGATGTTGATGCTATTCCTTCTGTTTGTTAGTTTTCCTTCTAACAGGCCCCTCTGCTGCAGGTGTGCTGGAGTTGGTTAAGTTTGCTGGAGGTCCACTCCAGATCCTGTTTGCCTTGGTATCACCAGTGGAGGCTGCAGAACAGCAAACATTGCTGCCTGTTCCTTCCTCTGAAAGCTTTATCACAGATGTCAGCTGAAGCTTTCTTGTCTGAGCTGTCTGTCAACCCCTGCTGGGAGGTGTCTCCCAGTCAGGAGGCACAGGGGTCAGGGACCCAGTTGAGGAGGCAACCTGTCTTTTAGCAGAGCTTGAATGCTGTGCTGGGAGATCCGTTGCTCTCTTCAGAGACAGCAGGCAGAAACATTTAAGTCTGCTGAAACTGTGTCCACAGCCACCTCTTCCCTAGGTGCTCTGTCCCAGGGAGATGGTAGTCTTATCTATAAGCCCCTGACTGGGGCTGCTGCCTTTCTTTCAGAGGTGCCCTGCCCAGAGAGGAGGAATCTAGAGAGGCAGTCTGGCTGCAATGGTTTTGCTGAGCTGCGGTGAGCTCTGCCCAGTTTGAACTTTCCAGTGGCTTTGTTTACACTGTGAGGGGAAAATCGCCTACTGTAGTCTCAGTAATGGTGGACTCCCCTCCCCTCACCAAGCTCCAGCATCCCAGGTTGACTTCAGACTGCTGTGCTGGCGGTGAGAATTTCAAGCCAGAATTTCTTAGCTTGCTGGGCTCCATGTCAGTGGGATCCGCTGAGCTAGACCACTTGGCTCCCTGGCTTCAGCCCTCTTTCCAGGGGAGTGAACGGTTCTCTCTCTGGCATTCCAGGTGCCACTGGGGTATGAAAAAAACTCCTGCAGCTAGCTCAATGTCTGCTCAAACAGCCACTCAGTTTTGTGCTTGAAACCCAGGACCCTGGTGATGTGGGCAACAGACGGAATCTCCTGGTTTGTGGGTTGTGAAGACTTTAGGAAAAGCATAGTATCTGGGCCAGCATGTACTGTTCCTCAGTGCACACTCCCTCAAGACTTCCGTTAGGTAGGAGAGGGAGTTCTCCACCCCTTGAGCTTCCCGGGTGAGGCGATACCCCACCCTGCTTCAGCTTGTCCTCCGTGGGCTGCACCCACTGGCTAACCAGTTCCAATGAGATGAACTTGATTTCTCAGTTGGAAATGCAGAAATCACCAGCCTTCTGTGTTGATCTCCCTGGGAGCTGCAGACCGGAGCTGTTCCTACTAGGCCATCTTGCCAGCCACTCTAATCTGTCTTATTTTTTGCAGTAAGAATGCTAACTGTCACGGTCTAGTGCAGCATGAAATCTTCCTAACAACTATGAACCTAGAGGGATTTATGGACTCAGCTGCCCTACCTTCCCCCTAACTGTAGCTTAAGCCTCGCCGCCTTGTGTATGGTAGCATGCAAACTTTGAGAATCATCAACTACAGAGTGCTAGAGTTAGGAAGGGTGAGAGAGGAGGGAGATTCAAATACTGCAAGAGATTCTCTGGTTCCAGAAAATTCTGAAATATTTTCTTTATTTTAAAGCATTTTAATATAGCTTTTATGCTTAGTAAAAGGAAGCATTTAAGTAAAAATTAAATGTTTCATTTGTACAGGTTATCAAACCACTTTCTATACTTAAAACATCAGCTTGGCTATTTTTGAAATGAAATTGTTGTGATTTAATTGCATGGGCGCACACACATATTCTCCTTATCTCTTTCATGGAATAGGAGAGTTCAAATTTCCAGTGTCTCAAATTGCCAAGGTTGTGTGTTTATAAAAGTATAAAACTGCACATGGTTTCAAAAGTATACTGAACAACAAAAAAGCATTCAGTTAAATCTATATTATAGTATCGATTTAAATTTGTTTTCTTACTGTCTTTAGTTTATTCTCTGGTTGATCAAGCTAAGTCTTAATAACTGTTACACCTAACAGAAAATAACCTGGTTTAAAACCCAGTCACTCACTACAAATCTCACTCCAAACCATAACTAAATGAAAACAGCCATGCACTTGGGGGTAGTTCTTGTTCTGACTTGCACATTTTGTTTACTTGGGCATGAACCAGGTGACCGAGACCTTTAACTTGAATCTTTCATAAGAACGATTTACTAAAGTCCAATTTTTTTACATGCAGGCAGAGAAGATACATACTGGGTTCTTACCAGGGAAGTGTTTTTAAGCAAGATGTTTTGGACCAAAAAGTTTTTAAAATTTCATGGAGATTTTCATAATGCCAAATATATGCTTAAGCAAATAAGGGAACAGAGGTCGCATGGCTGTGATGTTAGAACTGATGTCTATTGCCAGAAACTGAGTTCTCTATCAGCAAAAGATGTGCTTGTCTTATTCTAGACTATGTCCCCCCAGGGTCTAGAGGAGAGCCTGCTAAATGATATGTACCCAGGAAATATTTTCAAAATAAATCAAGGAATGACATGGCTTACAGAAGTATAGGTGTTAGTATAGTCATTAGTTGAGCTTTTACTTTTTTTCTGGGAACACTGAGGGAGGACTCACAGCTACCCATGGGTGTTGACACTCCACTTACCTCTCATATCACCCTGGGAAATAATCTCCAGTCTCATCTGTGAACAGACAAAGCCACCATCTATGCACTGGACAGGAAGAAAACTGTCCCATGTGCCCCAGCATGGCAGGGATCACCAGTTTGCAGGATTCAGCTTAGGGTTCCCGGATATGCTATGAGCAGATCCGTTTCTGTGATGCATGCTCATGTCTGGGCACTTGGCAGATTTAGGAAGTGGTGAGGAATCAGAGAGTGGGTGAGTCAGGAGTGAAGAGGCCCCAGTATGAGAAAATGGTGAGCACTGTTGCTCATTCACCACTATTCTCTTATTCACATGGCACTAAGGGTAAGTGGCTGCCCAGGGAGAGAACCTAGAGAATGTGAAGCAAGCACTTCAGGTTCAGGACCTTGGGGGATGCCCAAGTGCTCCCCGAGGGATAAAGCCAGGAGGGAGATGGTGCTTTGGCTGATGACTCACAGCTAAATGAGTTAATTGATTTTTTAATTTGTTTTCATTAGTGGGATTTGTGTCCAAAAAAAAAAAAAAAAAAGGAAAGAAAAGAAAAGAAAAACAAAACAAAGCCATGTATGCCAGCCAGTAGAGGTTCCTACCTTGTAGATTGTAGGCAGACAGGTCTCTTGAGTCCATGTCCCACTGGAGCATTCCTCCGATCGCACACATTTATCGTGGCACCAGCCACACTGCACAAAGGAAGGAGCAGAGAGGCACTGACTGCAGGACTGGAAATGTCTGCAGCCCAAACCATTCAATGGGATCTTGGTGATCTGTGAAGAGAAGGGGTGGAAAGAGCTTCCAGAGGGGTATCAAGTTTGTTCAGTAATTATAAAGTACATGTAATATCATTTGATGGAATTTACTAGACTCAGAAGCTATGTGTGCAAATCATGCAATAACAGTGATTAAAATTTCAAAAATCTGATTCCTTCCTTTCCTCTATTGTTAGCAGTTATGTGAAAAAGTAACATTGTCCAGTGAGCGTAGCATTGTCATCATTGTGCCCTGTCTGAGATGATTTTAAAATAACAAGAAAGTATAATTTAGGTAGTGGGAAAACACACTTGAATCTCTGGAAATTCTAAGTAAGGTTACATATCATTCTGGCATCAAGATGCACGTTCTCTCAGAGAAAGGGATTATTGGCTGGAGTCGGATTCCAATGCACATTTCCAGGATTTATCCGCCTGTACTAGAGTTCTGCCATTAGGACTGTAATTCTCATTCTGTGTGTTTGTTTTTCTTGTTGAGAAATATGGGACAAAAGGAGAAGTTTTGAAAAAGGCCTCCCTTAGGTCTAGTCTTCCTTGAATAACGAATTAACTCGATGTCAGAAGATCTCTGGAATACTCACTAAAGAAGCTAATGGAGGAGGGGTAAATTTGAGACGAAGAGAGATGTTATAAAGGGCCAAATGACACTGGTTGTAAATATCTATTTGAAAAACCGTATCTATGGAAACTCCCTGTGGGAACAGCTTACCTTCTTCCCAGTGACAACCAGTGTATAGCCATTGTGGTTTAACGGATGCTCCACGATCACTTCTGGAGACACCGGGTGGGAGTCCAGGAGAAAATTCACATGAGGGGTTGATGGTACTGATCGAGAAACCACAATCTAATAAGGAGAAAAGTTATAACACCCTTATTCCAACAAGCTCAGTTTAAATATAAGTGGAAAATGTGGATGATAATAGTAATAACAGATTAGCAGGGCTTGTGGGTGTTTGAAATGAAGACCCAACAGTTCCTCTCATTGTAAGTTAATACGTCATCTTCTAATCTCTTGCCTTGAAGTCAAATTATCTGAACCCTGAAGACAGACTTTGCCTATGATCTTTTAATGGTTTCAAGGGAAGGAGACCTTTCAATTGGCAGCACATACAGAGAAATCCCCACAATTGTATTGGGAAATGGAGGAACCAAAACTCTTTCCAGAAAGAAGACACCGTACATGCTACAATGATTGTGAATTATTTTTAAATCTATCCTCTTAATCCTCCCCTCCAGGCAGTTTCCCTTGATGTTATGGTTAAGAGTAGTGGACGCCGAGTTGGGAAAACGAGCTAGTTTCAGCTGTGCTACTCTTAAGCCATATTTATAGATCTTTTCAGGTCAAAACAGGCCCCCAGCTACTTTGAAATCATGTGTTGTATTTTTTTACAAACCACTGTCCCATGATATGTTATTACTTAGATTATAAAACTCTACTTCTTGGTCTGGCTTTAAAATAAGGCCTGATGGTTTTAACAATGCCTGGGAAATGAGGGCTGATGATCAATGTCATTTTTGTCTTCAGGTTTTTAAAATTTGGGGTTTCCCAGCGAACTAATTTCCATTAGAACCCAGTAAATATTAATAAAGTTCAGAGAGTGTGATTGACAACAATTGGGATGAAATCCTAATGATTATCTTAGATGAACACTTAGATTTTAGGATGGTGGTGGAGCTCTCAGAGAAACTTTCACTCTGGTAGATCACTGGGTTGCATATACATGAAGGTGCAAGAGGCTCAGCATAGCTCTAGGCTTGAAATCTACTTTGTGAAATTGCCCAGCATCTCTAATAAACTTTCATTGCATTGAACATGCATTTACTCGAGGTGAGTATAAAAATAATAGGAAAACATGGACATCTGTGAGATTCCGAATAGTTACATAGCCACTACCTCTGCTTCAGCTTTCTCATTCGCATAATGGGAATGAAAATTACAGGAGTAATTACCTGCTTTGTACTCTAAGAAACACATACAACGCATAAATGTCCTGGGGAACAATTGCAAATTTTTTTCTTCAGCACAATAAAGGAGCCAAGTAGCCTGAAGCAATTTGAGAAGATTCTCAAAGTACCTAATTTGCTCTTAGAGAGTAGATTGTTGATAGAGAAACTAACCAAACTCAGGTACAGTCGTTAAAGTTAAACATCATGACATTTGTGCTCTAATGTTTGTTCTACCCTAAACACTCAATGCTTTCAAAACATCTCCATTAAAAAGGGTGGTTATATTTGCACAGAACTTAAGTGATGGATCAAGGGTCACTTGGTCAGGATAGGGAAGGTTGGAAGCTATTGTTATTTCCTAAATTTGGGGCCCAATAGGTATTGGGGACCTCTGCAGGCAAAGTGCATGGAAATTCAATTACCAATCCCACCTCTCTTTGGGTACTGGTTACCAGCAGAATATCAGATGTCAGACTTCCAAAGCCTCTATCTCAAATTATCCAGATTTTGGTTACCCAATTTTGCAATCTTAACTCCCTTCTGGTGCTCACTGCTTCTCATTTTTCCTATACTCCTGCTCAATACCGCTCCCGTCCCCACCATATTTCTTAGGATGTTGCAAATCACTACAAACTGCAAAGATAAAAAAATAAAATAAAAACAAAAACAAAAGCAAAAAAACTCCTTTTGTCACACACAAGTCAAACACAACACAGAACACCAGGCAATCTAACATCCTGACTTTGTTTTCCATCTCATTCTGTGCTTTGCACCTCACTGAAGATTATTCATCACTATGAACCTTCCAATGGACATCTGCATTCCATGTCTGTCTCCCTGGTTTCCTCCATTCTCCTTAGACCGGCTACATAACTATCACCTCCTAGAGCCCTTTTGTTTTCTCCTACCTTCTTTAATACTATTTCCTGAATCTCTAATAAGCAATCTCTTCTTAATTACTAGTTCATCACCTTTGACTTTCTGAAATATCTGAAGCCCATCCAGATAGTCCTTTCCCAGAAAGAATTAACCGTTCTCTTTCTTTTCGGAAGCTATTTGCATCTCTGGACTTGGATTGACTGATCTGTGCATTCCCTTTTAAAGAGCTTTGTCTGAAGAGCACCAAACCTATGGTACTTTCATAATGGATAACTGAGCCACACATTGTGCTAAGTGCTTTAAATGGATATTTCATTTACTCCTCACAATAATCCTATAAGGTAGGTACTATTATTTTCCTTAAAGAAAAATTAGACAGAGAATTTCATGTAGAAAGTACAAGAGTCAGATTTCCACAGAGCTTCATCTGAGGCCAGAATCCATGTGCCTGACCTCTTCTTAAACACTCAACTGCTAGACTCTTGGAGCGCCAGAGTAAATACCAGTAAAAAAGCTTCAACCCGGAGCTCCCAAGAGCCACTTGTGAGTAAAAGTACTAAAACAAATTTCACAATATATTTGCCTTGCCAAATACTCCATGTTTCAGTAATTTTAGCTGCACAAGTTAAGTGTGCCTAAGGAGAAAGTCTCTGCATCTAAATAGTTTTTGATAGCATAGAGAAAATGCTACTAGTACACTTCACCAAGCTCTACTTTTGATCATGAGTTAGCAGGATTGTTGCTCGCTATAGAAAATGGGATGAAGATGAGAAGAAAGGAATGCACTTGGAAAAGTGAGGTGACTTGGAAGTGAGAATGCCATTTGGAATTTTGCGCAGGGATTGTACCGCAGATACAAATGCCTTTTTAATTGATCATTAACTCGTTCTCTGCAGAGATACCTACTGCTATAAATGTTTTTCTATCCCTAATTCCTTACTTTCTCTTATTCCAGAATTCTAAATAATTGATTAACCACTTTAACTCTCAAAATACCCCTGAAGCAATGTGTGCCAGAAATTGGGAGTTCCTTTTGGTTGTCATGAAGATATTTCTAGGGACAGAACTAAATTTGGCATCTAAATGTAATTCTTATGATAAATAACCTAACAATCTTAGAAGAATTAGCATAAAATAGAAGACCAGCAATTACCTTTTGAGTTTCTACTGTTCAACAACTAATCTTTAGTATTTAGGTCACAAAATCTTTTTTCGTTAATGGTCTTGAAAATACAGGGCTAACACATTTGGGACAGGGCAGAATGTGAAGTTACTGGATGGTGTTGTTTTGATCTCACATAGCCTCTCCCAGATAGGACATGGGGAAGAAATACATGTACAAATAACACTGTGTGGCTAGGCCCCCAAATTTGTAAATCTGAGCAAAGAAACTTTGTGTGAGATATCCACAAATATCTCCTCACCTAAGGTAAAGGCCGTGTCTCCTCACCTCACCTATACAGTTTTATCTTTAATTAAACTGTTTCATTAATAGAATTACACTTTGAGAATGATGAATACAATTTAACATAAAATGTTTGTATGTGATTTCTGTATACTACCCCCATTGTTTTCAAAGTGAAAAACTGAACAGTTTTTAAAATTTTTTATTTTTTGAGAAAGGGTTATAGAATGCTTTCATTATCTCAAAAAGAAGCCCCACATCCCTTAGCCATCATTCCGTCTCCACATAACTTCTTAGCCCCTGACTACCATGAATCTACTTTCTATCTCTATAGATTTTTCCCATTCTGGATATTCCATACAAATGGAATCCTATGATGCGTGGTCTTTTTGTGTCTGGTATATTTCACTTAACACAATGTTTTCTTTTTTTTATAATTTTTTTTTAAAATTTTTTAAATTTCTTTGAGACTGAGTTTCACTCTGTCACCCAGGCTGGAGTTCAGTGGCAAGATCTCAGTTCAATGCAATCTCTGTCTCTTGTGTTCAAGCAATTCTCCTGCCTCAGCCTCTTGAGTAGCTAGAATTACAGACGTGGGCCACCGTGCCCATCTAATTTTTATATTTTTAGTAGGGACGGGGTATACTCATGTTGGCCAGGCTGGTCTTGAACTCCTGACCTCAAGTGATCTGCCTACTTTGGTCTTCCAAAGTGCTGGGAAATACAGGTGTGAGCCACTGTGCCTGGCCTTAATTTAATGTTTTCAAGGTTCTTCATGCTCCTTTTTATCACCAAATAATATTTCATTATATGGATATGCCACCTTTTATTTATCTATTAATCACTAGATGGATGTTTGGGTTTTCTGCTTTTTGGCTATTGTGAATAATGCTGCTGTGAACATTGATAACTTTCTGTGTGAACATATATTTTCCCTTCTCTTGGGTACCTAGAAGTGGAATTGCTGGGTCTTACGGCAACTCTAGTTGATCCTTAAGGTAGTAACAAGCCATTTTCTACAGTGGCTGTACCATTCTGCATCCCCACTAGCAGTGTATAAAGGTTCCAATTTCTTGACATCCTCACTAAAACTTGTTATTTTTAAAATTTTCTTGATTCTAGTCATTCTACCGGGTGCGAAGTGGTCCTTTGTGGTCGTTTTGGGTTACAGTTCTCTGCCAAATGTTTTCTTAAATTTAAGTAAGAGGGTTCACAGCCTTCCTCCCATTCCTCTGATTCAAGATAATACTTAGGCATTCCCTGCTTGATACGCCAGTCAGTGTTCTGAAGAACATTTCCTGATGGTCAGACTGGACTTCTGTGAAACGGGGTCCTGGAGGGGCTGGAGGCAGGGAAGGGGTGGAAGAAACAAAAGTGGCCTCTCCTTAGGAAAAAGTGGCCTCTCCTTAGGAAAAGCAGTCACAGCAGGAGGGGAGGCACTCCCAGGTGCCTGTGCTTGGCAGAGTTGGTGAAGGGTCGGTGGCATATCCTATGGGAGGGTGCAGAGCAGAAGTGTTGGAGGCAGTGCACGGTGGGGCTGGAACAGCGTGTGTGAATGGACCTCTTGAAGGAGAGGAGAGGCCCCTGGAAGTTAAGGGTTGAACGAGACATAGGGTTTAATAAGAGTTGCTGTGAAATAAGAACATTTCATATCTTTTAATATTCTTGGAGAGATCAGAGTAACCACTGGAATGCTTGTTGGCATTGTACTACTCTCATCAAGACACTGACAACCAACTCTACAGGTACGGGTTCCACAGGTGACACTCTTGGTGCCCTTCAGTGCATCTGAACTGGATGGAAGGCATGTCAGAAAACATGCAACACAGTCCTTCTTCGCATAGTTATCCTGGGATCAAACAGCAGTAGGGCCAGGCGTGGCGACTCACACCTGTAATCCCAGCACTTTGGGTGGCTGAGGCAGGAGGATCGCTTGCGCCCAAGAGTTCAAGACCAGCCCGAGCAACGTAGGGAAACCCCATCTTTATAAACTGCAGGCCCCCACAGTAAACCTTGTTGTGAATGATTCAGTCTTACGGAAATACAGATTAAAATGTAACCCTGAAGCCTACATACAATCTTTTGAAGACTGAAGTTTCCTTTTTTATGAACAGAAAACATGCATTTCTATTTTAAGGCCAATAAAACTGAACGGGAGCTTTTGGTATCATCTAGATTGATTTCTAATTTAAAAGTTAAGAACAATAGAGGATTTCTGTTGAGGAATAAGGAAAGCTTCATTCTTAATGAGAGATGATGCAAATTATTGGATTTTCTTTTATTTTAAGAGACAGGGTCTTGCTCTCTCATTCAGGCTGGAGTGTAGTGATGTGATCATAGCTTACTATAACCTCGAACTCTTGGGCTCAGATGATCCTCCTGCCTCAGCTTGCCAGATGGCTAGGACTACAGGCATGGACCACTACACTTGCCTAAGTTTTTTATGTCTTGTAGAGATAGGGTCTCGCTATGTTGCACAGGCTGGTCTGGAACTACTGGTCTCAAGCAATCCTCTGGCCTCCGCCTCCCAAAATGCTAGGATTACAGGTGTGAGCCACCATGACTGGCCAATTATTAAAAATTGAGGCTCAAAGAAAAAAACGTGGATGAAGAAGATGACACTATTCATAAATGGATTGGGTTATAGCAGGATGTGACCTACGAATAGTTCCCAATACAGAATACAGACTCTGATCCTCAAGGCATATCTTAATATATCAGCTATTCCTTGCCACCTTAATATACAAAAATACTGAAATAAGAAGCTTATTTAAGCCTTAATAAAGGCATGGGGTTTTGGGGTTTTTAACTGTTTGAGAATCTAGATTAACCTGCAAGAGTTTAATCTGCATTTTCAAGGTATTTCTGATGCCTCTTTCTGCTTTCCTGTGTCAGGTTTACTATTTTCTTCAGTACATGATAAAAATTGGTGTTTATTTAGAAATAAATCAAAATAGGAAGAGTAATCTGTTTCCATTATGGTAAATATCTACTTTTTTGAAAAAGGAAAAAATAAAAAGTAGAAATTGCTGATTGGTACTAATAGCTCCAAAAGTGGTAAGGCAAAGTGCCAGACAGCAAATGGTGAATTAAATGAAGTTTACTCTGCTCTTTCCTTTGTTCTTTTTGGTAAATGCTTCTATACCAACTTGACATTTTAAAGGCCAGGTACATCCAAAAGGCAAAACAATTTTCCTCTCTGTTACAATAGTGATGTGTGTGCTTCAGCTTTCTGAGATGAGTCAAAAGTGAGTCGAAATGAGTCAATACCAGATGATTGAGACATTTGTAAAAAAAAATTTTGAGCATCTAAAACCCAAATAAGCCAGAAAATTTATTAAAATTTTATAATAACAAATTCTTTCAAATCAGTATTTCAAATATGTTGATTGTACAATTAACCGATTTATACACAGAATATACCTGTTTCTGAAATTAAACAGTAATAGAAGTTCAAGAAACTACTGATACATATATATTTCATGACTTAAAATGTCTGTCTGCTCTTTCCAAAAGCACCCATGCAAGAAATCTCAATTATTCCTTGCTACCAAAAGCCAAAACAAAAGCTAAGCTTAGTATTGTCCTATGATTTCAAATACTTAGATTATTTCTTACACAAAATAAATTTCAGAACTCTTGAGTGTGTTTTCCTCTAAAGAAATATACCAAAGCTTCTGGGCATGGTGACTCATACCTGTAATCCCCGAATTTTGGGAGGATGAGGTGGGCAGATTGCTTGAGGCCAGGATTTCAAGACCAGCCTGGCCAACATGGCAAACACCCATCTCTATTAAAAGTACAAACGTTAGCTGGGCATAATGGTGTGTGACCGTAATCCCAGCTACTTGGGAGGCTGAGGCACAAGAATCACTTGAACCCTGAAGGCAGAGGTAGTAATCTGTTCCCCCCCACCCCAAAAAAGGCAAAGCTAACATTCTTTAGGGTTAAAACTAAGTTAATGATGTACACATTAAAAAGGCAGATAGTATTTTTATCTGATCATTTTATAAAAGAGATGGTTAAGTTGGAAATCCCTAAAGAGAATCGTTGTTCAAGTTTAAGCTTCCTTCAGTTGTGTCTCTGTCAGATATTTAATATATTGATGAATTGAGGATCTGTGTCTACATACTCTAAAATGGCAGTAATTCCAAACATGATGCATACCACGGGCTTCACACAGAAAGCACTGACATGCCACAGTGGGGGCATGTGAACTGAAAGAATTTGAAGACAGAAGGTCAATAAATAAATTGATTCTTCCTACTGGAAGTGAATAATTATTCCTTTTTTTTTTTTTTTTTTTGGAGACAGAGTCTCACTGTGTCTCCCAGGATAGAGTGCAGTGGTGCCATTTCTGCTTACTACCTTCCGAGCTCAAGCAATTCTTCTGCGTCAGCCTCCCCAGTAGCTGGGTTACAGGCGCCCACCACCACACCCAGCTAATTTTTGTATTTTTAGTAGAGAGGGGGTTTCACCATGTTGGCCAGGCTGGTTTTGAACTCCTGACCTCAAATGATCGACCCACCCTGGCCTCCCAAAGCTACCACACCTGGCTGTAATTATTCTTAAGTTAATTGATTACTAACACAATTATTTAAATAGTGGTCATAAGTAATGATCTTGAACATGGGACATCTTTTTAGGTGATCTCTACCTCCTTGGGTTTCTTACTTAAGCTCCAACTAGTCCAATTAAGAGGTAGAAGAGAACAGGAGTGACAAGCGGACGGTAACAGCACTAAGGAACTGGGAGAGGGGAAAGGAGCATGTGGGAAGAGCAAGGATGGACTGCGGAGCCCAGTAGCAGTGGTGACAGTGCCCAGGCAGTGGTCAGTGGGAGCAGACACAGGGTAGTGCACACAGTAGTTGCCCAGTGAATATTTGTGGAGCTGAACTTGAAACAAATCTTGAAAGGGCCTCCCCACCCCCTCCCACATCCCTGATCCACTCACTCTCCCTGGCCTGACAGTCATGCACAAATATTTTAATAGCAATGCTTTGCATTGAGAGATTAAAGGACTTATACAAATGCTGTTAAAAAAAAAATCAAGGAAGCATTGTTTTGGATGTAGATTAGACAAGGCACTCAAAAGGGAGACGTGGACAATCCCTGTGATTAGTCCTGTGATCTTCATGAGAATCCTCTCCCACGTAGCTGTGCACACTGTGTTAATGTTCCCAATCTGGCTCTGTTCTACATCTCCTTCCCCCGTTTGTAGGAAGACACATTCTCATTGTTCACTTACACTATCTCAAACATTGCTTACCCTACTGTTTCACTTCAAAGCAAACTAAGAGAGTGATCATGCAAATAAAAATTGTTTTTAATCAATATCTACATTGACATGGCTGTTTGGAGATTGAGACTTAAATATATGTACACATCAGTATTTTCAGACATAGCTGCACCTGTACGAGATAAGTTACACATCATTAAATGTCAGGAACATGTCAAAAATGTCTTCTCTGCCATACACAAAATATTGTTAGCCAAACAACATAATTCTTTCTAATCAAATAACCACTGTGAAATACCTGATTCACTTTGCACCCAACAGCTGAGGCTGTAGCTTGCGTTCCCAGCCAGAGCTGAACATAAGCACAATAGGAAAGACAGAAACAGCTGCAAACTCTTGGGAGAAAAAAATCTGCAAAGCAACTTTGCCATTAAGCTTCAGGGTAGGAAGGAAGTAAAATCATTTTTCTGTTACTTTTTGTGTAAAGCAGCTGTCTTTGGGGAAAAACATGTCCGTTCTATTTTGTAACAGAAACTTCATCGTATTTACTAAAACACAAGTTGTAGAAACTTAGGTCTAGCCCCAGATTTAGCACTGTGGCACAGTCAAAACCTTTACAGAACTTTGTAGGAAGTCACTGATCTGACAGATTAAAGTGGGAGGTCATCATATCTGTGCTCCCCTACTGTTATTTACTATAAATAATCTGGATTTCGGTCATGCTGTTTGCTCCTTCAAATACTTTAGGTTTTTAAATAAAATTTAGTGGAATGAAATTTTCTTATGCAAGCATCAGAGAAATAGATCCTCTGTAGTTTCGAATAGCCCTTTGTCTGTATGTACTATTATTATCAGGTAAATATTTTAATCTTTCCTACTAAAATTTTAATTTCTCAAAGGTAGGTTCTGTGTCACTGTTTCCTTTGCTTCATTTATTTGCCTAGCAAAGCAAACTTAGCTAGTTCTTGATACTTATTTGATAAATTAAAAGCCACTTTAAAAAAATCAGTGATAGCATACTTTTCACAAAATAAGCATTTATTTTTACCTTTGTTTTGGATGCACAGTTAATTGGAAAAATGTAGTGTCTTTTACATAAAGGCTGGGAGACAAGAATAAAACATTTGCACAGCCTTTCTATAATGAGACTGATGCATGGCATATCCCTTGGGCGGTGGACTCTGACACACAGCAGAATTTATTCTGTTCATAAAGCAACCTATTTAAATATGGAATTTTATTACAACTTCAGAATGTGGAAATAGGCCAGGGAACTTTTGATGTTAAAAAAGCATCGGAGCTAAAGTGATCGTAAAAAGCTTATTCATACAAAACTGGACTGGCGAGGTAATGAACAATTATGGAAAAAAAAAAAAAAGAAAGCAAAAGTAAAGATAAAAGGGGGCAAATCAACATAATGAAAACATTAGGAAATCAATAGATGCCAACTTCTCTAGTCCTCCTTTGTATTTTTGGCAATTCTATAGAATACTGTCAATGTAAATTAAAAACATGTATAAACACAGAACAATACTACACATTTTACACATAATAGATATGACCATATTTCAAATACATTAGAGTGCACGTCTCTGTGGGAGGGGCAGGGCATCCCTCCTTCAGGTTTGAGAAGTTAAGGATAGAATTAAATCACTGTGAAGCAATAGAAGGTAGACTACAATTGGAACAATGAGATCATAGGACCTGTGTTATTGGTTTCGAGCTAGGAAGATTTTATTTATGTGATTTTTGACTCTGAAAAAATTCCAGCAAGCCCATTAGTACAAGAAAAACATAACTTACAGGTTTTAAATTATGGCAATGATCAGTATCCAGACTGCTAATTAAAAAAATGTTTTCTAGAAGAGTACACATATAGGATGTATAGATGGGCAAGTTATAGGAAAAGCTTATCATTCTCAGTTGTTTCACTAGAGGTCTTTGTCTGATGAGGGTATTAACTATATCAGTCGATTATGAAATAAGCATCTCCCTTTAAAACAAATTTCTAGTATTCATAGAAATTCAGTATTTCCATAGATGCTATTGTCATTCTTCCCTCATCAAGAATCCACTAACATTGAAAGCACCCATAACTACAAAATAATAATACTAACTCAACAAGGGAATATTTTCATTTCTGCAGAGTGCTATGGTGGTTGTATCTAGGAAACACAGTAAGTTGAAATGAAAACTTTGTTGTAGGGAAATACCATTGCTATCCATTAAAACCATTTCTTCTTCTTCTTATTTTTTTAGTATTTGAACTTATTTGCCTCCAACCCTACCATTTTGCAGAATCAGGAGAGCTTGAGTTACAATGGGATTTTCACGATCATGTCCCTTCCTAACTCCTGCCAATATTTCTCAATGATGTGAATGTTTCTTCTCATGGAGACGCACGGTTCACACAATAGCTCTCCTTTGATCTGTAGCTTCCCTTGAAATAGAAAAAAATTGGCCTGGAACTGCCTTACTTGTTTCATTTTATTTTCCAATCATGTGACAGAAATTATGAACGGGGGAAAAAAAAACCCAAACCATTCCCGACAAGAAAATTAAAGTGACGACATTCAAACTGAAAGCTTCAAGAACTTAACAAAAAAAGGCCATACATTTCACAGAAAGTGGATCAGGCTTCATTGTTTGGCTTTCAGTCCATGCCTCCACTTTGTACTATGATTTGCACCTTACAGTATTTGCAAATACCTTCCTGCAAAAACAAAAACAAATTAATTGCACAATACCAGATAGAACAGACACAGCTACTCTCGGCAAGCCCTTACCTGGATGAAGCGGCCCTCTGATGTCCCAAGATTAGCAATGGTGAGGTCTCCTTTAACGAAGGTGGATATAGAAGTTAAGAGGACTTTGTTGAATTGACCCGCGAATAAGTCAATGCGCTGCAAAGCTGTGGTAAACTCTGTTCGATATTCATCGCGGCGTGTTTCACAGCCTAAAAAATTTCTCTGAAATGTCTGCAATAAAATATGGTCATAGAGTTAATGTGAGTCCAGAAGTGAACAAGCTGGTAAAAAACTTTTCAGTGTGTCTTTTCAGAGCCTGGAGGAGAATGGCAAGGATAATCATGCAAATAGACAAATAGCCACAGATAGGCATAAATATTTCTAGTGACCGAATGGCTCCAATTTCAGTAGGCATTGTCTATAGACTCCAAAACGTTACTATCGCAATTCACACCATGGTTCAACACGTGCATGCCTAAAGATGGAACTTAGCTGCTGCTATTATAAGAAAAACAAAACTTTTAAAAGTCTCAGCCCTTGACACAAAGGTAATGCTTCTAGCAGGCAAGTCTAATAAGATGAATTTCAACTGGATAATAATAAATGTTAGAGTCATGCTCCGACATTGTATTTTTATATGTGTGCTTTTGTGCATTCTTGTGCAGAGAGATGGTGGGGAGTGGCGGTTAACGGATAACTCACTGGGAGGCTGCAGAGCACTGAGCCATGTGCTTGCACCAAATCCTGGTCCCTAGTGTTTACTTGCTTTATGTAATAATCTTTCTGTATTCAAAAAATCATGTAATGTCTGTGTTTTATTCTCCTCCCTCTATAAAATAGAACTAAAAACAATGGTACTTACATTATAGAGCTTGTGTAACCATTAAATGAGCTAGTTTATATAAAGCTCTCACAAAAGAACCCAGATTGAGTGTTCTATTTATTTTAGAATTTGTCTAGTAGGTTTTCTAGAAGACCTCCTATGCCATAAAAACAAAACAAAGAAACAAAGAGCCCAGGACTTGTAGATAACATCACTTAAGTATCTCCATTCTCATATCTGAGAGACCTCAGATTCAACAACACGCCCATAGCAGAAACTGCAATCTTCCCCCTGCCTGATCTTAGGATACTACATACCTCAGTGAATGGCTCTACCATTCCTCCAGATTCACAAGTCAGAAGTGTAACTATCATCCCCTATTCCTCCCTCTCCCTCAGTCCCCATATACAGTCCATCACCAATTCCCACAATATCATTTCTAAATACCTCCTAGACGCATCCAGTCTTCTCCATCGTGCCCCTCCTCCCAATTTTTATACTAGCCACCCGACTCCTTCCTGGACGACTACAGTGGCTTCCTAACTAGACCCACCACATCCATTGTTACCCTTGACAGGTGATCTGTTCCTCACATTACAGCAGGATTTGTTTTTCAAACACAAATCTGACCACATCCCCTCTCTATTTGAAACACTTAATGCTTCCCCATTGCTCTTAGGATAAAGAACAACATTTTTCACATGGCCTGTGTGGCTCCCTTCCCATCATCTGGCCCCTGCCCAAATTCTCCAGATCTGTGTTCTTGGTGCTTCAGCGAGCAGGCCTTCTTTCACCTCTCCAAATATGTCACTTGTTCTTCCATTTAGGGACTCTGCATATGCTATTTCCCTGCTTGAAATGCTTCTTCCACCTCCATTCATCTTGTTAACTCCTACGTCTCCTTCAGATCTTAGCTTGTCACCATTTCCTCAGCAAGCCTGCCTTGACCCCACTATCTAGGTCAAATGCTTCTTTCTAGTCTAGATTCTCATGATACCTTTTACCTGTGCACCATAGCATAGCTGTAGCATAGTTACAAGCTGCAACTTAACATTTGCTTGTGTGATTTATAAGATAATGTGAAACTTCTAAGCAGCTCTCTGCAATCGGGGACCCTACGCATCCAACATGATATTGCTAGTAGTTGATTACCTATCATGCGTAGTAGATGTTTAGTACATATGAATTGAATGAATGAGCAAGTGAATCAATTATTGATAGATGGGGGATGAGTATGGAGATATAAAACTGTATTATTAAAGCCTTTTTTTCCCACCCAGAAATTGGAGAAGTTAAAAGAGTTTATAAGGGACAAACAGGAGTGTTTGGCTCTTGACTGTCCTGAGGGGATAGCTGGGAATTGGTAAATCTTGGGTAGACAATGCGGACAGGAGAAGGTATTAAGAAAAATGATGGGCTGGGCGCGGTGGCTCAAGCCTGTAATCCCAGCACTTTGGGAGGCCGAGGCGGGTGGATCACAAGGTCGAGAGATCGAGACCATCCTGGTCAACGTGGTGAAACCCCGTCTCTACTAAAAATACAAAACATTAGCTGGGCATGGTGGTGCGTGCCTGTAGTCCCAGCTACTCAGGAGGCTGAGGCAGGAGAATTGCTTGAACCCAGGAGGCGGAGGTTGCGGTGAGCCGAGATCGCGCCATTGCACTCCAGCCTGGGTAACAAGAGCGACACTCTGTCTCAAAAAAAAAAAAAAAAAAAAAAAAAAAAAAAAAAAAAAAAAGAAAAATGATGTGTAACTTGGAAGAAAAGGAGAGCAAGTTTCATTACATCTTTGTATGTAACTATAAGTTCAGGAAAATCATTAGAAAGTAAGAAATTCTCTTTTATTGTCCTATATAATAATCACAAAATGATCAAAGTATATTTTAAACCATTTTTACTGTTTAAGAACGAACAAGTAAAAAAGTTTAGTTATCCTTCTGCATAGTAACCTTATTCCTTAATGTTACAAGTCTATCACATGCAATGCAGAGTTTTTATGTCTATTGACTTTTATGATTAAAACCCACCTAAAATGCTCTATTTATATATCAACAACTATTTCTTCATTTTCAGTGGCAATAAATTAGCCAACAGTCTTAGAGATGCTAAACCCACTGACTCTTGTAATTAATACAATGTTTTAGGTCTAGGCATTTACTCTGATATATTAGTAAGTGCTATTTCCCTGTTTAATTAGAAGCATTTCTTCACTGAAGTACTATAGAATACTCTGAGTAGTAGCAGATAACTGAGATGTACCAGCAATTCGATAGTAACCGATTAATTGATAATTAAGTTTCTATTGGTGATCAATCATCCATTTGCAGAGATAGCTGGAGCTAAGGGAATCTGCTTAAAGGAGCAAAGACCAATTTTAAATCTAAGGCTATTCGAAGTATTCCATTATAGAGGTGGCAGTGTTACATTATAAAGGTCAGGTTTTTGTGGTTGTCTTGTTTTTTCTTTTGTTAGTGTTACCTCTAAGTCTAGGTGACATCCTAGGAACCTTAAAGACTCAAACTTGACTTGGTGTATGGCGCTACTAGAGGTATAATGGATTCACTGGGATATAGAAACAATTTTGTGGGTGTGAATGAGAGTCTTTGACCATAAACTAGCAGCCTTTTATCAACAAGAGCACAGGAATTATCTCATCATCTTTAATCCCCAGGCCCCTGTATTGTGCCTAGCACACAGTAGGCATGCAATGACAGCCTGCTGAAAAATTAGTGCATCTGCAAAGTCACCAGGGATAAAGCCCGTTTGCCTACTCAGTTTGCTTTGTGGTTGGTTTTGTTGAATGGGGCAAGCAGAGGAATGAAGAGGAGATGACCACGAAGGATCTCCTCAGAGAGTCTGCAAGCTTGTAGGAACTTGCTGATCTTTTGTAAGTGGAGGGAGAGCAATACAACCAGAACTTTAGCCTCTATGCACCTACTTGCACACATGTAAGGCATAAATGTAGAACTCTGTATTAGAGTTAATGAAATATTTATATTCCACACTTCAAGGCTTCTCCTTCAGAACAGGAATTAGTGAGATCTCTAAATACTACCCCCTCAAGAACTAATTGGATTAAATTATGTCTCTATTGCCCCCCACCACAACAAAATTTGTAAATATAGAGACACTGCACAATGTTGAAATAGGATCTACAGAACTTCTTGATTTTGTGTGGTTTACAGCTAAAAAATAAACATGTCAGATTCAAGTGGCATTCAAATTTCATAAGCCAGGGGACTCCAACTTTTCTTTTTCATTTTTCCCATAGCTGAGATCTGCAGAAGGAGGCACTAGCCCCTAGGAAAAAGTAAAACTCCAGCATTCACTGCAGGAGAGGTGCTCCTTGTCTCTTCCTTTGGAGAATCCTGATAAACTCAATGATTGGGATCAAGGCATCAGGGACTGGCTTCTAGAGCTGCACAGTCTCTGAGCTCTAACAGTGGGACTTCAACTAAGAGGGAAGCCTTGGATTAAGCTCTCAGTATCTCAGACATAAAGCACTGCACAAATATGACTACCTCTCAGTATGATTCACTACGTCCCTCAGAGATAATCAGTGAAATGTTTGCTGCTTCTTTGTGTGGAAAAGATGGGGTTGCTTTATCTCAGCACTTCACACACAGTTCCTGGATTGGCATTTAGGGTGGGATTGGGGCCTAGCTGGAAGAACAACTACACATTTGCTGCCAGGGGTCTCCTTGCTACCTGTGCTTCCCTCAAAGCCAGGAGGTCTCGTACCTTAGGGTAAAACTGAGCATTTCTGGCCGAAAGCAGTTTTCTGGGACAGTAGCTGCTTTGGGGAAGTGCAGAAGAGTCTAAAGGGCAGGTTTCACACCAGCACTAGGAGGGAACCAGCCTGACTCTCTCCTATGGTAACAAAGGGAGGAAAAAGGAAGGAAGGAAGGGAGGGAGGAAATCAAACTTTTTCCTGCACCCAGAATGTGCCAGGCACTGAGATACGCATTTTCATGTACAATAAGACTCACAGCAGTCCTGTGAGGTTTTATCACATTCAGTTTCAGGGAGGAGGAGGGCTCAGTCACAGTGCCCAGTTCCCACTGGAGCAAGCATCACAAAACAGCTCTCCCTGATGGTCAAACTCCTGAATTTCTTTTGCCTCTGCTTACTTTACTGGGCAATGTTTTGAGAATTGCACAATTACAAAAATGGAAAGGGCTTTCCAGATCATTCATTTAACTTCCTCATTTTAAGGCTGAAATCAATCTTTATTTTCTAGATAACAGCAGAGATAACCACCAGCATTCTTTACTAATCAGCTTAGCTCTCAAATCTAGTTCTCCTTGTTACCTATTTTGGTTATGAACATACTGTGCTTGCATTTAGGTAACTCTGAAATTTCAGTCATCACCACCTCCTCTTTCTCTGGCATTCCTATATTTAACCAGTCACTAAGTCCTGCTCAGCCCTGTCCACAGTCCTGCTCCTGGGCAGCCCTTTCAGCCACACCTGCACCCCTGGCTCAGCCTAGTGCTTCCTCTCTGACCTTCTGGTCTCTCATCTCTTCTGCCTTGAAGCAGTCTCAAGCCGTCGTTCCCTTCTTCAAAACCTTAGTTGCTTCCCAAAGGCCCACAGGAAAAGTCCAAATTCCTTAGTATAGCTTTCAAATCTGCCTTGACTTACCTTTTTAGCCTTCCTCCCTTAAGGTGTAAGGCAAGGTGACTATCTAGAACATCCAGTGAATCTCAGAGTGGTTATCCTGAGTCAAGACCCTCCCATTTCTTGGGTCCTTGGGTGCTCACTTTCCACAGTCGTTGACACCCATTCTTTGCTCAGGTGGCCCTGAGGTGAACTTGGCTCTTTTCTAAAATCTCTCTTTACGAGTTCATTTGAATGACAGAGGTAATGTGCTTTATCAGCTGGGGAAAGGGAGATAGTGACAAAGAATAAGGTGGACACTATAAGGCTGCAGGAAGATATCATCTAGCTTGAGATCTCTGAGTCAAGAGGGAAACCCTATGCATCCAGTAAAGAATAATCTCTGGGCACACACAGGTATAATGCAATTATAGGCAAAAGAAAGACAAACACAAGAATCACAATTGTTGTTTATCCACCTTTCCAGGAGGGAGAGGAATATTGCTAGGATGGGACATTCAGGGGATTTCAAAGGTAATACTCCCTTTTTGAGCCTGGTGGTAGAGATATGAGTACTTGTTTTATATATATATATATAAAATATATATAACATACAAATAGTATATATAAAAACATATTAAAATATATAAAAATGTATATATATACAACACATATGTATATATGTGTGTGTACATGTATACTGTGTGTGCATATAATATACATATATATGTACACCCACACATATATAGAGTCACGTGCTGCATAATGACATTTTAGTCAATGATAGACTGAATATACTATGGCGGTCCCATAACATTTTAATTTTTGTTTTAGAGACAGGCTCTCCCTCTGTCACCCATGTTGGAGTGCAGTGGTGTGACCATAGCTCATTGTGACCTCAAATGACAAGGCTCAAGTAATTCTCCCATCTTAGCCTCCCAAAGTACTGGGATTACAGGCATGAGCTACCACACCCTGCTAACAATATCACATTTTTACTGTACCTTTTCTAGTATATAAATAAATAGTACATCTATAGATATATTTATATATTTATATCTATAATATATATATACTAGTATATCTAAATATATATTTGTACATAAAGATATATTTATATCCACAAATACTTATCATTGTGTTACAATTGCCTACAGTATTCAGCAGAGTCACATGCTGTACAGGTTTGTAGCCTAGGAGCAAAAGGCCGTACCATGCAGCCTAGGTGTGTAGTCGGCTGTATCACTAGGTTTGTATAAGTACACTCTACGATGTTCATACAATGGCAAAATTGCCTATTCACACATTTCTCAGAACATAAGCACTGTTAAGCAATGCATAACTCTGCATAATTATTTCACATATATAAAGCATATCATAAGAAAAATAAATTTTAAAACAAGGAATAAATGGAAAATGAGGATGTGGAGAGAGCCTATTAAGAATTTTCTCCAGTCCAACTTCTTGATGTCTTAAGCAGTTTTGAAACATTTTCACGGCTTTGCTGAGCTCACAATTGTAATGTTATGTAACATTTGCAGAGTAGATTATGGTTTTCAAAGTACATTATCTCATGTGATCCCCTGAACAAGCCTGTGACTTGGACTTTTTATGATCATCATCATTTTATAGATGAAGTAAGATTCAGAGATTTGAGTCTATAAATATTAATCTTAATTGTTGATTTCAAATCCTATATTCCTTACACTACGTCATACTTCTGATGTATAGGCTCCTACAGTATTTCTGAGACCCACCCACACTTGAGGGATGCCTCAGAACCTGGTCTAAAAGAAGAGCAAGTATGCTCCTGTGACAGGGCTGTTTCTACCCCAGGGAGGCTTCGATGAGTTGCATGATCTTAGCATTTGTTCCCAGTGTTTACAATGTGTTAGATACAGTTCTAAGCATTTTACAAATATTAATTCATGGAATCTCAGAACTAGAAGCCTAGGAGGAAACAGAGGCACTGAGTGTTCACATTACCCTCAGTGCAGGGCTAGGACGGAGCCTAAGCTATCTGGCCCTAGGATCTTCACCACTGACCTAATTGCAGATTTTCTGTCTCTAAAGAGAGGGGTTGAGTAAATTGATTTCGAAATTCTCTTCCAGCTCTACAGGTGGCTTCCCAAAGCTGATTCCCTTGCTGATTTTTTTTTTTTTTCGACTCCAAGGAGTCAAAGAAATTGTCATCAGTCTGTCAGAACAAATCATTGCTTGGGATGTTTAGGTGACCAAATGAGTAAACAATCACAGTCTTCCAGCTACTACAGGCTGCCCCAAAATCTAGATAGATTCTGGATTCTATAGGAAGTTTTTAAAATGCGTTGATCTTTTTAAGGCTTATCCACTTCTAAAATAATTATATGACTCTGAGAACCAATGGTAAACAACCTGTTCTATTTTTTTAAGAAAACTTGTTGCAAACTCGCTTCCTTAACCCAAGGGCTTCTACACTGTCATAGAGTTAAAAGAATAGGAATTCCTCTACAATTAGTAAGCCTTGATGTGATATTTCAATTAATCTAGTCTATCTTTACCTTTCTATGAGTATTTGCCAGATAGTTTTTTACCTGAGTCACTCATATAGCTTTTTTATAAAAAGGAAATTGAAGTGCTATAATATCTCAATATATTTGATTCAAAATGTTTCCTCTAGTTAACATTATGATGTATGCAGTGAATATGCAATTATATTTAATTCAGTGTAATTAAGGATGTGATATATTTAAAATAGTGATTCATTTAATTGATCTATAGGACAGATTTAGCTCATTTATAGATAATTTAAATCAGTCTTGCAGATAAAATTTTTAAAAAATGTACTATCTTGTCAAATCTTTGCCATTTATATCACCTTTCTCTCCTCCTTGACCGTGACTGAATTACCAGAAGCATTTGAATACACACTTTATTCATAATCATTCTTTGTACAAATTCTAGCTACATATAGTAATGGTTTTCTGGGAAACACATATTTCAAAATAGAAAGTCCCTCTTTGTCTAGAGCTTTTCATACAGTTGACTGAAAACATAATTGCTTTAATTTCGGGAATTCTTATTTCCCTAAATTTCACTCATGTGTTTCTTTTATTAAGTAGAACTGGGAGAGAGGATGGGGTGGAACTGACTGCATGCAGAGGCACAGAGCTTTGAATTTCAGTGTCTGGCTCTATTTCTTACAGACATATTTTAACTCTTTACTGTCTGTACTCGGATGCCTAAGATGTTGACACTGAAGCCAGAATTCTCTGTAAAATGCAAGAGCTCTCTGGCAGAGCAGGTGCTTCTCGTTGGAGTCCTCAGTGCACAGCCAGATTGTTAGGGTGACGTGGTCAAACCCTAAGAATCTGACCATGTTGTTTTGTGCTATGACGAGGACTCCGTCTGATGTGCTCAGGGCGCAGCTGGAAAGAAAGAGGCTTCCTCAATACTTCTGTCTCCTCTAACTCTCCACTAATCCTGCTTTACAGCTTCAATAGCCATGGCCTGGAAGTCCTAGCAGGGGAGCAAAGCTGGGGGGGCAGTGTTAAAAAGGCTTCGATTTCTTTCTGCCCTAGGCAGAGAGGGCATGCTCTGCGGTTGTGTGTACAGCCAGACAGCGGTGAGCACAGCATAAGCAGGCATCAGGCCAGCCAGCATAAGGAGGCATCTGGCTGAGCACTGGTGATTCACAAGGTGATGGAAGCTACTGTGGCTCTGCTCTCACAGCCTCGTGGTGATGACCTAACTCTACACACCCAGTGTCCCTATCTTCCAAGGACCGGCTCTGTCTCTGCGAGTGCCTTCAGACTATGTTTGAATATGCCATCGATGATATTCAAAGTCATCTCTTTTCTCTTCAAACTGATTTCCTCTTCCAGCTTCCTATTTCTCGATGCATCAACAGCTACCCTCTCTGTAAGTTTGAGATTGGAACCACCTTTGAGTCTTTCCTTTATTGTTCATATTTAATCAATGACCCTTTCTTTCCTTCTTTCTTTCTCTTTTTCTTTTTTCTTTCTTTTCTTTTCTTTTGTCTTTCTTTGTTTCTCCCTCTCTCTCTCCCCCTCCTTTCTTCCCTCCCTCCCTCCCTTTCTCTTTCTCTCTCTCTCCCTCCTTCACTCTCTCCTTCTTTCTTGCTTGCTTCCTTGAAAGCGTCTGGCTCTGTCACCTAGGCTGCAGTGCAGTGACACAATCTTGCCTCACTGCAACCACCTCCGTCCTAGGTTCAAGAGATCCTCCCTCTTCAGCCTCCAGAGTAGCTGGGACTACAGGCATGAGCTACCACACCTGGCTAACTTTGTAGAGGTGGGATTTCGCCATGTTGCACAGGCTGGTCTTGAACTCACAGGCTCTAGTGATCCTTCCGCCTTGACCTCCCAAAGTGTTAGGATTACAGGCATGAGCCACCATGCCTGGCTGATTTTTATATACTTTTCTATTGAATTAAAGGAAATCACTTACATGGCCTCCTATAGTCTGATTTCTTTGATTCTAGAATCTTCTTCCTTAAGCCCACTTCTACAAATTTTTAGTGTAATGCTCCCTAAACACCTTCTCAGCATGTCCTGTGACAACCATGTTAACCTAGCAGAGAAGGTGGGTCAGGAGTGGCCCTGCCCTTCCTAGCTGTGCAGCTTTAAGATTCCTAGAATTCTAAACCTCAGTTCTTCACTTGTAAAGTGGGAAAACACATACCTATATAACAGATTTGTTCTGAGGCTTAAATGAAATGAATCCAGTGCCAGGAACATGTTAAATGGTCACTTCATTTAGAAGACCTACAGTAGGCTGAATAGTGTCTTCCCAAAATTCATGCCCATCTGAAACATCAGATTGTGACCTTATTTGGAAGTAGGCTCTTTGATATGTAATTAGTTAAGGATCCTGAGATGAAATCATCCTGGATTTAGTGTGGGCCCTGAGTTCAATGACTGTTGCCTTTATAAGAAGAGGGACACAGAGAAACACATGGTAGACTGCCACATAAAGACTTAGGCAGAGATGAGAGTGAAGCCGCCGCAACCTAAGGCACCTGGGACACCAGAATTGCAAGAAGCAAGGAAGGAGTCCTCCCCACAGCCTCCAGAGGGAGCATGGCCCTGGCCGACGCCTGGATCTCAGACATCTGGCCTACAGAACCACATGAGGGTACATTTCTGATAAGTTGTTGCGGGTGCTCTAGAATACAATCATATCATGTGGCAGACTCTTCTAGGTGCTGAAGGATATGGCAGAAAATATAAAAGGCATAAATCCCTGCTTAGTGCAACTAAACACATATTACTATCACTATTGCTGGTCTAGTGAGTCCTCGTAATGCCTATGAAGACAAAGTCCAATTGTTTAGGTTAATGAGCCTCAATTTCTTCATGTAAAATGGAAACACTCATACCTATTATATAGAATTACTGAAGTTCATAAGTAAAGTCATCCATGGCTCTCCAAAATTTGTTATCTGTCCACTATTATTTTACATTATTCTCTAATGCAGGGGTTGGCACATGTTTTTTGGGAAAGGTCTAGATAGAAAATATGCTTGTCTTTGAGGGCCATAGGGTCCCCGTGGCCTGTGTGTGTGTGTGTGTGTGTGTGTGTGTGTGTGTGTGTGTAACAACAGGAAAATGATTTTTCAGTTGTTGAGTATTTAAAATCAGGCTATTGTTTGTCAATCCTGGCAAATGCTTCTACCTGAGGTCCAGTATCTACATAGGGAGACAAAAGATTGACACATACAATAGCTAACTGATGCAAAGTATAAGAACTCAGTTGATAGCTACATTCTGAAAACATTGTACTGGCAGCAAATCCTCTAAGAGTAGGAAAAGAGTAGGATCCATGTGGGCTTAAACAGCTAGAGAAGGCTCATGGCAGAGGTTGAAGTTGAGCCAGTTCTTCATGGAAGCTGGATTGGTAAAGAGAAAAGAGAGAAACATACTTGGAGCAGAATATATCTTATGTGTATGTGTGTATGGGTTTATGAATACATGTGTACAAATGCATTTAAATATAAATAAATAAATACTCTCTTCTTGGGGTATCAGCACAATTCAAAAGAATCAATTCTACAATGATATGGACTTTGGAATTCTAACTGTTAAAACTTTTGCTTCTTTATCATCATTTCCTAAGGTGAATCAGATCTGAAACAGACTGTCATGTGGTTTTGGTTAGCAGCCTTCATACTGCACTTCAATCACAGCCTGGAGTGACAGAGTGATTCATAAAGAAAATTGTTCCAAGCTAGGAAGGTTTTAATGCTTAGTGCAAAGAGTTTTTCTGCTTTCCTCTACTTAGTTAACAGAAACCAAATTTCAATGCCCTTACTCATAGAAGTGTAAGAGATTTTCAGAAGACACAACACCAATTACCCTGTGCTAACAAATAAAACAGAAGTAGTTCTTCTTGGAGATAATAAGAGCCATGATCTGTTTATGTGCTTAACAGTATCACGCTCAACAGAAACAAGTTGATAAATGTATTCACGGAGGGCCAGGAGAGATAAAAGGTGGATGAAACAAGAGTCCTTCATTTGTGCTCCAATACATCATTCAAGCTCATGACTATTTTCTAGCCTGCCATTAATCCAACTGTCATGACCTCTTATCCCTCCTTTCCATCTTGCCACCATGGAGTGAGATGCTTTACGTATCTGCTCCCCTTGTTTCTGATAGGTCCTGTTGATCAGGAACCTCCATCAGTGGGCTCCCCTTCTCAGCAGCCAAGATTCCTGCCAGAGACCCTTACCTACAGCCTCTACACAAAGGCCAAGCTCAGGAAAGCTTCTGTCTGTACCAAGCGTGTACTTGGTGCCTATGAAGGCTGCCACTGGGATTAGGATTCTGTGGCCACAGGAAGGATGGTGTTGATAAAGAACTTTGCCCTTAACTTCTTTTCCTTAACCCATATATCATTTTCAACTTGAGATAATAGCTGGGTGGCCAAGAGTGAAAATCTGTGGATTTCAAATGAAAGCTTGAAGGGTGCCGGTACCTCTAAAGCATTGTGTAAAGCCTCTCTGACAGATAGTATCACCTGCTTAAAGAGTGAGTGCTGTTGAAAGGCTTGAGGAAACCTTAAGGGGCAAAGAAAGTATTCCTTTTCTCTTTTTAATGACTTTAATTCTGTGTTCCAAATTTCGATTACAAGGCTCTGGAATTCCTATCTATTCACCCTCCCTATCTTGATCTTTCCTTTTCTTTTCATTTTTCTCCTTCTTTGTTCTTTGATCAATATTCATTGCAGACTGCTGAACAGAGAAGGGTGTGTGTGGGGGCAGGGCAAGGGCATAGGTAATAGTGAGTGAAACTCTCCAGTTTTTCTTCAGTGCTAATTTAACTCTTGAAAACTCCCCAATTCTATAAATTAGTTTTTAGAGATTTAGGGGAGAGCTGAAAAACTGTTTTATCTAAATAATTATTTTTATGAATCAGCATTCTATCTATAGTAATACATTTTACATATAGGGCTCTGTCATACTTATTTGCTTATCCGATAAATGTATATATTGTTCAAGCTGTTGTGCTGAGTGCTGGGGCTGTGGAGATAAATGCCATAGTTCATCCCCTCAGGGGGCTAACGTTGGAACTGCCGAACACATTACCACAGAGTATGGTAAGACACATGGTAGAAATAAGCAAAGAGTGCTACTCGTGCTCAGGAAAGGCAACAAATCCAAAATATGGGGGGCAGGGGATGAGGTGCAGGCTAGGGAAAATTTCCTGGGGAAGGAAATGCCTGAGTAGAAGTTTTAAAGAATAGGGAAAAAGTGTTAACCTGACAAAATGAGTGTTAAAGGGACTCTGAAGCAGACCAAGCTACATGTGTTAAGTCAGGGTTTTGAGGGAGGCTGATGGATTTTGGAAACTACCAGAATGACAGGTTTTGGGTAGGACAGGGTGGCAGTGCTGTGCTTGAGCCATCTCATAACAGTTAACAGAGCTAAGTGTGCACATTGCTTTCTCATTGTTTTTCAGCAGCTAATGCTGTTTCAGTGGTCCCTTGAAACTGGCTTGGTGGGGATATTTACACCATAGAAATTGGCAGTTAAATATTTACCAGCACATCACTGGGTGTGAAGGAAGACCAGGAAATAGTCAGGGCCAAGGACAGAAACTTTTTAAATATCATACTATTATCCCTCAGATTATCTTAAGGGATGCAGACGTACAAATAGGTTTGCTCTTAGCAAAGATTACTTACTCCAGCAGCTGTTTGGTGACAAATAGATTGGGTGGCAACGAGGAGGAGCCAGGGAGGTCTAGTTTCATCTTATTGGCAACATTTTTCGATACACTAACAAAAAAACTTGTCTGGAATGATAACATTCTGTTTCTGCTTTGTATGTGTAGAGAAGAAAAGAAGTAAAGATTTTAAAACTTCCTACTTACTATGATTGAAGCAGGTTTTATTTTGAAGCAGGAATACAAGACTGACTTAGATTATGCTAATACAGAGGTCTGAGATAGAACAAATGATTGCTTGGAAATATTAAATTTCTTTATTAAGTAGATGTTTTTAGTTGCCCCCAAACCAGCAACTGGATAGAATGCTTAAGAAAGTCTTGCCGGGCGCGGTGGCTCAAGCCTGTAATCCCAGCACTTTGGGAGGCCAAGGCGGGTGGATCACGAGGTCAAGAGATCGAGACCATCCTGGTCAACAAGGTGAAACCCCGTCTCTACTAAAAATACAAAAAGTTAGCTGGGCATGGTGGCGCGTGCCTGTAATACCAGCTACTCAGGAGGCTGAGACAGGAGAATTGCCTGAACCCAGGAGGCGGAGGTTGCGGTGAGCCGAGATCACGCCATTGCACTTCAACCTGGGTAACAAGAGCAAAACTCCGTCTCAAAAAAAAAAAAAAAAAGAAAGTCTTAAATGAGGCTGGAACACAAGAATGAGAAAGTCGACAGGGATTAATGACTGAGCAAGGTTGTGTAAGCTATTACTTATTCCCAATTGAGGGTTTTCTGAGCCACTGGGGAACTGGGTTCAGGTTGATAGACAAGAATAAGGTTAGTAGGAAACACAGCATTAAACAAACAACAGTTCAATTTGTGATTTACCCGTACTTCAGAGTACAAAAGGAAAGCTTTAGTAATAGCAAGAAACGTAAAATGAAGCCATGCCAACACTGTTATTAAAATAATTGGCCTGCCATTCACTGGAACAGAGATTTTATTATACATTGGCAGTGAAAATTGAAAATGTGACTGTTTCTTAACTAGTTCTTGAACCACCAGCATACACGGTATTAACTAAGGTGCTGGGGGTTTTAACAGCTGGTTCCAAGAGCCAAGTGCAGGCAGGGGAAGCTTTCATATCTAAAGATCAAATACTTAATTAATATTTACTTATGAAAATTTAGGTATTTACTTTCCAAATATTTCATAATCCCTCTTTTTTCATGAGTTCATCTGCATTCAATTGGATTGTTATCTTATCACGGGGTTATAAGACATCAAGTAGCATATAGTTAACACCATGGTTACCCTAGATCTCACAATAATTTGGAGGCTTTTATTTTTAATAAGAAAACTTTCTTTTGTTAGGTGTGGAGAAGTCCTGGTGTACATTTTTGTGTCTGATCTGTAACTGTGCCACAAATAGTGAACTCCAAAATTTCAATACTGAGGCCAATTTGTTTTTCTGTGCAGAATCTACTAAAAACAAAAACAGGAGACAGGCATGAAACAATTATGCTACCTACTTAGACTAAAAAATGTAATTGCTACTCATGTCTCATGTTTTTTCTTAAGCATTTGGTTTAAAAAAAATATAGACAGAAAATCTCAGAATTTCAAAATTTACCATAATATGGCATTACTTTTCAAAGCAGGCATATATAAAGCGGGTCCTCTTTGTATATGTCAATAATCTGTGCTTTGAACTTTTGAAATTAATTACAAGTTTTACCTACTTTGTTAAACTACTTATATATTACAAATCATTTTGCAAATATCGACTAATATCGTTAATATCGGTCCAGTAACAGAACTGATCCTGGTGCTTTGCATGCCCAACTCTACTTGAATCAATGCCTTTCCTTTAACAGTTCTGACAGTGAGAGTGAATTTAGTTGAGAGAAAGAAACATTGCTCATTGTTTTCCACACTGGCTCCAGATAAACCCAATGTAATTGCTGTTTTTCATATTAGAAATACTTCTCAATTACTCTTACTAATACATTTATTCATTCTTGTTTATCATGATATTGGAGCCACAAATAAGTTTATATTTAACAAATCATCAGTTAGATTATATCCTATTAGAAATTTGTCTTCTTTATTCATTTAATTCAGCTCCTTAAGCCCCAGGATCACCAAATTTGACCTCATATTCACCTCTATTATTGTACTTTAGAACATTTCCAGAGTCTTGGACCTTCTCATATTATTGCATATATGAGTAAAAATAGTCTCACTTTCCTATTATTTTTCCTGAGGTTGTTTGTAACCCCTATACACAGTGTACTCCTATAAACAGTTTTTTACACTCAAGATTCTGGTTGCCTTACTGGAAAATAAAATAGTTGTCTGCCTGTAATTATAGCCTTCAGGAAGGGGCAAGCCAGTGACCTCTCTGACTTGTAGGCACAGGAATAAGCCCTGAAGCCTCCTATTACCTTGGAAAACACCACTTCTTTCTTGGCCAAGCAAAAATAAACAAAATGAACACAAAGAAAGGTGAATATCTCTTTTGATGCCTCACATCTTTTTACACCTGCATTTCAAATAATTCTGGTCTGTAGAGCTCACTAAAACAATACTGCTTATGATACAGTCACACTTCAGCAATTCAGATAGTCTCTGATTATTGTATGAACACAGATTTCTTTTGAGAAGCCAAGTTTTTATATCAAATAAAATGAACACTATTGTCTATGATTTGCAAAGTGTATGGTTAGGTATAAAGAAGCATGACAAAGTGCCTGCCCTACAAGACGTAAACTTATTTAGATATTTGCATGATTAAATATACATAGATCCATGGGATTAAAATGACAGAGAAAGGCAAAATGTGCCTGTAGGTAAAGATGAAGGCATTGCCTACAAACTGGAGTGATATAAAGATGGCACGAACTGGAGAGCACTCCCTTGTACATTCACAGGTGCTCATGATACCCTTGTGAGCACTTGTCTCTTCTTTGGCCCTCCATGCACATGATTCTCATGAGAAGGAAATGGTCTAAAAATGGATGCAGTTGTGCAGAGTACAGTGCACAGAAGCAGAAAGACAGTGTGACTTGGGATCACTTCAGCATCACATTCCCATGAATTCTATTAATGTTTATAATTTTGATAATTTCAAAAGGGCTTATTTTGTGTGTTCTCAGATTCTCATGTTTCTCTTGGTCATAAAACGTATTGGTAACAGGGCAATCCCCTCCTTCCCCAAGAGGACCATGTTCTTCTGACAAATTGGGTCCCAAGTGTTGGTCATAGAAGGAAGAAGAAGGAAACAATGAAGGAACAACTTGGTCTGTATAAGAAATAGTGATTTTTCAGTGAAGTTGATTAAGGTGACAGGCCAGGAAAGGCAGTGAGTGTGAGCACAATCTAAAGTATGCTCTTAGCTTCTAGTAATCTACATATTATTTTCTTCATATGAAGAAGAACCACATCATAAAAAGTAACTTAATTCATTTAGAAATCAAAAGAATTGTTTAAACACACTTACAGCTATTTATTTTAAGGCAGGGAATGTTTTAAAAAGTTAAATTCTCCAGCATTGTACTACTTCTTGTGATGTTTTTCTAAGCGTAAGATAGTATGTACTAATGACCACAACCCACTTAAGAAAGCTGATTAAATGTAGCAGCTTGTAGTCAAGATGTAAAGCTTACAAAATAGGTAATGACTATTAGTTTATATGTTTGTCCATGTACTAAAGACATATTACTTTTTCTAAAGTTTTAAGGTTTATATAAAAGTTAGCTTCCACCTCCTCAGGACAGCCTTTTGTAACTCGACTGCCAAATTTAGATATTCCCCTCTCATTTGCATTGACAGATGTTTATTTCCCTCACAGCATATTTCATAAATTATCATGATGTATTTGTTCATTGGTATGTTTACTGTCATCTTCACTAGTCTATCTGCTTCTTGAAAACAGGTACAGTAGAGCTCATAATGAGCTCATCGTAATGTGCTCTACTGTACCTGTCTTCAAGAAGCAGATTTAGAGATTAAATATTATTAAATATTTAGAGATTAAATACTATCAGGTTTAGAGATTAAATAAATGTCTGCTGAATTTCTTGTTTAATCTTGGTTACATGAATTAATCCTTTCCTCTGTCTCCTGCTGAAAATAATGATTACAAGGTTTTTGCCCTTTTATGCACTAAATAAAATGGTTAGGCTTCTAGCACTTGGCTTAAACTAATAAGATGAAAGAACAAGCAGGTAATGTAATTAGCTTAAGATAAATGGAAAATATTGCACATTTTATTGTCAAGATATTTTTCAGAGATATTCGTTTTCACTATTGACTGCTACTGCATTAGTGCTTGTAATCTCCTTAGTGCATTAGCACTAAATACTATTGATTCACTCAGAGCTAACAGACCAATTTCATCTTTGCATTTTCCTCATTTCCCGAGCATGACTTCACCTGTAGTTTAGTTAGCAGACTGATTGCTAGATCCAAGTGTTAGCCGGGCATTTTAAATTTCAAACATCATTAGAAAATTTAATATCATACAAATTTACTTTTCTGATACACAGACACAAATTCTAGCTAGTCATGACAAACTACATATTTTGAGGAGACGACTCAACAAACTTAATTTTTATAAAATCAGCCCTAGAAGAGAATGCTTTACCAATCAAAACTGACCTTAATTCACTTCTTTTACCTTGGGCACAATTTGAAGTATCATCTACCATTTTAATGTCCTTGGACTCATGAACATTTTAGTGATTTACCCAAATAAGACAAACAAAGTCAGACTTTACTCGGAATTCCAATGTATTTTTTTTTATTTATAGTTATACTGTTCATAAATCATTTTTCTCCACTTGTGATCACCAAGAACGGTTAAAACAAAGCTTTAGTCTAAATTAGCATGCAATTGCTAGACATTTTTCTTCCCTCTTGTGGGAAGACAGAAGAATATTTTTGAAGCATATATGGGTAACTACACTTTGCCTGCTCCAACATTTGCCTAGGTCTGGGGTGAAGTGCAGTAAACTGCTTCCCAAGGCAGAGTGAGGCTTTTAGAATTGGAAGTCAACATGGCTCAGCAAGTAATTCACATGCAAATGAACCTGCCTGGAACATTTTAGTTAGAAAAAATATGTAATTAGCAGACTGGAATATATCCAGGATCCTAGATTTGGTTACCACATTCACTATTTAAAAAAACAAAAACAAAAAAAAAAACAAGGAAAGGAGTTTTAATGACTTCAGGACTAGCTGAGCCCTTGGTTTCATTTTCCTGATAATGAGCACTTTACAGTCCTCCCTGGGCGCTGGAGATGTGACTTAGGGCACATATCTGGGCTCTGAGTCATCCTGAACTCCGTGTGCCCACTGATTCAGTATCTGTGCCAATCCATGAATAAGCAGTGGCAGAAATTCCTGGAGGGTCTTCTATCCAAATTCTGACAGGTCCCCATTTTTCTTATTAGACCTGGGAGATGTAAACATAGGGTAGGATGGCCACTGATAAGGCAGAAGTCTGAAGTAAGGATGTGGCACCCAAAATGTGAAACAGTATTTGGAGTAAAAAATCCATTGTTACTCAAGGAGGTTATATCCTTATCAATGCAGCATCCCACATTTTCCCAGAGATCTCTAATCATGGTTTATGGCAATGAAAATATCGTGTCAGAGTTGTGGATTCAAAGTTTTTAACATTTGGGCTTTACAAAAATCAACCTTAAGATTTATTTCATTTTGTACAAACTTTTTACTGTTTGAGATACCAGTTTTTCCAAATGAATCTCCATGTAGAAATCAACTACATAAATAAGACACAGGTCATAATGCCACCTGCTTGAAAGGACATTAAGAAGAATGTCGAATTAATTTAAAATGCATATGGCATAGTTAACGCTTCATTCCCCACATGGGTGAGAGATATTATCAGTCAAATCATGAATTAATATAACCCACAGGTAAAACCTACCCACAGTTTTGGTGACAGTTTCAGCATTAATTGTGTTCTCTTGCTATTAGCTTATAAAAACATCCTGCCTTTGCCTTTTCATCTTTCCTGGGGTAGAGAGACCTGTGAATGAGCCAGCAGAAGGAAGGGAAAAGGCAAAAGGAATTAGTGGCTCATTCTGTCACATGTTTTCTAACACTCTCAGGGTGTGTCCAGTGATCTCAGGGGGTGTTACAAAATTCTGGAAAGAAAGTAATTTTAAATTTATTTTGATAAAGTAATGCAATATGCCACTTTTCATGGAATGAGTTATTCAAATAAAGAAGTTAGGAAGCAGTGAATCCCTGAGCCTGGGAGAGGATGAAGTAGTGTCTAGAGAAGAAAAAGAAACCAAATGTAAAATTAATAACCTTTTACTTACAGTTTTTAAAAACAGTACATTGAATCTTTGTACCTCAAGGCCTTTCTTTCTTCCAAGATTCTGCTTTGGTAGCTATTACATTTGGCATATGGCCAAGATACTTAGTATTTAGGCTTGGAAGACTGTCTAATATTAAGAATGAAGAATCCTTAACAACATTTTTCATATTGAATAACATTTTCTCATTTTTGAGCACAATAATTAAAAAAACTCTATACTCTGAGTTCACATTTTTCATTCCTAATACAAAATACATTCTCTTGAGAGTGCTAGATTGTTTAAATAAGGCATGCCAAGCCAGTATAATTACACGGATGCTATTTGTAACATTGACTCCACATTCACAGTTCAAGTGGTGTGGGAGATTATAGATATATGGCCTAGAAAAGTTATAAATCTTTGTTTATTTTATTAAATATTACTAGACATGCCCTGAGGATGACAGATCAATAATGGTCCTTGTGGTTTCCTGATGGAAGGCTGCAATTATTTTCTTCCATTACAACTTAAATGTAACTTGATTTTACTCATCTATCATCTTTATAATCATAATAAAGAAACATCACTGTATGTTTATTTTTCTGCCTATTCCTATTATTTCTTGTTTGCATCTTGTTTTGATTTTTGTCTTCCTTAAAAATTGTTCTAATCACTTCGCTTTATTCCTTTGATGCTCTGAGTGGTGACCCTTTAACTTTGGCATTCTGTGAAACGGAGATGGAAAATTACTACCTTAAGTTTCCTTTATTGTGGGAAGCAGTTGGCTACTCTTTGAATTTGAGTATAAATGATATTTAAAAACAAGGAAGCCTGATACAAACAACCTACGAGGTTGACTTTTTCTAAAACTGCATTATCTGCAAATTCTTGAATGCAAGATATGACAAAGTACATAAAAGTAATATCTTACGCCATGGATAGTGAGGGTTCATGAGAGGAAGGAGAACAACGTATACCTTCTAACTTGACTATAGTACAGTTTTGATTCAATTGTCTTTCTCTCCATCCTCTGCCCCCTAAAACTACCATCATCCCTCACCCCATCTTGTTTTTTGGAACTATTAAATCTTAACAACAACGTAACACAAATTAAGCATTATGGAGATAGGTAACACAACAGTTAGAGAGGGAAGTGAAAGACCCTTATAAGTAATAGAACTGGAATGTGCCTCTTCCAGAAAATAATCAAATCATTTGAATTTGCCTTTCTTTACACAAGTATTCTTTAGCATAATAGCTGCTATTTATTTTGTGTCAAGGACTAAGTTGGGACCTTTTACAAACATTATTAATATACTTGTCAATACAATAGTCCTGCATGCAGGACAATGAGTTTGGAGTTTAAATAATGCTCTCATAGCCATCCTGGTAGAAAATAGTAGGGTTCAGATTTGAACCCACATCTCTGACTTTAGTCTCCTTCCATTAGGCCATACTGTCTCCCAAAGAGCTAAATTTATAGTTATCTTATTGTGCCAGATACTTTATCATATACATTATCTCCAATTTTCACAAAACCCTGTAAAGTAGGTATTGTTATCTGTATGTTACCAATGAGACTCAGGCTCCAAGAAGTTAGGTAATGTGTCAGAAGTCACACGGCTGCTATGCAGTAAACCAGGACTTCCACCAGGTGTGCCTGGCACCAAACGTCATGCTTTTCCCCTTTGCTTGATCCATCATCGGTCATTAAGGTGATCAAGATGTTGGTGAAAATATTTGCTACAAGTCTTTCAAATGCTTACCTATAGAGTAAAACTTTGATAATAGAATTGCAACAAAAGCAGTGTCATGTGTTAATTGTATTTTCTGAAAGGTGAGAGCTATTTCAAGAACCCTTTTCTAATTTCAACTTTGATTAGATTTTTTTTTTGAAAATGTACTATTCTACTTATTTTAATAAATATTCTATAACTTAGGGAACAGGATCTTTGCTGATTTGGGGACTGAAAAAATATCCTCTTATTCTGTATTGATTCTCATTTGTAGAAGATTGGGCCAATGTGTACTGATCCTCGTTTTTTTCCTGAAATTGTCACATTAATCAATCCCTTATATGTAAGAGACTGTTAGAGCTTCCACAGTATTAAAATTAAATTTCACTTAATTTTAAGCAAGTTTGTGAAATTTTTACTGCTGCTTATCCTCAAATAGAGATGAGGGATTTTTCTCCCTACATATGGGTCTTTACAAAGCCTCCATCCATATTATGGGATAATTTTCTCAATTATTTTGAATAATAATGTACTATTTAGAGAATATGCATTAGCCTAAAACAACTTCAATCAATAGTAACTTAGGATGCTTATAGAGGTTGATTGATGAATAGGTAAAGGAGGAAGTAAAGATATTTAAAAAGATTTAGTAATTATTTGTGGGTGTATAATCTCATAGTACCCAGTTTTGGAAGCCACTGTAAACAAATTCTTTAGAATCACTTTCAAAAGCAACACAAAGAACAGTCACATTGTGAGGATCAAGCATATATTCTTATAGAACGACTGATACAATCAACATTTGTACTCTACATATGGGCACCTGTGGCTTGGGATAAGTTTCCAGAAACAGCATCTTATGTGGAGGCAAAGAGTTCTGAAGCACAAATGACTTATGGGTGAAGATGACAAGCACTGGGAATTATCAGATGACTCAAAAAAGGGCTTTTATGATGTCATCAATATGAGAAGATGCATGTGAAGAGTTTGCATAGACATATTTCACTAAATGTGAGACGGGGAAAAGCAACATAAAATGTGATCCTCAATAAGCAAGTCAGGCCTGGAACACCTGCTAGACCCCTAAAATGTAAAAGGCCCTTCCCTGGCACTCCCATTATTGGATTCCGTGATAGAAAGGCTTTTTGCACATGGTGGAGAGCTCAAGGGGTGCCAAAAAATCCCTCTTTCAGCAATGTGTCAATTCTGAGGACTGTGCAGAAGCCCGAGTGGAAAGTTACTGCTGCAGCTTTCTTAACCTTGTCCACAAAGTACCCAAGAGTCCCTTTATAAATGTGTTAGAGATGTTAAAAACAAAACTACAATATGTTTGCCTTTTCACCAAACTTTATGCCAAAGTAAAAACTCAGTTCCAAGAAATTATTAAAAGGGTCACCTGATTTCTGGTCAAGACAATTTCTGGCCAATCTGCCAAGACAAAATGGAGTCATCTTATTGCTTGAGAGTCTTCCTCAATGGCTTTAATCTTGTAATCACTTTGTTTTTTTTTGTGTGTGTGTGATGAATGGCTCTAGGTGCCTTCATTTTGGCATTAACCTAGGAAATGATTATATGCTCATTATTGGAACAATCTGAGGTCTTCTGTGGATGGTGTATACGAAGAGAGAGAATATGTGTAGTCTCAGTCTCAGAAGAAGTTTGATCTTTGTAACCAGAGAAAATAAATAGGCAAATAAAAAGAGGAGGTTTGAAGGTATTTGTCTGTGGAATTTGGCCAGTGTAAAAGTTGGCTTCCTTTGTAAGAAGGAAGTTGGCAAGTTCCATCTTGTTTCCCACAAGAATTTTTGTGATGGGAGTGATAATGGTTTCAGGTGTGGCTACTGCATTTTGGGCATTTTTCCTGGGCGATAAAACTGACCTGAATTTCACTGGATAATCATGTCTCCTTGTTTCCCTTGGAACACTAAAAAAGGCCAAGGGGTAGAAAAAAATTCAGATGTTTTGAGAATTTCTAGAATTGTTAAGTACTTTTACTCTAAGAGTTGAAATATACAAAATTTTAAAAATGAAATAAGATGTCAATATTATAACAATAAGTGTTTTTTTTTTTCTTGCCCTACCCCTCTTTCTAATTTTTAACAAACAAGATTTAAAAAGAAAATTTACGTGCTCTAGGAGCCCTGGGGGAATTCCTAATAGACTCTTTTAAAACTTGTGTCTCAAAATCAACTTATTAGATGCAGAAAACTATCTTCTCTGTAATGCTATTAATATTACATTTTTATTTCCTAATCTCATGTTTCTGAAAATAATTTTGTTTGCTTTCATTCTTTTGTAGTTTCTAGTAAAGAAAAGGGGAAGCTTCATGAGGAATTCTATTGCTTCTTTGTGACATATATTAAATGTGTGCAGGGGGAAATAAGTCTTAGTTGGAATATATGTGCATGTATGTTATGTATATTCATAGACTACTTTGGAAAAGAGAGGAAGGAAGCTTTGTTTTTAGTTCACCAAAAGATGAACTGACTTTCTTGGAAGTCTTTTCCTAGCATCATAAAAAAGTTAACTACAGTTTCCATCTAGAGAAGTATCCCAGACATTTCAGCAGAAGTCAACCAAATGTTTCTGAATTCATATGCCCTAACCCCTCAGCAAATTATATACTTCATGCTCTCAAGGACGTATTTAATGTTCTTTCTGATTGCAATGATAACCTTTATATCTTGGATTGAAAAAACTGCTAAAGTGAGTGAGACATAGCTTTTCAAAGTCAAACTGTCTTTATAAAAGCTATACTACTTGTTTATTCAGTTATGATCATAGTCAGGTCCATATTCCAAATCTGGCCCAATACAAGAAACTCAAAGCCACAATAAACACTCAGTTTGGTGCTCTCCCTGTGGCACAAGATGATCAACTGATTAGCAGGAAAAATTCTCCAGGTTTAGCTGATAGCTGTTACTATATTTAAATCACAGCACAAAGAATATCTCCAATAGCTCCTATGAAAATACCATTTCATGTAAGTATAAATAATCATGAACCAAAATATTTATGCTTATAAATGTCAAATACCAACCAGGAACATGCCAAGATACAACTTGGTAGACACAAGTCTTTTCCAGAAGGAAGTACATGATTAAAATCAAGCTCTGAAGGAAGGATTTGAGAGCAAACATTTCCTCTCTACTTTTCCAGGTTATTTAGGGAAGTATACTAGCTCATTTAAAAATGTTTTATTTATCAGCATTTCAGAAAAGATTTTTTAAAGTTCCTTTATCAGTGAGAGAATATAATCTCATAAGAAACAATTCTTTAAAACCTACAAATTAGCTTGAGTATATTGTAAAGGTTGCAGAGATTATAAAGAAATGTCAATAATTATGTTTTACAGGAATTGCTGTTGTGATAAAATCCATGTAAATCTGATCCAAACTATAAAAACTTATATGAGAAATAACTTTAATATAATCTGATGTGTCATGAACATGCAAATCTGAATTGTAAAAATATATTTTCTTTTAGTTACCATATTACCTTCTAAAGACATAATTTTAGGCGTAAATGAAGATTCAATTTCTAAATATTCTTGGAAAAAATCTGCAGCTATTTTGGATAAATACCACTTACCCAAGCACAAAAGAAGTCCTGGATATTCTTTTTGAGACTGATACTTATTCTAATTTATACCTCACAGTTTGTAAGTGGGGAACATATGTGACTTACCCTATTAAAACAGTGCTCATGATTGGGTCCGTAAAAATGTTGGAGACATCTCACGTTGTTTTTGTTGACGATCTTGTTGAAGAAGTCGTTGACATATTTGATAGGGAATGCACACACGGCAGATCGATCCATTGGTTCAGCAGAATCTGGCTTGCTTTGTGCAAACACCCCGAAGAGAATGTCATCATTCAGGCTGGCTCCTATTTGCCTCGCAAGTTGGGCCCCAGGCTTGCTGACATATGCAGCCTGAAGGATATTAAACACTTCCTTTTTTGTGGATCTCTTTTTTCTCTTTTCTGTGAGAATACACTCCAGAGGCATTTCCATGTAGGAATGCAGTGCAGAGTTTATGGAACAGAACCTGATTATCCTCGTGTGAAAAGTCTGAGCATTTAGAGTTTCCCTTTGGACCGCCAAGAAGTAAATAAAATTGTTGCTTTCGAAGGCATGGACGTACTTAATGGGGTAAGAATCTCTGAACTCAGGTAAAACATCAACGTAGGACTGGTCCGTCAAAAACATAAAACCGTCTTTTGTTTCCTTTAGCCTTCTCACTGATATTGAATGCAACGAATGATCTGGGACATAAGAAGAATTTATGGTATTGCCTACAAAGAAGTTGAGGAACCGTTCCTTTACAGATAAAAGGACTTTGGTTCCGAGGGCGCTCACCACGCAGTCAGGACACTGGCTGGGCTCTTCTGTCTGCGGGGAGAATATGCAGTGAACCTCCGACTGAATGTCAGCAGTATGATTGTGGGGAAAGACGTGTCGCTGGCAGGTTCCTCTGTTGACGCTGCCACAGCTAATGAGTTGGTCATCATAGTAGGTGTCGACAACCAGAGCCATGTTGATGTTATCTTTCCAAACTCCTCCTGATAAATTGGCTTTGCTGCTGCAGTCCTGACATGGGAAACAATCTGGGTGTTCCAGCACAGGCCCTGTCCTGTGCTCAGCAACCTTCTGAAGGTCTTCCTCATTTAAAACGTAAATGTAGTTAGTGGCACCAAGGAAAATGTGATGCTCATGTAGAATGACATTCTGGATGGGTGTTTCTGCAGTGAAGTTGGGAAGCTGATACTTCATATTCACATTCATCTCGGACTTCGTTAGTGCCTCTTTACACTCCCCATTGCTCTTCTGCACCAAGGTAAACAGGAGCAGGAGGATGCCAGGTGTAAGCACAGCAGGGGCCTTCATTGTGAGAGGTTTATCTGTCAAAACAAGTTCAAGGCAAGAGAAGTTCAGTTGTTAGAAACAAAGAAGAGAAAACTGAAGGATCTATACCACTTAAACTATTAGAAATAAAGCTTCCCAACTGGACTTTTACATAGAAGGAAAACAAAAACTCTAGCCAATTTCACATAAAGATGCATTGTGTGGTCAGACATGACTCCACATAGTTTAATTTTAGGACTCAAGGCATGAACGAATAATTTTAGAGAACCATTGAGATGCAAACAATATTTTGTATTAAGGTTGATATAGTAACTAAGTTAGACTCATTCAGCAATGAAAGAAAAAACATAGCGACTTTCTTTCTTAACCCCTTGCTGGTTGTTTAATGTGGTTTAATAGCTGTAGTTAATGACTAGGTTGGTATTTAAACTTTCTCTGTTAGTCAAGTAAAGGAACTGTGGTTCAGATTCATTTATTCTAGAAATCACAGCAGGCATTGTTTCCTTGGGAGCATGTAGAATTACTAGGCTAAATTTAGCTTCCTTTTGGAAGAAAACAATCATAAATTCTAGAAGCAATATGAACACATGCTGTTTATAGGATTTTGTGTGGAGAGGAAAGGTATGGTTATAATTTGGCTATAGTTAACCTATTGTTTCAGACAGACAAATGTTTAATGTAAGATCACTGGGAACTGAAAAACAGCAGGCTGAAATGTATAAAATAAAACAAAATCTTCAGAACTAAAGTCCTAGAACTACTTCTCAGAAAAAACAACATATTTTTCATTACCAAGTCAGAAAGCTATTTAGTAAAAAGAACATTATTTTAACATTCCATTGTATGCATATAGACAGTATTTCTATGAGGAAATGTGAGTGGGCTTGTTATTCAGTTTTTAAAACTTAAGGTGTATAAGTTACAAACATTGTGAGTTCTACTTACAGTAATTATAGACAGGGCTGTAGGTTGGAAAGGAGAGGCCTTAGAATGAATAGAAACTAAATAGTTATGACTTTTTAAAATAGCATAATACTGATAGGACAGAGGGAGCCTCTAAAAACATACTAGGCATTATGACTGTGCCAAAGACTAACCCTGGATCTACAAAACCACATCAGAAATTAGTGAGCAGCTGGTATATGCAGGGCTCTGTGCTTGCACTATGGGAAATGGGACATAGCCCCTGCCCTTCAGTGAAGCAGCAATGTGGCTGAGTGATAACACATATATGCTGATTATTGTGGCACTGTACATGGCCTTACAGTACTCTCCATAGCACAAACCAAAAGCTGCAAGTGTTAAGGGAAAAAGGCACGCCTGTACTTTGGATTATTATGATCATGAGAAATAGAAACAAGTTCACTATGTTGTGAGGTCCAGGAGATCAAGGACAAGGTCTATTTGGGTCATCATTGTATCCCAAGTACCTGGTACAGTGCCTGAGATGTAGGAGGTATTAAACAAATATACATTGAATACATGATGAATAAAAATTAAGCCATAAATTCAAAGCTACATAGCAGTTAGGTGTAGTAGCCAAAATTTGCATTCAAAACATTTTGACTCCAAGTCAAAAATAATTTTACCCTGCTAAGAGTCTAAGAATTGGGGACTTTAAGAGGTGATTGATAATCATTAAAGAATTTTGAGTTAGAGAGTCATATGATGAAGGCTTTACTCTAGATGGATCTGGAGGCAGGGTGGCCTAGAACAGAGAGAACTTGGCTATGGAAAGACCAGTTGACAGGCTATTATTATGTCCCATAATGAGGTAACAAGGGCCAGAACAAATATGGTAGCCCCAACAAGAGAAGGGATGAATAAGGGACATATTTGAATAAGTAGGATTTGATACCTTAAC
The DNA here is from genome assembly GCF_048565385.1 of Saimiri boliviensis. Taxonomy (NCBI): domain Eukaryota; kingdom Metazoa; phylum Chordata; class Mammalia; order Primates; family Cebidae; genus Saimiri; species Saimiri boliviensis. The sequence continues at coordinate 40,263,269 of NC_133458.1, forward strand.
GTATCAAACACAGCACAAAAAAGAAAGCAAATATGATTACCAGTTAACTGGAAAAAGTAGAACAAGTTATAAAACTAGGGTAGACTGCACTAGGAAGTTAGGCTGAATATATGGGAGTGATAAATTGGTTTTAACCATGTTGAGTCGGACGTGCTGCTGGGAAATGAGTGCATGTTCTCCTACAAGGATGACTAGTAGGTTTTATGTTATTCACCAGGAAGCAGGTGCCTGGAACAAGTGAAGAATGAAAACTCTGAGCAGACACAGAATTAGTGCCAAAGAATAGAGGCGGAAATGAGAAGGATTCTAAGAAGCCTTCCTTTACTGGGAAAGTGGCATGATCTGCCACAGGTGAAACAGTGTCTGTCCCAGATACATGAGTGTCAGGTATTAGCCACTGCTGCACTAGAAGGAATAAAAATTTAGAACTCGATTGGCAGAGTAACAGAGACTCCACTTGGACTAGAAATAAACTTTGCACATTATCTGCATAGAGGTGATGGTTAAAACCAAGAGTGGGTATGTTCATCACTGGACTCGGTGAAAGAAGAGAAGGCAAATGACCTAAATCTTAGGCAATACCCAAAATGGAGAAATCTATGGAGGAGTTAAGAAAGGATAAGGTCACTAAGGCATCAAGAGAGCCAATATTGCACTGTGTCACAAAAGCCAGGCAAGGGTCTCAAGAAGGAGGATGTGGTCCACATGGAAGCTCTTTGTTGATCTTCAAGACAATAGTTTCTTTAGTAGTGTCAGATGTTAAATTGAGGGAATGGGTGATGAAGTAGTAGAATGTTTGGGAAGACAAGCAGAAAGCAGCAACAGGGTGAAAAGGAGTTTATTCTTAAAATGGGGGAAAGACATAGGCTTGTTGGCAGGACCCTCCTTTCTTTTGCTAACACTTATTGAATGTCTGCAAAGGCAAATGCCCTTCCCAGGGAAGCTCAAGTCACTTGATGGAGGCAGTGGGTTAACAGTTTTTGGAATGCAGAGGAAGGGAGACCAACTCAACTAGAAATGATGCTAGAGCCGAGTCTCAAAGGAGGACAAAGGATGAAAATTCCTGGCCAGGGGCAGTGGCTCATGTCTGTAATCCAGGCACTTTGGGAAACCGAGGCAGGCAGCTCACTTGAGGTCAGAAGTTCAAACCCAGCCTGGCCAACACGATGAAACTCTGTCTCTGCTACAAAAAAAATAGGGGGGCGTGGTGATGGGGTCCTGTAATCCCAGCTACTTGGGAGGCTGAGGCAGGAGAATTGCTTGAACTTGGGGAGCAGAGGTTGCAGTAAGCCAAGATCATACCACTGCAGTACAGCTGGGGTGACAGAGTGAGATTTCATCTCAAAAAAAAAAAAAAAAAAAAAAAGAAAGAAAGAAAAGAATGCCTAGCAGACAGAGCAGTTCATGCAAAGATATAGAGGCAGTGGAGAGCACATGACAAGGTCAGGAGAACTGCTAGTAGCTGAGTTTAGAAAGTGCGTAAACCAAAGTGGCAAATGAGGAGAGAAAATTATCGAAGCAGTACTCCAAAGGAGCATTCTCGAGAGCCCTGGAACATACAGTGGCCACTTTTTTTTTTCTTTTGGAGACAGAATCTCACTCTATTGCCCAGGCTGGAGTGTGGTGGCATCATCTTGGCTCACTGCAATCTCTACCTCCCCGATTCAAGTGATTCTCATGCCTCAGCCTCCCAAGTAGCTGGAATTACAGCACATGCCACAAAACCAGGCTAATGTTTTGCTTTTTAGTAACACACGGTTTCCTCACATTGGCCAGGCTAGTCTTGAATTCCTGAGCTCAGGCAATCTGCTTTCCCAAAGTGCTAGGATTACAGGCGTGAGCCACCATACTTGGCTTAGAGGTCACTTTTTCTTTCTTTCTTTCTTTTTTTCTTTTTTCTTTTTTTTAAATTGCATTTTAGGTTTTGGGGTACATGTGAAGAACATGCAAGATTGTTGCATAGGTACACACATGGCAGTGTGGTTTTCTGCCTTCTGTCTAGAGGTCACTTTTTCTGAGACAGCAGGAGAGGACGAGAAGTTAGATGAAGATTAGGGTACATGGTCATCTTCTGAAAGTGATGGACACAGAGGAAGATCCAGAGGTGTCAGACTGAAGGAAGAGGTTTAGCATGACTACAGCAGGTATGCAAAATGAGGTCAGCAAGAAATGAATGAAAGGATGACTTGGTAACTCTGTGAGTTCCTGTAAGAGGAGATACCATTAGTACATGCTGTGATGTCCTCTTCATATTCATGAAAGATGGAAGAAGCCAGAGCAGAGGGTCAAGGGCACAATAATTTTCAGGGTCCAAATGAAGCCATCTGATTGGGGATGCAGGCTATGAAGGGATAAGCAAAGCTAGAGGACTGCAGTTGGACCAGGGGGCAAGATGAAACCTCAGTAAAGCCAAGCACTGGGAGAGGTATAAGCCACGTAATAATAAAAATAACAAGAACATGTATTGAGTGCTTACCATGTGAGAGGCATTCTGCTAAAGCCTTTGATTTACTCTTCATCAACGCCCTGTGAAGAAGGAAGTATTATTATCCTCCTCTTCTAGATAAGCAAACTTGCTAAAATCACACAGTTAGAACCAGGATTCAATTTCACATCTGGCTAACAAGAACACATCCATGCCGCCAAGTGCTTCACTATACCAAAGCAGCTTCCTAAGCGAGGTGGGAGCATGCACTAGAACAGAAGTCAGACAATCAGACCTCTGATGTTAGCCCTTTCTCTCTCTAGCTGTGTGACTCCAGGCAATCATCCACCTCTGAGTCCCAGGGTCTGATATTCTCACATGACTATCTTAAGGATCAAAAAGAGATCTCATCTCTGAAAATGCTTTGATCAATATAAAGTATATATAAATGTTTGCTATTTTATCTGTAATTCTCATTGTTTTGTAACGTACTAGTAAATTTTTGGTGCTGGTAGAGAGAATAACAAGGAATAGAAGAAAAGGATTAGGAACAAATTGCTCTCCTAGCAGGCAAATACAAACTGTAAACCAACTGCAAATATGTATCTAAGCCATCTATAGCATAATGGGAAAAATAAATATGTGAAAAATTAACTGCACTTTTCAATATGGTATCAGTATATCTAATAAAATTGAGCCTAAAAAATAATTTACTGCTCTATTTTCTGTAGAAATGATAATGTAAGAAAGGAAACAAATGAATTATTATTGCCAGAAGGGAGAAAAGTAATATAACCAATTTTCATGTTAGTTACTGTCCATTAATGCAGTACAAAGTGTGAGAGATTTTTTTTCTTCTAGGCTTTTTGAAGGAGCCCTCAAAATAATCTGTAATCCCAGCACTTTGGGAGGCTGAGGCGGGAGATTCATGAGGTCAGCAGATTGAGATATCCTGGCCAACATGGTGAAGCCCCATCTCTACTAAAAATACAAAAATTAGCTAGGTGTGGTGATATGTGCCTGTGATCTCAGCTACTTGGGAGGCTGATGCAGGAGAATCATCGTTTGAACCAGGGAGTCAGAGGTTGCAGTAACAGAGATCACGCCACTGCACTCTAGCCTGGTGACAGAGCAAGACTCAGTCTCAAAAAATATATATGTTAAAGATATTATATTATGTTTTAAAAATAAGGTTCATATCTTAAGGTTGGCACATAAGTCACACACTATACTAAACCTCACTGGACAAGAATCCAAGAAAACGTACACATGTAGAAATAGGCTTTTTGTTATTTCATTTGATGAGATGGAAAATCAGTGGGGAAGGAGAAAATATTTTCTTTTTCTTTTTTTTTTTTTTTTTTTTTTTTTTTTTTTTTTTTGAGACAGAGTTTTGCTCATTACCCAGGCTGGAGTGCAATGGTGCGATCTCGGCTCACCGCAACCTCCGCCTCCCGGGTTCAGGCAATTCTCCTGCCTCAGCCTCCTGAGTAGCTGGGATTACAGGCACGCACCACTATGCCCAGCTAATTTTTTGTATTTTTAGTAGAGACGGGGTTTCACCATGTTGACCAGGATGGTCTCGATCTCTTGACCTCATGATCCACCCGCCTCGACCTCCCAAAGTGTTGGGATTACAGGCGTGAGCCACCGCGGCCGGCGACGGAGAATATATTTTCTATTTAAAGAAAAACCCTTGCAGAACACAGTTGCAGTTAGTACCTTAGTCTCCTACACCTTCTTTATATTATCTGTTGCCATATGGTGATGCCATTTTTCAAGTTAATGAATCAAAGAAGGTTAACTTTTTTTAATTAAAGAAAAAAATGGGACTAGGGCTCATTGTTGACAACAGAATTTTTAATTAAAATATGGGTTTCTGTTTAAACCTCAGATAATGAGAAAATGGAATCACCGAAAATGCCCCATTTCCTTGATCATTCCCGTTTAATAAAGGCCCTTCCCCATTAACAAAGGTGTGTGTTGGTCAGATCAGATCTTTTCTAGGAAACATTTTGTGTCCTTCCTAAGGAAAAGAGAGAGATCTTTTAGAAGTATTTGGCTGAGGTAGGCACTACGATTACTGCTAGTTAAATGAGTGACAGCTGAGAGGACAAGTGCGTAGGCACTGGGCTAGATTGTAGGGTTTGAATCCAATCACTGTCTATGTTACCTTGGGCAAATAAAACTAAGCCTCTATTTTCTCATCTAAAATATGGCATGATTATGATTATAGTACCTACCTCATTTGTGAGACTTATTCTAAGGATTCAATGAGCTAATGCATGTAAATCACTAAGAACACTACCGGCACACAGTAGGTCAATACATGTTCTCTATTGTTTGTACATGTCCCCCACAAATACTTATGAGCATCTTAGTGTCAGATACCATACAGAGCGCTGAAGATACAAAGATAAAACATTTTCCAAATGTCAGTGAGCTCTCAGGTGAGTAGTGGACATAGACAGACTATAGTTTAAACTCAATGTGGAAATGTCTATAGAGGCCCTTAAAGGGGAACTTAACCAGGATAAAAAGTCACGTGGGCTTACCAGTCAATTAATCATGGTGCTTTCCTCATAAGGCATTCACAATTCTGAGGTCAAACACTGGAGAGGACCTAGTTTTAGTTGAGGCAGTGGAGCTGGTTATTTGTATGACCCAAAGCAAGTCACCCAACTTCTTTGGCATCAACTGCTTTCTTATTTGAAAATTACAGTGCTGAACCAGCTGTGTGCTGAAGGCCTCTGGTGCTGGCTCAGGACAGCCTACTATGTGCATCTCTTCCCAACTTGCGTTTCAGTGACCTCATCTTGGTAGCCTGAAATCAGCCATGGTGGGTATGCTGACACAGTAGAAATTGGCAAACACTACAAATCAGGGCTTGTTATTAAAGCCCATAGGGGGATGTTTATTAAATATTTAATGGCATTCTCCTGGGTGGAACTAAAGAACTTCAAAGTATTTTCCAATTCTAATAATTCTCAACTCTGAGATTGTTCCTCTATGATTATATTTTATACCAATGCCATTGACTTGGCATATATTGCTTTCACTTCCTCTTCTATATAACTTGCCAGATATAGCTGTGTGAGCATTTTAATATTTATATTGGTAGTGAAATATTCCAGAAATACTTTCACTTTTCATGTATTTTTGTCTTGATACATTTATCCCCCCATGATGTGTCTGGATCAGGCTTTCAATATAGACTGTCTTTTCACTGTTTCTGTTATTTTTGCTATCTAGTGCTAGCCATTTAACCAACTTGAGGTTCCTTACTAAAAGGAACACATAAAGATGATTCAAACAGACTGACTAATTCATTCTCTTAAAATGTACACATATCAGGTAAAAATGAATCACCTATAAAACATTTCTTTATTTCATTTCAGATGAAAGTTTAAGGCAATGTCACTGGCAAAACATTTCCTGGGAGTGATCATCTTAATGGCACCTTGGCCATGAAACTATTGCTATTTAGGAGTACTTCCTTTAAAGAAGACATCTATGTTATTAACAGCTACAAATATCAGCTCAGCCTACCTTTAAAATCAGCAACTTGATTTGTCCACCATCTGCCTACCTTTAGTTTTCTCATTCAAGTAGCTTACATTGGTCTTTTCATTTCCCAGAAATATAGCAATACATTTAAATCTCTAAGTATTCGTTGAGTACCTGCCAACACTATTACTGTCCTCATCATAAAAACATTGCAGAGCCTATGTATATTGTATTCAAACCCTGATTCCTCAGGAAAAAACCCAACAAGGGTAATAGAATAAATTTTTTTTTTAAGAGAGAGACTTTCTAAACCTTGACATGGATAATTTTGCTTTCTTTAGAAATTAATTTTCTTAGAGGTCATAATTTACAACTATGAAGCTAGCACTTTACAGTGCACGAGATATGATCAGTTCCATCATCTCTTCTAATCATGATTATAAGGTAAGCATTATTCCCATGTTTCCAGATGACAAAAGTGAGGTTCAAAGAGGAGAAAATATTATCTAAAATGTACTAAACAAGCAATTCAGTTCTTCTGAGTGTATTTCTAATTGTTTTAAAATGTATGGTGCTTACCGAATTGTTTTAAATTATTTGCATTTCCTGCAAAATATTTTTATTACAAAGGCATAGTATTTTAATAAACACTTCTTTTTACTTGCCCGGAATCTACTGTCTCTTACACTGGCAACTCTTTTTTAAAATTCTTAAAATTATTATTATTATTATTATTTTTTTTTATTATTATTATTTTTTTTTTTAGAGACGGGGTTTCTCCATGTTGGCCAGGCTGGTCTTGAACTCCTGACCTCAGGTGATCCACCCACCTCGGCCTCCCGAAGTGCTGGGATTACAAGCGTGAGCCACCGTGCCTGGCCACACTGGCAACTCTTTTGAAAACTCTCCTTCTCCTATCCGTTGGGAATGTCAATCACACAGTCTACATCTTTCAACACAGAATGAGTGTGCAAACCAGGCTGGCCTTTCAATTAACTCTAATCTCTTGACAGGGAGCTTGGTCAGGGGTGAGTGTGTAGCCAAAGCAAGGCCAAAGAGAAGCTCTTTTGGGATTTAATATGGATGCTGGGAGAGGGTATCTTTGCTTCTGAGAGCATGAGCACTAAAGATGATGTTAACTTGGGATGTCTGATGCCCATCTTTGCCACTACATGGAGAAAGCCCACCTGAGCATGAAACTGACCCAAGAGGCCAGAGAGCCCAGATACAGAGAGAGCCCAGAGTCCTGATGTGATTGAGCATCTGTGTCCAGCCATGTCTTAAGCTAAGGGGATCCAGTAAAATTTCTTCTTTTCTTCCTTATTTCTTCTTTAAAATAAGTTTAATAATGATTCTTTTATTCTTTGCTCCTGAAAAAGTCCTGAGCTAACAATGTCCAGTAGAAAATACCACATTCTTGAGTTTAAACACAAAGTGAAGTGCATAAAGCCAACTTTATGTAAAATATTCCAGTAATTCAGACAAAGATGATCTCTTTACTTGCTTGAATAATTACTCTATATGTTCCATATTGCATTGGGGAACATATCAATTAGTTAAGATTTCTGAGGTAGTATACTAGCTTTTCTTATTATATAATTCCAAGATCTTCTATAATATTTATATAAGATAATCTCAAAATGAAAATAATGGATCTAAGTGAAGAGTTAAGATAAAAAACTAGAAAATATTTCAACATTGCTTTTAAGTACATAAAAGGGATTTATGATGATGGAATGTGGCTGAGGCCCCATATTAAGGAAATTAGAGTCATAAAAACAGCCATGGCTAAATCTCAAGGAAGACTTGCCAGAGTGAAATCTTAAGGAAAAATCTTAGCCCTGTCCACTTTTATATTATTTCGATTAACTTTAAAAGTAGGCCCATTAACATAAAGTTAAAATTCCAATGAACGATTCCTGATGACATTTAGAATACTGTATTTATAAACACTCACTGTTTATGAAGAGTCATATTACATATATCAGATGGTATTAATCAAGTATTTGGGATCACCCATTGCATGCTGTGTACTTGATGAGATACTGAGAGTTTCTTCCCTCAAGGAGTGTACAGTCCGTTGGATTTGAAGATAACAGGATAAATTCCGAAATCTAAAGGTGTAACCTAAGTGGAAAAGTGGATATATCTACTGGGCTGAAAGCACATTTTTAAGCATGCTTAGTTGAATGTTTGATTCTTATGCCTAAAAACTGAACAGTTAGTGTTATGATTATCAAAAGAGCCGACACTGATTTTAAAAAGATGAAACAATACACCGTGTCAAAAATCCCTTCTGTTGTAGCCAGACACTACCTTGATGATGGTTTCTAACAGTGAATCGAAGGGACGGGGGAATCATCAGAATTTTTCAGCTCATTCAACTGTTCTTTGGTATAATCACATGTAAATGACCTCAAAACACACAGGAGACAACTATTTTTAATATTTACAGACTAGATTGCTTGACCACATGCTTTATAATATTCTTCCCAAGAGACAAGGTGGAGAGAGTGTGGGCTTTAGTGTCAGACAGACTTAGACGGATGTGAATCTGGCCTTTACCACTGACATGCCTTCTGACTTGAGTGTCAGTTTCTTTTGTTCAAAACATGGGGTTAATGGTACACATCTTATGGGTTGGCCATGAGAGTTGGAGGTAAACTGTGAGAAACACTGTCATTCAGTTATGCAGCACACCCTAGCATTCAATAAATGTAGCTACGATGCTTATTATCCTAACTTGTGTTTTGGCCAGTTTTTGCCTGCCCTCATAAAAATGAGGAAGTTGGCACAGTCCCTGGGGTGAGACCACTCCAAATACCTGGTGACTGTTTCATCACTTTAGTCCTCTTATCTACAGTTTAAATAGTGTTATTTCTTATTTTCCCACCCTTTAGCCATCTTGTGGTTTTCTTCTAATCCTGGTTCAAGTTCTTGAAGTCCTTCAAAAATTGCCCTCCAAGACAGAGGCCACAGTAAGGGCCTTCCATACTAGAGAAGTAAAACAAATAGGAACCGGTATTTTAACTCTTTAAAAAAGAGGCAGTGACTCACGCCTACAATCCCAGCAGTTTGGGAGGCTGAGGCCAGATAATTTCTTGAGTTCAGGAGTTTGAGACCAGCCTGGGAAAACCTCATCTCTACAAAAAAAAAAAAAAAAAAAAAAAAAAAAAAAAAAAAAAAATTAGCTGGTCATGGTGATATGTGCCTGTGGTCCCAGCTACCGGGGAGGCTGAGGTGGGAGGATCACTTGAGCCAGGAAGGCTGAGGCTTCAGTGAACCATGGTCACACCACTGCACTCCAGCATGGATGACAGAGTCAGACTCTGTCTCAAAAAAAAAAAAAAAAAAAAAAAAAAAAAAAAGAGTAAGCCCATATCCCAACTATCTTCAGCAAGTAAAGATATAGGATGCTGAATTAAATTTGAATTTCAGATAAACAGTGGATAATTTGTTTAACATAAGTATGTCCCATGATGGTATTTTATATGGCAATTCTAGTTGTCAGCAAATGGAAAAAAATTAGGAAAAAGTCACCTATTTTACCCACAAAACTGAGATTAGAAAGATTTGGGCCAAACCTATTTATCTGTTGGGGTAGAACGTTTTTTAACGTTTCTGTGGCATACATGTATTGCAAAACTGTATAGCATTTTTTCTTTTGGGTTAGCTGCTGTGCATCTAAAACATGTTTTAAAAGTTTCTGACAGATGGCTTCCAGTATCAGATGAAGGTATAACTATGTGAAAGGAGTAAAGGTACATTTTTCCCCCTATAAGTTGTATTGTATGTTGCAGCCTGTCACTTACATGAAATTTCTGAAACAGAAAAAGTATTCCCAGATTGATTTTCATGTTTTATTTATAATAAATGAGCTTATTAAAAAATTCAAATACAGGTGGCTATAGGAGATAAACAAGTTAAGCTTCATACAGGAATAATTTGCATGTGTTATAATTAATGTTTCCAGAGGGTGCTCTAAACAGTTTCTTAATTATTACACAAATGTTGTTTCTTTGGCAGATAGTGCTTTTATTCATTTTTGTATCCACTTTTGCATCCCCTCTTAGTCTGATAATCATTTAAAAATGACTGATTCTTAGCATAACAAAAAGCCAACTGTGCATTTTCTAGTTGTAACATATGATTGAGACCATTGTCCAACTCTGATATGGCAAAAGTAAAGATAAAAAGAATAGAATGCCATTATATTCTCAAGATTGTCCTTTATAAATTCATATTCTGTCAGAAAACATCTTTGTCCTTTTAAGAATGGTTGAAAATACTCAACTTGTGGGAAATAAGAATAAATGGACATTTGTTTTTAACCAGTGTACATAATCTAAAAAATATTGTTCAGGAAATACATTGAACTGTCAGAGCCCTGATTGACAGATGGGCTTTCTTCCCATTAATAAACTGTAGGTGAGACAAGAATGTTTCATTGCCCTTGAAAATGTGAAGGTTGAATTTCCCTAATAGTAAGAAAGTGCTGAAATGCATGAAAACCTACAAAAGTATTTTTTTTTCATATTTTTCAGCCAAATGGATGGACATAATTTTGTAATTCTGATTGTATAACAGTGTTACCAGTTTTTGTTCAATTAATCCAGGAACACTGAATACCATAAATCCACAAGTCACATTTGAGAAAAATCTTTCCAAGTCTATATATTAAAAAAAAAAAATCAGCCAAGCAACCTTTGCCAGTTGCATTCAAATACAGGATTGGGAAAGGATAAACTGACTGAACAGTCAGAATGTGAACCGCTGAAGGGAGGCAAGTTGGAGAGGAAGCTGTTACATTACTCACGAATGAATCAGATATTCCCTCCTTGTTTGAAAATGTCCTCGGCATAAGGCATGGTACAATTCCAAACGAGGAACTGTGCTCATGATTGGATTTATATGACTGATCAGTTTCCTCTGGTGTTATTGAAAGCAGACATCAAATGGCTGTGGAGGAATGCAGGTGGTGGGTGAACCCCATTCTTTTCATAGTGGCTGTCACATAAAGAAAGAGAAATCAGCACCCAGGGATAGAGAGACAAGGGGAGAGGCATGTGGGTGCCAAAGGCCAGGCCCCTTCTAGTCCCAAAATGCAGAGCGTTTGAATGAGGTGGGAGTTCCTTGTAACACTATTTTCTCTTAGTTCTGAATTTAATTAGCTTATTTTGCTCACACCTGAGAAATTTTCTTGGAAATCAATGTTTGCAAGTAGACGCTGGCCCTGGAATGAACTAAGGTCTCTTTTTCAAGATCAAAGTTGTCAGTATATGACATTGTCTTATGGATTTATAGGCAAAGTAGACAAGAACTGTTAGAAGTCATGAGAATGCTGTGAATGTGAAGGAATAGCCAAACCTGGCCATATTTTGTATAGATGTGGATTTGCTGAGAGAGCATAATGCAATTCTAACAGTGTTGGAAGAATTAAAACCATATAAATAGCATTATGTTGAGATAAATATGTTGCCAGAAAATAAAGAATCAAGCGAAACTTTGTACAAAAATCTTAAATACTTTCAAATGAATAGAGAATGCTGAGCAAATGGATTCTTGTAAAACTAGGATAGTACAGAAAAATAATTACAGAATTCAATTTCTGAAACTCAGTAAACACTCTGGATCCTTAAAAAATCAATAAAGCGAAAGGTTAGGAGAACCTGAAAACAACTGTACTTAGGATCTCATTTACGTAACTCATCAATTCAAGGAAAATCAATTCAGGGCAGGTTGTGTGTATACAGGCAATATGTGTGTTTATGGGAGAGGAGAGAAACAGAAGAGAGAAGAGAGGGCAAGAAATTAAAAGAAGTAACTTTTCCAAAAATACGGTTGCTGCCCCTTGATTGGGAATCTTCCCTTCCACCTGCAGTACTCCCAGGCTGTGCTGTAAAGGTATGAGCATGTCACTGGAGCAGCAGAGGGAAGAAGAACTAACTCTGTAGACAGAAAGTGGGGCTGATGAGTATTTCAGAGGGGATACTGCTTGAGCTATGTCTTGCAGGATAAGTTAGAGTTGCTCAGGTGCAGCTGAGGTAGGCAACCAGACATTTTGGGTGGAGTGGACTCACACACAGGCACCTGGGGAGAAGGTGCAGGGTTGTCCAGGAAGCTGCAATTAGCATAGAGGCCAGGTGGGCTGGGGTGACAGTGGAGGAAGGTATAAAATTAGGCTGCAACCACATCACAGAAAGTTTTGTATGTTTTGTTGAAGGGTCTCCAGAGAATCCTGAAATCCATCTCTCAAATGTCGCTTTTGCCTATCCAATAGCTATTTAAGGCCAAATTTAACAAATATTTATTGGGATCCTCCTATGCATCAGATGCTTGGTATAGATTCATAAACAAAACGCAACACCCCTGCTCTTGTGGAATTTATTTTTTAGCTGGGGGCAATGATTAATACCCATAACAAGGTAATCATGTAGTGTTTTCTAAGTTGATGTGCATTACAGAGAAAAACAAAAAGCAGGGTTGGGGTATCAGAACTGCCTGGAAGAAAGGTAGAGGGATAGGTTTGTAGCTTGGAAATTGGGAAGATAGCTTTTGTGTACCCAGCTGTCTGAGACGCGAAAAGAGATTTCAGAGCAGAGGCAAGAAGGAAGAACTAAGAGCATGGCTGGTATATTTGAAGCACAGCAAGGGGGCCAGTAAGCCTGGACTTTGGTGACCGGGAGCTGAGATCAGAGAGGGCAAAGAATCAGAGCATCTAAGACCTCTCAGGTCCCTGGGAGATTCAGGTTTTTATTGGAGTGAGATGGAGAGTCATTGCAAGGTGTTGAACAAGTGAACAAGGGGGGATTATGTTGGAAGGTAATCACCTCCATCTCGTGGGAGAGAAGACTGCTAGTGGCTGGGGGGAAGCAGTTCAGGGCAAAGGTGGAGCAGCGAGGCCAGTTGGGAGGCTCCTGTGGTGTTCCAGGAGATGAATCCTGGTGGCCTGGGCCAAGGAGAAAGGAGAGAGTGAGGAGATGTGGCTGAATTCTGGTTATTTTGAAGACAGAGCAAACTATTTTGTCACATGCCTCAGATCAAACTCCATCCAAATTTACTGATGGAGTTACATCCGAGGCATGTGAGAAAAAAAAGGAGTCGAGAATATTCCAAGGATTTTGACTTTTTTAATGGAGAGAATGTCTTTGTCAGTTACCAACATGCAGACTCTAGTTGGTGAAGCAAGTTTGTGGGATATGAGTAGATCAGGAGTGTAGTTTTGCCCATGACGGAGATTTTATTTTTTTATTTTTATTTTGACATGGAGTTTTGCTCTGTCCCCCAGGCTGGAGTGCAATGGTGCCATCTTGGCTCACTGCAACCTCTGCCTCCCAAGTTCAAATGATTCTCCTGCCTCAGCCTCCCGAGTAGCTGGTATTACAGGCACACACCATGCCTGGCTAATATTCATATTTTCAGTACAGACAAGGTTTCACCGTGTTGGCCAGGCTGGTCTCGAATTCCTGACCTCAAGTGATCCACCCGCCTCAGCCTCCCAAAGGTCTGGGATTAGAGGCATGAGCCACTGCACCCTGCCTGACAGATGGTTTTTAGGGATCTAAGTGGAGATGCTGGGCATACAGCTGGATATTTGAGTCCCGGGGTTAAGGAGAAAGATCTGGGATAAAGATTTAAATTAAGAAGTTGTCAGTGTGTAGACAGCATGAAAACCCACAAGAATGGAGGAGACCCCCGAGGAGATGAGTATAGAGAATGAAGAGAGGAAGACTGAGCACTGGGGCCACCAAAGCTAATAGGCCAGGAGACAAAGACAGATGGGACAAGAGGCCAAGAAGGAGCAGTCGGATATCCTTCTGGTACTCCATCTACTCCCATGAACCTGCTCTCCCTCTCTGTATCTGACCTCAGGGCCTAACATGCCCCATGTTTCCAGAACATTATCCTTGATGCCCACCTACGAGTATTGTAAACATATCCATCTTCTTAGTGGCTTCCACGCCCATGGTCAGGGCAGCGTCACTTCTTACCTGGATTACAACAGCTTCCTCACTGGTCTTCCCTCTCCATTCTCACCCTGATCATCTGCCCCCCCGCAACATACCAGAGATATTTTTCTAAACTGACAATTTGACTATGTCGCTTCTTTGCTGAAAACAAAAGGTCAACTCCTTAGCAGAGCTTACAAGCCGCATATCATTTGCTTCTGCCCCACTCTCCAGCCTTGCCTCTCACCATCACTTTATTAGAAATCCAGGCTCTGGCCACTCTGCTCTCTTCCAGTTCTTGAAGCAAGCCATGTGCTCACCCACTCTGAGTTTTAGCACATGTGGATCCCTCTTTATAGATATTCTTGCCTTCACCTTCACATGAATAAGTTGTCCTCTCTCTTCAAGCCTTATCTTAGGTAATGGTTCTGGGAAGCCTTCTCTGATGCCTCTCTCACTCTCTAGTAAGGAATTAGGAACTCTCCCACATGCCTGAACACCAAACCCACCTTCCCCTTATTCAGCCTTTCTCATGCTGTACAGTAACTTATCTGTGTCTCCCATCAAAGCGTAAGCTCCAGTTTTAGCCCTTAGCATAGTGTCATTACATGGTACTTGGTAAGCATTTATTGAATGAATGGACAACAGGAACAATTAATATGTGAAAGAATGTTCCTGGACAAAGTTTCTAGCATTATGGAAAGAAAGGAATGATAAGAGTACACAGATATTAAAGTGAGAAAAATTATGTGGGCATAATGCAATATGGATTTTGTAGAGGAGACTGAAAAACCAAGAGTGGCTAAAAAAATGTCTGTCTGGGTATCATAAGCCAAGGTAAGGAAAATAGGCAGAGGAGACTTGGAGAGCAAAAGTAATTAGTTGAGTTAGTAACTCTGAGGTAGCTGCTGGTCATTTAAGTGGAGGAGTCTATAAGGTAAGCAACAACATAAAAGCAGTGGTCTGGAGAAAAGCGGAAGTGAGAGAGCAGTTTGTGAACTCTCGTCCATTGGTGTACTGGAAGTCACTGAGGTGAGATCACCTGTGAATGTGTTTTGTAAGTAGAAAGGAGGAATTCAGATGGAGCCTTAAAGAAGACTAGAATCTAACCTTTATGTTCCAAAGGGTAAAAAGAAAAATTGTAACCAAAGAAAATGTGGAGAGGTAAGCTAAAGGAGAACTTTCAAGAAGGGAGAAATAAAATGTATAGTGTCAAATTCTACAGAGTGGTCAAAAGGGATAAAAACCAGTGCCCGTAAGATCTGGCCATGAGGAGAGTACTGGTGACTAGAATGAGGACACTTTCTTGGGAGTATGGAACAGACTGCTTGAGTTGAATGACTTAAGAATCAATGAGAATGAAGAAAGTAGAGAAACTAAGTTAGACATTTATTTTCAAGAATTATTTATTTAAAGGGTAAGATGAAAACAGGACTGAATACTTAAAGAAATTGTGTATTCAAGATCCTACTAAAATGTCTGACGTGTGTATTTTATTTCTTTCTAGAATAGTCAGTAAGTTGAGTAGGAGCTGAATGAAAAATAGTGAAGCCATGGAATACTATGTAGCCATAAAAAATGAGATCCTGTCTTTTGCAGGAACATGGATGGAGCTGGAGGCTGTTATACTTAGCAAACTAATACAGGAACAGAAAACCAAATACTGCACATTGTCACTTATAAGTGGGAGCTAAATGATGAGAACCTATGGATACAAAGAAGGAAACAACAGACGCTGGAGTCTACTTGAGTGGGTAGGGTGGGAGAAGGGAGAGGAACAGAAAAGATAACTATTGGGGACTAGGCTTAATACCTGGTAATGAAATAAACCCTGTGACACACGTTTACCTATGTAACACATCTTCACATGTACCATTAAGCCTAAAATATATATATTTTAAAAAGTAAGATGGCAAGGGAGATTTTAAAGATGGGAAGGGTTGCAGGGTGAGTAGGATAGATGGAGAAGGTGCTTGAAGGTGTGGGGAAGAACAGGGTCAAGACCTAGGTAGAAAAGACTGTTTCATCCTTTGAGAGAGAAAAGACTCTTCTTCCTTTGAGACAGAAAGAGGTGATAATGAGTGACATGGAAACCACTTGGGTTCGTGTTTACTCTCTAAAATATAAAGGAAGATCTTATACTGAGAATAAAGGGAGCCCAAAAGATGCAAGAGCTTAAGAAACGGTGAGAGTTTGAAATCACTTCAATGGGCATGGCGAAAAATGGGACTGGAGCCATGCAAATAGATTTGTTGGTTAATAGAAGCAGGTGCTATGAATTGGGCAAAATGGGAAATAATCAAAACAAGAATGAAAATTCACTCCGGGTCATCCTTACACTAATGCACAATGCCCATTCTCATTGAATGCCTAGACTGTCCATAGGCAGATTTGGGAATGAAATGGTTACATAATTATGAACTCTGTAGTAAATTCCTTGTAATGTTTATGTAATTCATCAAGTCTATGAGTCTTTATTAAGAGAAAATGCCAGCATTTGATTATTTTTATTTCAAAACCAGTTTTATTGAGTTCTGCAAGGAATAACTTCAGGGAAAAGAAAACACATTGAAACAGATACTCTGCTCTCTTTTCAATAAAGCCAACAGTCTAATAATGTTAAAGAAATGAATCACATATAATGATCATCTAACTCTGAAAATTAAAACCCATTTAGGGATTATGAAGGAACCTTGATCCTGGATACCAGTCTAAGTTATTAGTCTAAAATCTTTAATAACATTTGGAAAATAATTAATCAACTTATGACATAGATTCTATGGCTGTCACCTTTCATTGTCATTAATGAAACTGTCTGGGATTTTATCTGCACTTTTCTGGTGATTTAAAGAACAATTTTTTTTTTTTTTGGTAAGCTCTTTGAAGACCAGAAGAATGTATAAAATCACTGGGCTTTGATGTACAGATTTCAATGAACAATAATCCAAGTATATGTTAGTGATACTGAAATAAAATTTAGAAATATCTTAATTTTGACAAGACAGAAAAGGAATTTTTGAAAAATCCAAAATGCATATTCATTTCTCTTAGGAGGGAGTTTTTTTTTTTTTTTTGGCCAACAATCTCTGCTTTGGTTACTTCTTTACGTAATTCGATAGAACTTAAAATATCATACTGTTTGATGCTCACTGAAAACAACAATAGCTAAGGCAATATTTTAAGCCCAAAGTTTTGCCTAGGTTCTAAGCAATTCTATTGGTTTGCTATCCTTGTATTAACCAGATAGCTGTGAGACCACAGGCTCACTTTGGACAATGTAGCCACTGACTGGGGCCACATGGATTCTGCTTGAAGTAAGGGCAGAGTTAGATGACAGGCTCACCTAAGACCCTCAGAGTAGCAAAAAGACAGGCAGTGAAGGCAGGCCTTGATAGAAGCTTTCCTAAAATCTTTATATCACTGTCTGAATTCGTGTTTAGAATAGAAAAACATAATTCCTATATTCACACTATTATGAACTTTGTATAGTCAAGGCCCAAGGAAACGGTCTCAAGATAATATCCTTAAGGAAAGTTAATCTATATCCCCAGCAGACAACATCCTAGTGGAAAAGGATTACAAATAAAGGCTTTAGGACTATAACTTTCGGTCCCAACAGGAATTTATAGATTACAATGAGCTAATATGCTAGAACATTTCAGTCATGAAAATGGTGTAAAACCTTTATAAATTTGCCTGAGTTTTCTTTTTCTATTTTGATTTTCTCAGAGGAAATGAAGTTTCATTTAGAGTGTCTGGGAGTAGATAATAGAGTACTTAGGACATGCCCCTGACACTGAGAGTGAAAGCTTTTGCTGCTTCTGTGACATATTCCTGCTGTTCTTTCTGGTAGCTGAGAGGAGGACCGACGAAAAGGCTCAATTTAGGACTGGATAGATGATGGTCTGTTTTTTCCCAGAATCAAACCACATGTAACACAAGTTGTCAGAAATTTAGACTTTGCTCACCCTGAGCCTTACCATTTTCCCATGAGCTTTGCTTTATTCCACACCCTCCCTAACCTCTGCCTTTTTTTTTTTTTTTTTTTTTTTTTTTCTGAGAAAGGGTCTCTCTTTGTCACCCAAGCTGGAGTGCAGTGGTGTGATCTCGGCTCACTGCAGCATCAGCCTCCTGGGCTCAGGTGATCCTCCTACCTCAGCCTCCTGAGTAGCTGGAGCTACAGGGGTGCACCACCATGTCCAGCTAGTTTTTGTATTTTTTTAAGAGGGGAGTTTTGCTGTGTTGCCCAGGCTGGTCTCAAACCCCTAAGCTCAAGCAATTCACCCACCTTGGCCTCCTAAAATGCTGGGATTACAAGTGAGCCACTGCACCTGGCCTGTTCCTCATTTTGACCTGCCTCTTTGCTACTTAGAATTCAGGCAGCCTGATTCCTAAAGGTACACTCTTACACTCTCTTTATGACTTAGGGTGTACTCAAGCCCATAACCCTTCAGCATATCCTTCCCACCTTTCCCCTCCCTTTGCTTCATTGATCCAATATTTCATCCAAACTTCCAGGCCTTCTCCCTTATTATCTGTTTTCTATATATGGCATAAGAATTATCACAAAAAAAAATCTTTCTTAAATTGAACTACATTTTCTCAACTGTTCAAATACTCAGGCATTCATTCATTTTTCAAGTTGTGAGACCTTTACATTGGAATTTTAAGTCACATAAATATGAATGTGTACAAAAACACTGATATGTGATTTATTACTGATGGTTTGGTTCTACCAGTGAAATAAAAATTAGGCAAGTCTAAACAAAACTATAAATAAGTCACTGCTGGTACAATGCTATCTAAAATTAAATGTCAAAACAAGTTGTAATGACAATATATTTAGTAAATCTTCAGGTTAACCTAAGAGAATCTCTATTTTAAGACCATATGAACATAATTTTCCTTTTACTCCCCCTGCTCCCTCAAGATATAAGAAAGTGCCAATTCGATCACCGCTAATGTGATACTAGAACAACATAGTTTTCATCAGAAAGGGTTTTCTCAGGATAAAATGTGATGAGCCATTAGAAATTCACAATATGGCATCAAGAAAGATCTCAATGCCTACGCTTCAGCATGGTAGTTTTGTTTCTTTAAGAGAGAAGGAGCTGGTGCCTCCAAAGCAGCCATTCTCTAATCATGTCATTTGAACTGCATTTGAAGCTATGCTGAGTTCCTATAGGAAGTCTAGTTACCAGAAAATACACATTCACAAACAGGAAATCTAACTACAGCAAGAAGGTGCTTTTCCCCCACACAATAGACTTCAAAGATGTGTCATCCAAGTAATTTGGAGCAATACCCAACACCACTCTTATTGTTGAGTATTCCTCTCTCCCCTCTCCTATATTATGACAGCTTGTGATTATAGCATTACGTTTTCTAAGCCTGTTTGGTCTTGCTGCTCTTGCTTATACATACAAGCAACCTGCCCTTTTTCTGTGCATAGCTTTCAATCAGTAAGCATGTCAAGGTGGGAGGAAGGATGACAGGAATAGTAAAAGTGGGGGGGAGGGAAATCAATTTTCAGAAAGCATATGGCAACAACTGAATATTTAATCAAATTAGTCCAGAAATTCCTTCCTATTTTCAGCACTCTTTGCAAGGCAGTTGCTTCATGGTGCAAAATGAATTTCAATAAATGTCATATATTTAGTTAGATGGCTTATTTAAAAAATTTGTTTAACGGGGTCACTGACTCAGAATAGATCCCATTCCAAGGTATGACAGATGGATATCAATATTGAATAGAAGAACTGATATTAGCTAGAAGTTTCTGGGGAAAAGAAAAAATCATTCCTTTAACACTCTACAAAATATTTGCTGAGAACCTACTATGTGCCAGAATAAAATGATAAATATTTGGGCTTTATATTTATATTACAAAACAAAGAAATGTGTCAAAATATTTTCCTTGAGGTTAGTAAGCATTACAACTGAATACTACGGATAAAGAAGGACTTTAAAAAGTACTTAAAATTTTCATATTGCATGATTCAAACATCCATACTGTCATGGTTGCAGGATTTTAGACCTAATCAGATTCTTGAGGATGCTGTTTTCTGATGCTTAGCAAAAACCAACTTCCCATTTTTCTGGAACAAAAATGCCTTACATGATTTTAAAGATTTCTTGGACATCAAAGAGCTTAGAGGGACATACAGTTTGTGGGTAATGATTTAAGATTTAGTGAATCAAAAACACATGGATTAAATTTCCCTTAAAAGGCCCCTAGGTTTAAAATTTAGAGCAAAAATGCTGGTTTAAACACACTCTGGTCCCAAGGAAAGCCAAAACTTACTTTTAAAGCTAGGTTGAGTTGTCTTACGGACCCAAACTCGGCTGGGTTTTCCTTTCCCACATGATTAGGCCTCAAAGGAGGCAACCTATCTCTAATAACAAATTGACCACTTCTCTCTTTCTCTGACTTGCAAAGACTACATTATTTCAAAAGTCTCAGCTTTCAATGCTTTTCTTTATATTTTTAATAAAATATTAAAAATTAGAAATCTTCCATGGTCTTATTGAACAGTTATTCCCCAAGTCATTCTTTTTTTAAAAAAACATACAATTTCAAACGGGACCTGAGAGTCTGGGTGCTGCCTTAGAATCCCATCTATCAAGGAGTAGGAGATAATTTCATAATAGGAATAGGCCACTGATCTTAATATGTGCACTGTTTGTGCACTGTTTCATGATATATTATTATATTTGCATTTAAAATAGTGAGAAGAAATACAGTACATAATCTTCCTTTCTAACACAATGGCCTTCAGGAGGGCTGCTAGCTTGGGCATTTCACTGAGATTTTAGGATTAAAGGAAACAAGTTAGCGCACAACCTATGAGCTTTTATTCCTTTGGAAAAATAGATTTTAACACTGATCTGATTGCTTTTAAAGGGCACTGGAAATCAGCAGGGCAGTGCATGTTTTGAATTTCAATGGCAGGGTAATAACAATGGGTGAAGTTCAGGCATTTCCAGAGAGAGGGGGACAGAGAGAGAGAGAGAGGGAGAGAGGAAGAGAATATTCCAAAGGGTGAGTTTATCCTGAATCAGAGAACTTGGAAATGAAATTGATGCATAAAGCCATGATGGATTCAGGTTTCAAAAAATGACTGCTTCAGTTTAAGAGTGAAACAACTAGATTACCCTTCAGTTTAGAAATGTACATAGTTTGATGTAAAGTATGTGGGCTGATACTGATTGAAAAATAAGTACATACCAATAGAAACTGACATAAAAGATTGGTTTTTAAAAATTTGCTTAGTTAATTTTCCAGAGAATTCCAGTTAATTTTCTGAGAATTTTAGAAAATAAAATACTGGGTAGAAGCAGTCCTGGGGCTCTTAGGTCATGCATGCTGCTGCAATTGCGACCATCAGGAGTCCAATCTGGCCTGCAGACTTTGTGCCACTGTAAGCTGTACAGCGTTTTAAAGATACCGAGTCAACATTTTAAAATTGGGAGATTCTAGCTTCTCTTGAAAATCTGAAAGATACTACCACATGGGCCCGTGCCATACACAGAGCCTCGTGGCAGCTCTAATCATGCCAAGTAGTGACTGCCCCTCTTAGGTAGGACTTTTCCTAAGCAGTTTGTCAATCCCTAATGAAATGGTTAGTTTTCCTGATTTAAGTTACCTGTCTGAAAATCTTGATACAGAATATAAATAGGCAAATAAGGGAACAGTAAGAAAAGAGGAAGAAAATTCAGTGCCGTTACTTCATACTGGAAAAGGAAAAGAAAGGAGAGTGAGGGGGAGAAAGAAATGTATAGCGGACAGAGGCTGCACGCCATCAGCAACGGCCTCTTGCTGTCTTTAGATTTACACCACGGAAGGGATCAGCGAAAGAGGCCACGGGTATCTGCAAATCTTGATACAGGATATAAATAGGGGAAAAAGGGAACAGGAAGAAAAGAGGAAGAAAATCTAATGCGGTTACTTCATACTGGACAGGGAAAAGGAAGGATCATGAGGGGGAGAGAAAGAAATGCATAGCGGACAGGCTGCACGCCATCAGCAACTGCCTCTTGCTGTCTTTAGATTTACACCACAGAAGGGATCAGCAAAAAAGGCCATGGGTATTATTCTCAACAAATTCCACTGTGCCAGGCTCACAGCATGGAAAAGAAGAAGGAAAGTTGTTCGAATGGAGCAATATTTCTGAAAGAGGGTGGTGTATGCGATGGGACCAGGTGAATGCAAAAAAACACTCTGGGTCTTCATCTTCCATATCTTACAAACCAAAAGTTGTGGGCCATTCCTGTATCTTCATCTTTAAGGCTGTAGCTAATGATGGCAGGCACTGTCCAGGTATCTCCCTACAAAACCAGGGGCACTGTTAAGGTATCGCCCTATAAAACCAGGGACTCTAAGGACAGTTTTGTGAGCTGTGAACTGCACAATTTGAGGAAAACAAGATGCGAATGGCACTTCTGAAAAGTGCTCTGATATTCACCTGGCTCACCTCCTCATCTCCTTCAAGCTCTATCACCAAGCCCACCTTTGAAGACAAGCCTTCTCTGACCTCACTATTGAGTTTTTCAATCACCATCCCACTTCCTCTTATCCTTGACAGTTCCTATTCTCTTTTCCATTTTACTCTACCTTGAAGTTGTTATCACCTGACATACAACACATTTAGTTATGTATTTCATTATTGTTTCCCAACTCAATAGAACAGAGCATCATGAGGTTAGAAATTTTTGTCTGTTTTATTCTCTGCGGAAACACCAGATTTTAGAGCTATGCCTGGTAAGTTGTCAAAAAATTATCCTGAATGAATGATTAAATCCTCACTCACATTCTTGGAGTACAGGAACCTAGCTTTCACTGTAAACTGTGATTCTCTAAGCACATTTCATAATTGCTTTCCTTTATTATATTAGGAGAAATATATTTTCAAATTCGATTGCCCATTATATAATTGCATATGGGCCCTATAGCTACATAATTTATTATAGAAATTAAAATCAATGTGAGTAACCTGCTTAAACATACTTGCACACATTTATGCAATCACAGAGAGAAATATGTGTACCTGGGTATGTGATTACAAAGTTAACTGTTTTTTATTTCACGGGGCTCACACCTTCTGCTACAAATGACACATGTGATTTTTCTCTCAATTAAGTTTTACAGCTTATAAAAACACTTTCTTCACTTTGTCCCATGAAAAGCAAAGTAGTCAGATTTTACTGGTTGTTTTTATTGAAACAAATCCCAAGGGGAACTGTTTAACACAGCTGAAAAGATATCTGAGAATGGGTTTTCTGATAGAAGGATAGATTACAAAATTATTCACAGCTCTTAATCCTGACAACAGGAGCAGAATACCCCACACATATGAATGAAACCTTTTCTGGGTATGTCTTACTACAAAGAAAAAAAAAAAAGAAATAACAATAAATTTTTTTAAAAAAGAGTGAGAACTGGAGAAAGAAGGTGAGAAAAACTGCAGGGACTAGATATGTTATATTCATCATTTATCACTATCTTAAGCATCCCTAATTATGCCTCTGTGGAAAACGTTTTCAATAGCTGATGTCTGGGGAGAGGTGGTATGGTGCTATCGAAATAACATGGAGCTAGTCTCAAACTCAGTTTCCTTGTCTATAAGATGAGAATGTTAAGATGTTATCAGACTTGCCTATCTTGTAAGATTGTTTTGGTGTCAGAAAGATGATATATGCAGAAGCAGCTTGAAAATTTTAAGGTTTTTAAGTTCCAATCTTTGATTAAAAAAAAATTCTTTTATTTAATAGCAAATA